>NC_081840.1:200475502-200811461 GCF_963259705.1 Myotis daubentonii | reverse complement strand
ATCAGGACTCTGTTTTTAACATTAGTACAATAGGATTACCACACCTTACAATAAAAGTAGTACTTAATAACACTTTTTTTTTTTAATAGTTGGTTTGCAGCAAGCAAGTTTTGAACTTTCAACAAGTGCAGAACACTGTGGAGCACCCAGGGATGGTGAAAAGCAGCCTGTACCCTTTGGTTCTGAACAGTCCGGTATGACGTTGAAAGCCTGCTGTTGAAGTGGTGCAGAGGGCGGTGCTTGCTCCCTGGATGCCTGGGTTCTAAGCCTACGGCACCCTCTACCCAGTGACCTCAAGTAAGTCACTTGACCTATCAGTGCCTTTCTCTGCTTATGTGCAAGATGGGCTAATAATAGGCCGACCTCAAAGGGTTGTTTGGAGAAGAAATGGGATCATATAGGCAAACACTTAGATTAGCACATGAAGCATCATAGTTACTCAATAAACATTACCTATTATTGTGATATCTCAACATGGTCATGACCCGTTACTAAGTCATAAAGGCACTTCATAGGAGAAAGGTGGGTAGTTCTGGTTACTATGTCACTAATAATAATAATAATACATAATAATACTTATTATGGATGATGATGATGATTTTGGTCAGGATTTATTTTTTTAATGTGCAAGTCAATTAAAATTAATTGACTTTAATTGTTCATTATAATTAATGTGCAAGTGTTTTTGCACTCATTCTCGAGCGCTCTCTCTCTTTCTCTCCCTCTACTCACACCCACCTCCAAACTGAGTTTGGAAGGACTCAATTCCAGCATATTATGTTCAAGGTATTTCTTTCCTATAAGACCTAAGGTATACAAGAGATCTGATTCCTAATTGACATGGGATAGCAACAGAGTGGTTACTATAATCTCCATGGCTCCAATGGCTCAGGAGAACCATTCATCCTGGATTGCTTGGTTCATGCCTGTTGTCCCCTTTCGCTCCCCAAAGTATCCCAGTTTGGATGATAAATTATATGATCACCCTACTATATCCAACTCAAGACATCAGGCATGGTTAAAAACATTTATCTCTTGCCTACCCCACTCCCCTCTCCCACCCCACTGCCACCTCTGCCCCCCTTCCACCAACCACCCCAGCCCTCCTCTTCTGTGCTTTCATCTCCACAGTCAGTCTAACTGCTGGGAGCCAGTAGATACTAGAGCTATGTCTGTTGCTGGGAATGGTTTACGCTACAGCACTGGTGTAACAAAGGCCATGCTCATGTTGTTACCCTTGCCACTGTGGAAATAGTTTCTATCAATCAAGAGTGGGGGGCGGGTCCCTAATCTGAGCCCATTTTGTTGCAAATTTTAAGAATTGCACATAGATTAAACAAATCTACCCCCTCCCTCCACCAATCAGGGTGCCTGATTTATCTGTACTCTTTTTGTGTTAAATACATTTTACCCCTTGTATTTATCCAACCATTTAATACTTTTAATCTTAGGCAAGTTTTTCTTATTCCTGCAATGTGACTTAATCAGATTCTAAGGAAAATGTAAGAAGGTAAAAAGGTCTTGGCACTCAGTATGAGATTAAAACAGATTTGGATTATACAAATTTATGACAACAATAATAATTTGCAAAACAAACAAAAAAGAAACTGGATTTCTTGAGCCAAAAACGAATCCTGATAAAATAAAAGTCATAGGAAAAGGCAACCAGATGCATGGCTTGTCAGTAATTTCATTTTGCAGACATGCGGTACCTACTGTGTGCATGGCTGTGTCTGGGGCAAGCCCTTCAGTTGAATTACAGCAGTTTCTTGAAAGAATATTTAGTGGAGAGGCTATGACAGGGTTACAAATAATTCTACCATAAGGCAAGGAGAGATATATGACCTCCCCTGTGCTGTAGGATTTATGGAACACCAACATGACTCTGAAGTTTAGAAATATTCCTAAATTCTGGGAAGTAGCATGGATTTAGATAAGAGGCCCTATCAAGTTGTTATTTATTTATTTATTTTTGTACAGTGCCCCAGGCATGGGAAGTTCTCAGCAATGGTTGTTGATAATTATGACAAAGTAATCTTTTAGCGTCTTATTTTAGCTCCAGGGTTTTTAAATGAACCCATACACTTCTTCCATTTCTCACTGGACTGTCCCTGTTGTTTTCTATTGTCCGCTCCTCCATCTTGGTTTTAGACTGTGTTTCCATTTCCCCTTTTCAACCCTCCTCTGCCACCCGCTGGGCCTTTTGACTCTCCCTCTTCTGGTGTTTCCACTTCATCCTACAAACGCCTCAGGGCTCCGCAATCTCCCCTGGGTCTCTTGCCTCATCCCCTCCTTTCTTATTCCACTAAATTGCTTGAAAACGTATCAAACAATAAATTCTTGGATTCACCTCTTCACTTGTATGGTATTGCTCAACCCATGGCAGCCTCAATTCTGGGCCTACAAACTGTGTGTGTGTGTGTGTGTGTGTGTGTGTGTGTGTGTGTGTGTGTCTGGGTATGAGATTGTGTGTTTAGTCACCAAAGATCTCCAGGTCAACTAGGTGAGTGAGTTATTACGGTAATTAAGCACAGGGGCTGTGCAGTCAGCCTGCCAAGGGTTTGAATCCTGACGTAAATTTGTTCAAGTTACCTAACTTCCTCGTGCCTCAGTTCAAATTGGGAAACTAAGAGTACCTCCTAGGTAGAGTCATAGTGAGGGTTAAATGAGTTAGTGTATGTAAGGGGTTTAGAACTGGTTAGGTGCTGTCTGTTTTTAATCATGATTTCAAACTCCAATCAATGCATTTCCATCCTTATCTTATTTGACCTCCCTAAGAAATAGGATACAAGGGAAGACTATTTTTTAAAAATATATATTTTATTGGTTGTTTTACAGAGAGGAAGGGAGAGGGATAGAGAGTTAGAAACATCGATGAGAGAGAAACATCGATCAGCTGCTCCTGCACACCCCCTACTGGGGATGTTCCCGCAACCAAGGTACATGCCCTTGACCAGAATCGAACCTGGGACCCTTCAGTCTGCAGGCCAATGCTCTATCCACTGAGCCAAACCGGTCAGGGCAAAGGGAAGACTATTACTTTCCTGAAAATCTTTTGCCACAGTCCTCTTGGGTTCCACCTTTCTGAGTCTGACGTATCAGGATCCTTCGTGGGATCTTTTTTCTCGTGCTTGTCCATTAAATGAGGGTGTTTCCCTAGGTACTGATTAGCCCTCTGCTTTTCTCATGGTGTGCTCTCTCTCTCTGGGGTGACCTCATCCAAATCCTACAGCCGCCTTCCTCTTGCCTGGCCCTCTGCTGAGCTCTAGGCCTGTGTGTCTAGCTTTGGAGAAGTTCATGAGCACCTCAAACCCAATAGACTCAACTCCAAATCCTTCCCCTTCCACTACAAACCTAGCTGCATGCCTTGCTGAAGGGATACGCATTGCACCAGAAGTTGGTGCACCATGCTAGAGTCCCTCTTCCCAATCACCTTCCCCAATACTGTTAGTGATGAAGGCCTCCTTAACATCGCTCTCATTCACCCCTCTCACCATTCTCACCACCACAGACTTAATTCCGTTCACATTCTCCCAGGGATCACTGCTTTAGGCTTATTATTTTCTTCCTGCCTCAAGTTTTGACCCCTTTCAATTCATCCTTCACTGAGCTTCTCACATCTGGCCAGCAGCCCAAAGTCCCCTAGTGACTCTTCATAGCTCAGGAGGTGAAGTTCAAGTTTCTTGGCATGAGTGGCTCTTGTTTATCTCTGTGGTCTCCACTCTCCCCGTCTACGACAGGCCCTGTTTTTCCCTAACTGTGTCACACTCCTGTGGTGCTTCCTCTTCTCCAGGCTTTCCAAGCCTCTCGTGTGCTTCCTACCCTGGAACATTCTCCTCCCTGCTTTGCCTTCCTCTCCTCCTGATCCCTCAGAATCTAACTGCCACCTCTTTGGGGAGCCTTGTGAAGTCACAGTACAATCACTTAATGCTCCTCTGTGTTCAAACATTACCCTGAACATAGAGCGTTCTTAGAGTATGTATAACAATGTGATCTTCAACCCCCTGTGTGTGTGTGTCTCTTTTTTGTCTGCAAGTCCCATGAGGGCAGCATTTGTATTTTGTCTAACTTTGCACTCCCTGCACCTATGGTAGCATATCTGGCACAGAGATGTTCAATAAACACTAAATAAAAGCTTGAATTAAGAGCATATATCACCTTTCAGCCTCACAAACTGTGAGAAGGTTATTGTTTGTATAGTCTATTCACTTCTCCCATTTTATGGACAAAACACTTTCAAATGGTTACTGGGAAAGCAAGGACTATTGAGTAGCAAACTTGAAAAGGATTATACCTTTGGTATAGTAATTTCACCTCTAGAAATCTATCCTAAATAAATAACCAGAGGCAGGGACATTTTATTCACCAAGATGTTCATCACCAAGTAATTTATGTAGGAAAAAAAACTGGAAAAAATAGAGAAGTTAAACATTCAGAATTACGGTGCATTCAATTGGACATTATGCTGCTGTTATATGTTATGTTTTCCAAAGCATTTTTAATAGTTTGGGACAATGCTTATGTCTTGTTTAATAAAAAAGCTGGGTAGAGGAGGAGGCTCAGGTGCAACTTTCTTTGGTCCTCCCAAATCTGGGTTCATCAAACACCAGCCGCCTCCACCATGCCACCGACATTTGACCCCAACGAGATCAAACTCATATACCTGAGGTGCACTGGGAGGAGCGAGGAGGAGGGGTGGGTGCCACATCTGCCCTGGCCTCCAAGATCGGGACCCCTGGGCCTGTCTCCCCAAAAGTTGGTGATGACATCGCCAAAGCAACCGGTGATTGGAAAGGTCTGAGGATTACAGTGAAACTGACCGTTCAGAACAGACAGGCCCCGAATGAGGTAGTGCCGTCTGCCTCTGCCCTGATCATCAAAGCCCTCAAAGAACCGCCAAGAGACAGAAAGAGGAAAAAAACCCCACAAACAAACAAACAAAAAACCAACCAAAAAACATTAAGCCCAGCGAAAATACCACTTTTGGTAAGATTGTCAGCATTGCCCGACAGATGCAGCACCGATCTCTAGCTAGAGAACTCTCTGGAACCATTGAAGAGACCCTGGGACTGCCCTGTCTGTGGGCTGCAGTGTTGATGGCCGCCACCCTCATGATACCACAGATAACATCAACGGTGGTGCTGAGCAATGCCCGGCTAGTTAAGAACTACAAAGGAAAATGTTTCAATTAAAGATTATTTGACAACCAAAATTAAATTAAATTAAATTAAATTAAATTAAAAAGCTGGGTAGAAAAGTAGCAAATATTATAGAATCTTAAATTATGTAGAGAAACAAATCTCCTTAGAAAAAAGAAAAAAGACTTGAAAGAAACATAACAAAATGAATTCTTCAGTAATTATATCTTGGGTGGTTTTGTTTTGTTTCATTATCATTTTCAGTATTTACTAAATTTTCTACAATGATCATTTTATTTTTACAGTCAGAACTATAAAAAAAATTAGAGATTCGGGCTGTGTGAGACTATAATGAACATCTTTTGTTCTATTTGTGTAGCACCATCCCTCCTCCTTCCAGTGAGAGTACATCAATTTTGGGGCACACATCCCTCTCCATTAAGAATGGCCTCATGATGTGGACATAGAAGACACCAATCCTGGCCCCAGGCGTGGGTATGTCACTTGGCCAATCATCATATTCTTTCTGGCTTTAATAACTGGATCCAGATGGGCATGTCACTGAAGCCAAGTCAGTATTTTTATAGGAAATGTTCAGAAAGGCAGAAGAGCTTTGCTTACATTGGTACTAATCCTATATAATAAAAGCTTAATATGCAAATCGACTGGTCGGCAGGGGGGCGGGGCCAGCTAGTGGGTGGCACCATGCCAGCCAAGGTGGGTGCCAGCGGGCAGAGGGAGGGGACCACGATCGAGGGGCAGTGGCGACTGGTGGCAGCAAAGGGGCAACCGGGGGGCGGGGCCAGCTGCTTGCCGGCCGGTGCTGGCCCCCAATTGGCCTGCTGGTCGCCTCCCGCAGAGGGAGACCAGACTGAAGCTTAGGCCCACTTCCCTTGGGTAGTGGGCCTAAGCCAGCCATGGGCAAACTATGGCCTGCAGGCCAGATCCGGCCCGTTTGAAATGAATAAAACTATTGAAAAAAAAGACCGTACCCTTTTATGTAATGATGTTTACTTTGAATTTATATTAGTTCACACAAACGCTCCATCCATGCTTTTGTTCCGGCCCTCTGGTCCAGTTTAAGAACCTATTGTGGCCCTTGAGTCAAAAAGTTTGCCCACCCCTGGCCTAAGCCATCAGTTGGATATCCCCTGAGGGCTCCCAGACTGCAAGAGGGAGTAGGCAGGGCTGAGGGACAACCCCCGCCCCCCCGCCCCATGTGCATGAATTTTTGTGCACCAGGCCTTTAATATATATATATATATATATATATATATATATATATATATATATATATGACTAATATGCTAAGTGTCCCTCCCTCCATCCCACTGGTTGCTATGATGCACACTGACCACCAGGGGGCAGACGCTCAACGCAGGAGCTTCTGAGCTGCAATGACTTGGCAGTGGCAGTTCTTGGGTGATGCACCCCGAAACCAGAGAGGAGAAAGTCCGATTCCTTGCAGGCCACACGATTCCATCTTCGGCCATGGGTTATGTTGTTGCTGGGGCACCGTTGGCCTGAATCTGGTTTACTGCACACTTGTGTTTGCATTCCACACCCTATACCAGTGATGACAAACCTATGACACACGTGTCAGAGGTGACACGCGAACTCATTTTTTTTTGGTTGATTTTTCTTTGTTAAATGGCATTTAAATATATAAAATAAATATCAAAAATATAAATCTTTGTTTTACTATGGTTGCAAATATCAAAAAATTTCTATATGTGACATGGCACCAGAGTTAAGTTAGGGTTTTTCAAAATGCTGACATGCCGAGCTCAAAAGGTTCGCCATCACTGCCCTATACTACAGAAACTTTGCAGAGTGCCCTCTTGCACTCCAGGACCCCTCTGGGGATGTTGGAGAGCCAGTTTCAGGCCAAGCTGAGGGATCCCACCTGCCGGAGGGACCCCGTTCACTCTGCAGACGCCTTTTGAGCCATGGTGTCACCCCAGGTGCAGCTGGCCCCGGAGGGACTGTGGGAGTTTGGCCTGTCTCACCCAGGCCCGCCCCACCCGCCACCTTCTAATTAATTTCCTTTCAATGTGCACGAATCTGTGCACCGGGTCACTAGTGAGCTATAAGCCTAGAGCTGCTTGAGTGTACACAAGTATAGGGAAGCAATACAGGAAAGTACAGAGATTGTTCTCCAACAATGCATGCGTACACACACACACACACACACACACACACACATCTTTCAAGGCCTGATGACCTTGAGTTCCTGAATCTAGGGAAGTCTGGAACACTATCATTCCTGGACTTTCCAGTTATAAGAGCCGACACATTTTAGGTTTCCTGTTTGTTTGCTTAAGTCAGTTTGAGCTAGGTTTCTACAAGTTCCAATCAAGAGTTAATACAGTTAGCCATAGCCGGTTTGACTCAGTGGATAGAACATTGGCCTGTGGACTGAAGGTTCCCTGGTTGTATTCTGGTCAAGGACGCATCTCTGGGTTGCAGGCTCCATTCCCAGTAGGGGGCATGCGGGAGGCAGCCAATCAGTGATTCTCTCTCATCATTGATGTTTCTATCTCTCCCTTTCCCTTCCTCTCTGAAATAAAAAAAAAAATAAATATATATTTTTTAAAAAGTTGTTTTAAAAAAAGAATTAATACAATTATGAAAATAAAAAATATAAGGTATAATTCATGAAAGGGTCCAGAGCTATCACAAAACAGGGTACAGAACTGGGCCCACACACCCTACCTGAGGAAACATTAAATGTTATAAAACATTTCCATCATTGCAAATGTTTCTGTTGGACATGATCTAAACTATTTCATTCCCATAGCAGTTCACTCATAGTGCCTTCTAGATGCCTTCTTTTAGTACACAGTGGCAGGGAGTATTATTAAAAATAGCTAATAACCCTAAAGGCACAGGGCCTGGAAGCCCTCTCCTGGACCTGGCATTAAACCTTTATGGATCTGAGGAGATTTGGGGTATCTCAAGAAAGGGGTTGGAGTGAGGGGACACTTAGATATTAGGGGAATGGCATTTTTCTAATAAGTACCCAAGGACTTTAATATTCTAACCGATATGGCTAACTTGGTGTGTACTGGCTGCACCCAAGTCCTGTTAGGGGATATTATAGTTTCTGCTCCCCACCCCGCCCCCACCCCAGTGTGATCTTCTAGGGAGGGACGTTGTTTTGTGATTGTTGTAGGTCTTGTGCCTATCTAGGTGCTCAACAGAGGTTTGTTGAATGGTGAATATGAAAGACAGTCCAGCATTGTTTAATTCTCTATTCTGGTATTTTTTTCTGATAGTTTCCTGCCTGGAATTAAATTGCAATATGGTCTCTTTTCACCCACTTTTCTGAAAAGACTTTTTATCCTTTCCAATATCAGTTGATTGAAGAAGAAAATTGTAAATTTTCTCTCTCAGGCATATTGTTGATATTTTAACTCATAGTGATTTTTTTTCTCTCACTACAAAATGGATTTTAGAAATAAATCAAGATCCCAGAAACTTGTGATTGCTTTGAGTGGTAGCTTTTATCTCTGCCATCCTAAGAGATATGGTCCAATGGCCCAGAACACAAACAGAGAACTTTGAATTTCAGTTCTCCCACAGCTGTATGATTTGAACCATTTGCTAGGACATTGCGGTGTGGGTTCCCACACTTGACTGTAAAGACTGTGGTAGGGCCCACATCTATTAACAATGGTATTTTCAGTGCCTAGTGCCTCCTTGTTCACAGTAGAAACTGAAATACTTATTGAATAAATAAATTTATATAGAAGCAATCATACATATTGATCGATTAGGGATAATTTTTAAGCGATTAGCTTTAAAAATCATTTCTCTTAAACCAACTTAGGTCCTATTAACATCAAACAGGAGAGCTTTCAATATTAAAGTGGAGGGGCTGGTTAGTTATAATTTTTGGATGCTACTTTAGAGAAGAATTTAGGTGTATCAGAATTATTCAATTGCTTTTTCAGGTGGCACCTCCCACTTATTTTCCATTCTTAAGTTCTCTGAAGGGATGTTTTACTTGTTTATTAGACTGCGTTGGGAAAGCTCATCAGACCTGAAGGTCAGTCTTAAATGCCTGGGTTTCCCGTCTGTTAGCTGTGGGGTCACTTTTGGAACGAAAATAATAAACGTATCTGCTCTACTTCACAAAGCTGCCACAAGCATGAAATAATATTCAGCGTAAGAAGGAACTAGAAAACCCTATACAGATACTGTTGTCGCCTTGGATAAAACACTTCCTAGGCAGTGGAACCTGGCTTAAGAGAATCATTTTACTGAGAATATTAAGAGAATAATTTTGCTCTTGGTACAGCTGAGAGGAACCCTGAGATCCTCAACCCTCTAACAGTCGCAGTCAAATAGAGAGGCAAAGAAACTGTATGCGAAAGGCGAGGGGAGGGAGGGAGGGAAGGAGGGAGAAAGAGAAAGGAGAGAGAGAGAGAGAGAGAGAGAGAGAGAGAGAGAGAGAGAGAGACGCCCAGAGGGCTTAGCAAAGACTTTAGTGCAAAAGGGTTTAAAAGCGCAGGCTCCCAGAGCAAACTTCACAAGGCACCCCTCCCCCACGCTAAACCCCGTCCCCAAAAAGGCTCAGCAGGAGCTTGTTGGGCGGAGGCCGCTCAGACCAATAGAAACCAACTGTGCTCAGACAGGTTACGGAGCAGGTGGAGAAACTGAGCATAAAGAATCACAGACGCTCAGGCTCAGCCTTTCACCGCGGTGCCAGGTGTCCTCTTGGTCCCCTTGGGCTAACAGGAATGAATAAGAATATCGAGGCCCAATCCCACCCCCTTCCCCAATCCAATCTGATCCCTGCACCACCTTCGCCGCCAGCAGCAAACAACCTGGAGCACGCTCGAGGGCCGGGCGGCCGACCTTTATTGTCTGGGGAGCACCTGCCAGGTGGCGGGCCGTGTCCTAATGTGAGCTGGGTGCCCAGCTTCACAAAGCGAGCCGGCAGCACCCCCTCGCCCGGGAACCGCCTCTGGCGGCCGGAGCGCAGCACAGGGAAGAGAGGTGGAGAGAAGGGGCTGGGGGTCGGGAGCGGGAAGCACATGCCGGCGTGCCCTCCTCCTCCCCGCGGCCTCAGCCCCCGGGGATTAAACGGGTCGAGGGAACTGGGGCCACAAGCGGACGGAGGGAGCGAGATCTGGGCGCGAGGGAGGGCCGCGGGCAGGGCAGGCGAGGAGGGGCGCCGAGAAGGGGCGTGGCCGGCGCGCAGGGGGAGGGCGCTGGGAGGAGGGGCTGCTCTCCACGCTCGCGGCTCTGGGGGCTCGGCTTTGCCGCGCTCGGTGCACTCGGGCGAGAGCTGGAACCTGGAACGGAGCTCAGGTCCCAGCGCAGCCACCGCGATGAGAGGCGCTCGCGGCGCCTGGGATTTTCTCGGCGTCCTGCTCCTTCTGTTCGGCCTCCAGACAGGTGGGCGAGCGCGGCGGCCACGGGGCCGCGCCCCCTCCGCTGCCTGTGCCCCGGAGAGCTCCAACTCGCTGGGGTGTTTCGGGAGAGGTGGCTCCCGGCTCCCAGTGCCCGTGCGTTACAACCGCCGGAAAGATTCGAGGCGACCCTGGAACTCTCCTGCGTCCAGCCTCGCTCACCTGCGCGAGGAACCGCCAGCCCGTGGTGGTGGGGGTGCTCGGCTGGGGTCTCCCGGGAGTGGGGGCAGCGAGCGGGGGGCTTAGGCGTCAGCGAGGTGCAGGCTGAGGGCGCAGGTTGCGTACTAGTTTGGGGTTTGCTTTTGTGCCGTGGGTGCGCGGGCGGGTCGGGGGTTCGGACCCAGCGTTATCTCCGCCGTGCGAGGCGCGGCCGCCGCTTCCTTTTGTTAAAAGTTGAGCGTGTGTGACCAGCCCACGGGAGCATCGGCCCGCAGGTTCTCAGCCGCGCCGAGGGGAAAGTTGGAGAGCCTTTTCTCTGCTCCGTGGCTGCTGCTTTCTGACCGCGGCCGTTCTTTGTGCCCCAGAGCTGGGGACCGACCCGCTGCCGTCTCTTGCTGGCTGCGTCGTCCGCGGACACGAGTCGGAGGCTGCGGTGTCCCCGGACGCCCTGCTTATGCTTTTGCGCGGGGCGCGCGCGGGGCGGGTAGCTCTGGGGCCGGACCCCGCGAACCTGGAGGTGGCGGCTACAAGGACAACTTGGGCAGGGTGTATAGCAAGCAGCCGCTAGGTTGCAGACTTGGTGCTTTTGGAAATCCCATGCCGGAGGCTCGCCCCTTTCTACGGAGGTGCCGTTTCTTTCTTGCCACGCGCCTCGGAGCGCGGGCCGCTTGCTCTCGGGGCGGGCAGGGCCATAGCGCTGGGACACTTCGGTCCCTGACCTCGGCTGTCTCCGGCGCCCGGCCAGAGTCTCCGGCCAGGCTGGCGGGGCTCTGCGAGCCCCTCGAATTGGTGTCTGCGACCTGTAATTGTAGGTCCGTTTTGTTTGGGGATTTTGAGATTTGCTACACCTCCCCCCCCCCACCCCCACGAGATACCTATACTACTTAAGAGCCGCTTGAGGTCGGGGGTGGGAGGTGGAATGGAACTTTCAGCAAATCTTGGATGTTACAGCTGTTGTGAAAATCCGGTTATATGCGCTTGGGAACTTGGGTGTTAAGGTGGAGAAGGATTGGCAGGCTCCTGGGAGCCCTCAAGCAGATTCCTGCCCCCTCTTCCCCTTTTCCTGGGTGTCGCTGGTGCGTGAGTCAGTGCAGGTCGCCCTGCCAACCCCAGGAAGACCCGCTCTCTCCCAGGTCACTTTTTTTTTTTTTTTTTTTTTAACGTGAAGGCTACTCTGATGATGTAAGGTTAGAAAGTGAGTCTGAGCTGGAATTCAAGGGCTCCAAAGGAAGCATCGCCATGAACTATTGTGGGGCTCCCTGGACTGCTGCTCAGTTTTCCCATAAAGTCTCAAGATGCAGCCTCCTGCTTCCCGATCTTGCAAGAAGGCATTGTGAGGGCTTTCCTGTGGGGGAAGAGGCCGTGCGTCTGGACCCTGGTGAGGTTAGGGTCGGAGGGATCCGGAGCCAGTGCTCAGATTCCTGAGGTATTTGACCGCCTAAGCTTCAAATGACACGTTTGGTCCTGACATCTTTGTGTCTTGGCATTTTAAATTTCAGTTAAGATACGTGAATTGAACCACCAGGAGGGCACTAGAAAGACAAACCACACAGAATAGTTCCCTTTTTAAAAAAACGAAATGAATTAATTGCTTCCTTCTTCCTCATAATTAGCCTGCGCCATCCAATAGATTTTGGCAAAGGGAATTTTAAGGTCTGGCTTTGGGGAAGGAGGCGGGGGCAGTGTGGTGTACAAAGCCTTCTGCTGCCCTCTGGTTTTTCTTTTCTCGGCGGGGTATTGGCTGTGTGCCCTTGGCAGGTTGCTTCAATTCTGGGGAGCCCTCAGAGGACAGTGAGACAGCCACATCCCAAAGGATTTTTGGGTCTGGAATTCTCCTCTTCCCGGGTTCTCGGGGTAGACTCTACACCTCTTCTGACCCCTTTCCCTGATTCCTTTGTGCCTCCTTGAAATTCCTCTGCCTCTCCTGGCCACAGGGACCATTTGGTGGTGTCTCCTAGTCTACCTCTGGCTAAAGCAGGGACATGTGGCTTGTGTGCTGCCCTCTCCTCAGTCCACATGTGCCCATCTACAGTTTTGCTTTGAGGTGCCAAACTCCACAGGATCCTTCATCCTCTCCCCTCCCACAAGTATTTACAACTCTTGTGCCCAGCAGGATGAACCTGCAAGGAGTAGTGAATCATGCCTTCCCCTCCCTCCGCTCCTGCAGGTGTAAGACTATAGATCATCCCCAGCAGCTGCACGCATTCTGGATGATTATCCTGTTGGGAATAATATGATGGCCTTATAAAGGGAACCAAATAAGTCATCTATCCCCACTCCGGCCTTTTCCAGTCACCCACACATTTGTTCTTATGGTTTTATAAATCATGTATGCCCTGTCATTAGTACACTTTTTCTGTGGCGTCTGGAATTCACTTTAGGTGTATGGTACATCGTTGTTGATCTACGATTGGGAACGGTGTGCCCAGCTCTGTCCTGGGGCCTTCCCTGACATCTCCAGTCTTCTCAACAACAAGCCCAAGAGGCATCATCCCTACCATTTTACAGCTGGAGGAACTGGCTGGGGATCAGTCAGTTCCCCAGATAATCAGCACTGAGGCCTGCGGTTAGTCCCTCAGAAAGGAAGATAAGCTGTCACTAAAATGATGGCATCAGTTTGAGCAATTTTCCATCCCCCATTCCAAAAAACAAAAATGGTCTTAGCGTTCTAAACTTGCGGCATACTTGTGAAAAGTAAAACCCTCAGTCAGGGGTAACGGCGTTGTGCCATTTACCCTGAATGAGCAAGATGAGCTGGAAGGGCAGGCTACCACTCATAGCTTTTATTCTCTAACAAATTCTGTGGGGGAAGCGGCCAAGTGTTTTGTGGCTTCCCTCGGAGCACGTTCATGTACAGATGTTGTTGTGGTGATGGATTTTGCTGCTGTTGTTGACAGCCACTAGAAGTTGCTCGTAGGATTTTGACTCATTTCCTCAAGTCTTCCCCCAGCTGATTAAGGAAGGACAGCAGGAAATGAGCTGCAGCGTTACTAAATGGAGTTCTTGAAGCTGGCCTGCAGTGTGGGGACCCCTCAAAGGCAGTGAATTCTCTCCAGGATGAATTTAGTTTTAACAGTCGACAGGTTAGGACATGGAAGTGCTTTATTTTGTTGTATTCATGTGTGGTAACTTTTTCAAAAAGGAATTGAAAGACATTTGAAGGAATCTTAAGCAAAATTTCATATGCAATCTGTAACTTGGATTTTTTTTTTTCATGGCTGCAAATCCAGAGTGGGGAGGGGCCTACAAGGGAGTTACCGCAGGTAAAGGTTTGTAGGATAAGTCATTGTTGAAAGGAGAGGGCACTTGTAAGCCTGGCTTAGCCCCTCTGATTTCTGATACTTTGGACATGAGACAGCTCATCTTTGGACTTTAGACTCTTAATAAATAAAGAGAAGTTGTAAGCTGATAGCCCATGGACATGTTTTGTTTGGCCTACATGATACTTTTTAAGAAAACATTGAGGCAATATTTAAAAAATATGAAGAATTTATATCCAAATCTCTTGGAGAATTGAAAACTGCCCCTTTAGATAAGACCTGTGCTCTTGAGGTTGCTCAAGCATGTCAAACTTGCGGCCGGCTGCTGCTAAACGAGGCATGTAGGCCCCCGCCCCCCGAGTTTGACATGCTTGCTCTAGGCCAGAGGTCCGCAAACTGTGGCTCAAGAGCCACATGTGGCTCTTGGGCCCCTTGAGTGTGGCTCTTCCACAAAATACCACGTGCGGACGTGCGTACAGTGCGATTGAAACATCGTGGCCCATGCTCAGAAGTCGGTTTTCGGCCTGGGCGAGTCTATTTTGAAGAAGTACTGTTGATATTTGGCTCTGTTGACTAATGAGTTTGCCGACTACTGCTCTAGGCAGTACCGCTCTTTACTGCCAGTCCTTGAGCGTTAAGGCATGTAGCTTGGGCCCTGGTAAGCCCAGGGGTACCACACAGCTCCCTAGTAGAAGGAGCACAGGCCCAAGGAGTGAAACAACTTTGAATTAGTCTGCTGGCTCTGCAGCTGCCAGTTTTGTAGCTATAGAACAAGTTCCTTAACCTGCTGAACTTCACTTTTTCATCCTAGTTTTTTAGCTGTGTGACTTTGGGAAAGTTACTTAACCTCTCTGTGCCAGAAATGTGTTGCTACATATAAAGTTTTTAGAATGGTGTTGCCCGGCAGGCTCATAGTACAACCTTAATATGTATCAGCCATAATTATCTGCAAAATAGGAATTATTATTATCCCTAAGATGGGAATAATGTCTTCACTGATATGATTGCCCTGCAGAGTAGAAAGAGATTGTTGTAAAGATGCTTGGCACAGGATCTGGGGTAGGATAGGCACCTAACACATGCGTAAACTCCTCTAGTATGTAGAATTTGACTGCTCCTCTTTATAATCCTCGTACGCAGGTACCAATAAGTACTAACTTGACAGCTTATAAAACGGAACAAACTTTAATTTTTGCCTTGAGTTTTATACAGCTTTTGACATAACAGTTGGGAAGCACTAGTTTTAGAGATTGAACAGATCTCGGGGTGGGGGAACCAGAAGATTTCTCCAATGAAAACATTTATACCTGGTGATTTTTCCATTCATCTTATGCTTACATTTGGTTATGACACACTTTTGTTAGATCTCTTCCATTGCCTACCTTTCTGTCAGCTAGATTTTCAACAGTTTTGCAAATTTTAAAGTTTAAGTTGAGTTGATATTTAGGGCCAGTGGCATTAGAGTTAGTTAACAGCTTGGCCTCTGAAATTGACAACCTGGGATTTTATGCAGTTCCACCACTTGCCGGGTGTGTGATCTATAAAATGGGCATGGTGGCACAGGGCTACTGAGAGGAGTAGGCGAGTTACGCACATACGGGCGTAGCACAGTGCCCCTCGCAGGGACGGCAGGGTACTGCACCGTGAGGCTGATTTTGTGTTCCTCTCTCAGCTTTATCTCTTATAAAAAAATGGAAATGGCTTAAAACCAGATTATCTAGAAGTATGTTTTGGTATTAAAATGAAGCATATACATTTAATGTCTAGTTTTTTGTTTGTTTGGTTGTTTGTTTTAAGCCGATAGTTCGTAGTAATGCATACTTCTTTAAAAAGCGAGGGCTTTTTATTTAACCTTATTTGACCTGCTTTCCATGAAAGGGGATACAGATTACTAGATAAGAATTTAGGAGGGGAAAGGTCCGTAAATGGCCATTTTCTCAAGGTGAATAAGTAAGTGTAGCTTTCCTGGGTTCCACGAGTCCTGTTAACCTTGAAAGCTCCTTGAGGTCGGCTTTTCTGTGACTGCCTTCCCTAGGAGTGAGGGGCCACGCTGAACTTGTCCGTTGCTCCAGGCTGGACACTGAGTGGTGCTCAGTAAATATTGGTTTAACATCTCTCCGCTTCTCCAGCTCTTGCAAAGCACTTTGAATGCAATAAATGCTCAGTAAACATTTCGGATTCTGTTTAACAAAGATTTATCAGTCTCTATGCCTTGGTCCTTGCAGGGACTCCAGGAACTGGCTAGGGACTGGAGGGGGACAGGTAAGAACACAGCCAAGGATTCAAAGTAGAACTGGTGTCTTAAGAAGTGGAAGGAAGGGGGAGGCAGGGGAAGGTGGAGGTGAGCCAAGGCAGGGAGGAGGCCTCCTGCAATAATGTCAACATTAAAACCATTTTAATGAAAAAAATAATAAAATAAAATACAAACAAGTGCAAAGTGCTTGGGCAAGATTTAAGAGGGGAGGTGTTTCTGTCTTGGTGGGTGGGTGCTAGAGATCAGGGATCAGTAAAAGTGTCCATGTGGGAGATAACATTTGAGATTAATTTCTAAACCTTAAAAGAGAGAGGGCAGAGTGTCTGTAGTTGAGGCTTCAATTGGAAAAAGCTACAGAAATAGAGAGCAAGACATTAAGATCTTATTTGCGGCTTGTCCAGTCTTTCTCTCAGTGTGATGGTTGGGGTAGGAGTTGGAGGGGAAGACTCTGGTTTAGCTTCAGGGAACATTTAGTGTTGAGTTCGGTCCAGATTCTAAAACAAGGTTTGAGGTTCAGGCCAGGGTGGAGGTGACTCAGTAGTGGTCCTCGGCCTGTGTTATTGGTACCGGGCTGCTCGCTCCCTCATTCCGTCCAGGTAAGCCCTCTCCGCAAATGTTCTGGAAACTTGGACACCCCCAGTGGGCAGCTGAGACTAAGGAAGGGATGTATGTTTAAATTTTATTAAAATGCACATAATATAAAGCTTACCATCTTAATCATTTCTAGGTGTCCTGCTCAGTAGTGTTAAGTACATTCACATAGTTGTGCAGCCAGTCTCTGGAACACTTCAGCTTGCAAAACTGAAACTCTGTACCCATCACTCCCTGTTCTCTACCACCCCCAGCCCCTGGCAACCATCATTCTACTTTCTGCCTGTGAATTTGGATACTCTAGGAACCTCATACAAGTGGAGTCATTCAGTACTTGTCTTGGGGACTGGCTTATTGCACTTAGCACAGTGATTTTCAATTGGTATGCCGCAAGAGGCACGCTGGTGTGCTGCAAGAATTTTTAAAATATGCAATACCTGACTAGTCAGGGACACTGACCTTTTTTTCCTTAGGTTGTCAAATAAAAAAAGTGACAACATCTAACACAACAAAAGCCATCCAGTGTGAATAAATCAAAATTATACCCCCCCCTTTTTTATCAGATTGGCAAAAAATGTGTTTTTTGGTGTGCCGCAGAATTTTAGTAGTTTGTTTGTGTACCATGAGATGAAAAAGCTTGAAAATCGCCGACTTAGTATAATATCCTCATGGTTCATCCATGTTGTAGCCTGCTGTATGTAGATGTTTGTGTATGTACATATCCCATTTTATCCATTCATCCACCAAGGGACACTTGGTTGCCTCCCCCTTTTGGCTATAATGACTAATGCTGCTGTGAACCGGAACGTACAGATACCTAAGGGAGAGTTTCTTTTCTGAGGGGCCTCTTTTAGGGTGGTGGAGCTCATGGCCCAGGCAATGAGTTGGTGGAGAACTGGGCTCAGGGATGACCAGACTCTTTAGGTGAAGGAGTCAGGGCCTGGGTGTGAGGGTGCGGGCCCTGGAAAGGAGAGAGCACATAAGGGATGGGAGAAAGATAAAGGTGGCAGACTTAATTCAGTTGGCATATTACAGGCACCTTGAATGTGTCAGGCACTAAACTTTAGTGACTAAAGAGATCAAGGGAAGGGGAGCGGGAGTTATTGCAGGGTGCATAACTGGGAGAGCTGGTGGTGAGGTGGAATTAATGGAAACAAACAAACAACAGGAGGAGGGAGCAGCCCTGTGGTGGTGGAAGGGTTTGATGTTGGACTCTGCTGTTTTTTCATTGGTTATTTACAGCTGCATGGACTTGAAACGCAGCTCTGCAGGTGGTAGACACGCGTGAAATTCTTCCTAGGGTCAGGTCCATGAAAAAATAAAAGCTAAACCCCAGAGGTATGGAACATGGCTCTCTGGTAGGATTTAGGGATTATAAAGAATTGTATGTTAAAAAATAAAAGAAAAGGAACAAAAGAAATTGTGTGTTGTGCAGCAGTGATATAATAAAAAGTGAATTTTCATGAAAAGAATACATATCAGGAAGATATAACCCTGCCTGTATTCTCTGCATTAGGCCATTTAAAAAGTATGTTTATAGGTTTCCTTAGATAATAAAATGGACATTCTGGATATAGAACAGGACATAGAGTTAATTAAAGCTTTGGGAAATAGTTGCCTTTGAAGGCAACTTAAAGAAATTGGATTTATTAAGCCTGGAGTAGATAAGGTGAAGGAAGGTTTAGTGAATGACAGTCTTCAAATATTTGTAGTATGTGAGTGAAGAATGGGACAAAATGCAAGTAGTTTAAATTGCCCCAGAATACAAGATTTTTTAAAGGAAAATTCTTTGATTGGAAGACTTGCCATCTGTGATGCAATTTGTTGTAGTTGTAATGTGGTCAATTGGTAGCTTACTCAGAAACAACTTTAAAAGATCATACTTTTGCATGTTTTACCTAGATTATATGCTCAATTCAAATCCAGAGCAGGTTCCAGAGTATGTACTTTGTGTTACTTATAAGTTTAGGGAGAATTACAGTGCCCACCCTGCCTACCCCTTAACTCCCAGCTGAAATAACAGGTTTTGTAGATTCAACATCTGATAGTGGCAATAGATCAGTGGTTCTCAATCTTGGCTGCACATTAGAATCACCTGGGAATCTTTTTAAAATCCTGATTTCTGGGCCTCATCCTCTGGAAATTCTGTTTTTTTTATTACTAATGTTGTGGCCTCACCCCATAACAAGGTTGAGAACCACTGCAATAGATGATCTTTGACTCTACTTATTAACAGATTTTAAATTTTTAGATAAATGATAAGCGGGGTATGTAGCAGTCTGCATAAATTCATTTGCTAAATACACACACACACACACACACACACACACACATTACCCCCCCCCCCCCCCCGCCACACCCACCCAAACTAAGCCAGCAACAAGCAAAACCCCCAACCCTTGATAAAGGCCCTGTGTGGTTTAGGACATCTTAAGACTATCCTGGGTTCACAAAGGCTTGCATTAGGAATTAATTAGGGACACTGGTTACTGCTCACAGCTAAGAGGCTAGGGGAGGCACAAGCCTATCATTTCAGGAAAAGGTGTGAGTGATGACACTTGCCAAGGAAAACCTTGCTCACAATCAAGGGGGAAAATAATAAGGAAAATGAACCGAGGAGAAACCCTTACTCGTTTTCTAAGTTTTTAGTGAGGTGAGCCATCCAGCTAGCTGCCTTTGGGTTTACCCCAGGTGAGTCAGGTTATGTCAGAGGGTGTTAAAACTTCAAACAACCCAGGGCTGCCAGTAATTTCCATATAATGGCCTTTGTAGAGCCTTAAGCAGAGGAATTACTTAGCAGAGGTAGAACAATGGAGGTGTTATCACAAAGAGCTTTGGAAATGATTTGGTGTCTCTTTATTGGAAGGAAGTATTTATAGATAAGGATCTAACATAGATTTGGCTTCTGGGGAAAACTGGTGGATTTTAAAATTGTGATAGGTGGATGGTGGCATTATTTATTATTTGGCTAGTGAGTGTTGTTGTTTTTTAAATATATTTTTATTGGTTTCAGAGAGGAAGGGAAAAGGAGAGATAGAGACATCAATGATGAGAGAGAATCATTGATGGACTGCCTCCTGCAGGCCCCCTACTGGGGACCGACTCTGCAACCCAGGAATGTGCCCTTGTCCGGAATGGAACCCAGGACCCTTCAGTCCACAGGCCAACACTCTGTCCACTGAGTCAAACCGGCTAGGGCTAGTGAGTGTTTTTAAGAAAACAAGGCTTAATGTTTTAAAAAAGTTGAGGAGTAGTCCATTTTGAAAGACTATGGGTACTGGTAGAGTGATGATAATTTTCAGCTTGTAAAATGTTTTAGCTGTGTTTCCAGTGTAATTTTCGCAATGTAGATTTCTCTCTCTCTCTCTCTAATAGCTGATGTTGAATTATGTACCTGGGGAAGATTTTCACTTTAAGAAATGGCCTGGTAAAGCCACACGGGTCTGCCTTTAGGCCTTTTGTTGTTAAATTAAAGCAGGCTTCTTAATCCAAAATATGTCTTTAGAATAGCCACTTGAAAATGGTTAATTGGGATGTTTAAATGTTTTTTCTACTTATTTTAGTGCAGTTGGTATATTTACTGCAGGGAAATAGACACATTTTTAGCTTGACTAAAATGCACGAGTTTCATAGAAAAGAACCACCCCTCCCTCCTGCTTTTTAAAATAAACAAGCATATGTAGAAGGGCTTGTGCATTTTTTTAGTAGATCGGAATGTGTAGCCTAATTTACATGCCAGCATTTTGAAGGGACATTATTTAGAACAATCACCTCAGTTTCAGAATGACTGCCTTCTACAGAGAGGCTGGCCCAGGAGTGGACGTATGGATGGGGAAGTGTGCCTGCCATCAGGTGAGGCAAGCCCAAGGCAGGGCCCCCAAGGCAGGGCCCCAGCTTCTCTGTGTCCTTACCAGAGACCTGGAGCAGCGCTGGCCATGCATCTGTAGTGATTTACAGCTTCACTCTGTGGTCCCTTCTTGTCTCTTTGAAACTGACCCAATACTAGGAATTCATCGGTGGGTTCACAAATATTTACGGAAGCATCAGGGGGGCTATAGCAGCGAGCACACCAGGCAAACATCCTTGTCCTCTTGGGGCTTATGGTTTAGTGAATTCCCTTCCTTTCATAAGCCCAGGCCCACAAAGAGCCCAGAAAGGGGGGAAAAAGAAGGTCTAGAGCAGTGGTTCTCAACCTTCTGTCCCTTTAAATACAGTTCCTCATGTTGGGACCCAACCATAACATTATTTTCGTTGCTACTTCATAACTGTAATGTTGCTACTGTTATGAATCGTAATGTAAATATCTGATATGCAGGATGGTCTTAGGCGACCCCTGTGAAAGGGTCATTCGACCGCCAAAGGGGTCGCGGCCCACAGGTTGAGAACCGCTGGTCTAGGCTCTCATAGAAAGCAGCTTAATTTAGCTTTATTTCAGTTCTGTGTTATGGTTAATGAAGGAAGGGAGCTGAGAAAGGCTAGGTTTCTCAGCTCAGGAGGGACTGGGTTCAAGATGGGAAAGAAGGGCCAGAGAAGGCAAACTGGGAGCAACAGGGACAGGAGAGAGACGGGCAGGACTCAGCAGGAGCTTTTTGAGGTTTAAGTCTCTCTGCCACGGGTCCTGCCCTGGGAAAGGCTGGGCATTCTCCCTCTGCTCAGCTGTCCTGCTCCAGCCTTTGCAGCTCCTTGGGCAGGTGTTCTGATGGAGGGACCCCAGAGGGGGTTGCGCAGTGTGTGCGGCGGGAGCACGGACAGTTGTCTTCACGTTCAGGACGTCAGGGAGCCTGGAATGTCACGTGCCCGAGTGATGTGTTTGGAACCATTTTCCTCAGAAAATACCAGAACGCCTTTTCCCAGCTGAGAGATGCTTCAGGGGTCCAGGCTGCATGCTCTTCAGTGTGTCTCCAAGGGCAGGAGGGTCTGCACCTCCTTTTTAAATGGTTTCATCTTCGTCTTGTTAATATCTGACCATCATTAGTTTTAATAATGGGTTCAACCCATGGCACTTTGTGTCTGACAAAGTGACATTCAGCCACCGCCAGTCGTACTCTGCGTCACGTGTCACCTCTCCTCTGTCACCAGCTGGCTCAGGTTGAGTCACTAGCTGGCCCAGGTTGACGTCATCTGACTTTTTCCATTTTAGCTTCAGGGTAGCCTTTGTGGGGCCCATGAATGATAAGCTCTTCAGTTTCAAATCAAGGACTGACTCCCCAAATAACAGTTGACACTTGAATTACTCAGGACTGGAAAGGTCCTTGTCTGTCAATTGTTGGGCATGCAGTTAGGACTCTTGCTGCCTTTAGTACTGTTAGGAAGGAACTGAGATGAAGAACATTCAGGATAACTTGAGAGAAGCAGTAAGGCGGATTCCTCAGCTGCAAGGGATGATGTCAATTAAGGATGTTGATGAAGCTACCAGCTTTAGTTATACAAGTAAGGGGTGCTTAAGAAATAACATCAGTTGCCTGAAAGTACTTGCTCTAGGGTTGAGGAAAGGCTCTAGTGCAGCGGTTCTCAACCTGTGGGCCGCGACCCCTTTGGCGGTCGAACGACCCTTTCACAGGGGTCGCCTAAGACCATCCTGCATATCAGATATTTACATTACGATTCATAACAGTAGCAACATTACAGTTATGAAGTAGCAACGAAAATAATGTTATGTTTGGGTCCCAACATGAGGAACTGTATTTAAAGGGCCAGAAGGTTGAGAACCACTGCTCTAGTGTTTCTAAGCCAGAGTTTGTTTTTTTTTGTGTTTGTGTGTGTTTTTAATCTAGTGTAATCATCATTGATAGTCATTGGTTAGCACCTATTGTTTGGGGTGAGACGATTGGGGGCCTAAATTTAAATAGGCTTTGTTTAAGTTTGCTATCAGTTGAGACTAGGGAATAGTAAAAAAAAAAAAAAAAAGCAGGGGACCTGTAACTTCTCTAGGCTATCCCCTTGGTTGTTTGAAAACCTATTACCAGGCATTATTTTTCAAGATGGAGGAATTGAACTTCTCAGTAACTTAAAAAATATATATATTTATGATGGGAACATTTCACACATAGAGAATAGTGCAACAAACCCTTATATACTCATCATTCAGCTTCACCAGTTGGATCAACAAGTCTTTGTGCTTTACCTCTGTCTACTTCATCCTCTCATTTATTTTCATCCTCTCATTATTTTGAAGCATATCTCAAGCATCATCAAATTTTATCTGTAAATATTTTCAGCATGTAGCTCTAAAATACAGACTCCCACCCCTAAAATAATGCTAATGTCACACCCTCCAAATCAATATAACTCCACAGTGTCACTGAGTATTCAACATTCACATTTTCCCTATTAAAGTAAATATAAAATATATACAAACATAAATATTTGATATATCCAAAAAAGATCCACATATTGCAATTGCTTGATATGGCCTTTAAGTCATTTTGTCTTTACAGGTTCTATTTCCCTATTTTTATTGAAGAAACTTCTTATTTGTCCTGTACAGTTTTTTAGTCTGAATTCTGCTGATTCCATTTCCCTGTTCTCTGTATTTCCTTTAAATTGGTGATTTAGTTTTGATCACAAATTTTTTTATTCACACAGCATACAGTTAACCTTTTTTTAAAAAAATATACTTTTATTGATTTCAAAGAGGGAGAGGGAGAGAGAGATAGAAACATCAATGATCAGAGAGAATCATTGATCGGCTGCCTTCTGCACCCGCCCTACTGGTGATCGAGCCCGCAACCCAGGCATGTGCCCTTGACCGGAATTGAACCTGGGACCCTTCAGTCCGCAGTCTGATGCTCTATCCTCTGAGCCAAACCAGCTAGGGCCATTAACCATTTTAAATAAACACAGTTTTACTCATTCCCCACACCCCACCCCTTTGGCAACCATCAGTTTATTCTCTGTACTATGGGTCTTTTTCTGATTTGTTTTGTTTTTTTAGATTCTACATATCACATATATGATTTTTTAAAAAACAAGACTACTTAGTAGATGGTGTGTTCTATTCAATTTTTTTCTCTCCCCCCCTTTTTTGTATACCTTGCGGACTTAGATTTGTATTTTGTATTTGTATTTTGTTCTAATGGTTTACTTTATAGAAATACCTTTATATAATACCCTTGGTTGCTCTTTGGAGGATGGTGGTTATTTTCTATTAGTTTTCTACCTTGAGTAACATTTAAATTAGCTAGTAGCTTGTTTTTGCTCTCTTTTCTCTCCCTTGCTATGATTCAAAGATCCTTTTACTCCCAGTTACTATCTATAAGGCAATCAGCAAGCATATTATGTTTTTCAGGTATGTAATCTTTCCTCCTCTAATTTTTCTGATAGCTATACTAAAATTACTTTATCAGCATATATAGCAATCACACGCTCTACTATTTCTTTGTTATCACCATTTAATCTTCATTCTACAGGTGAATATATATTTAATGCTTGCCACTAGTCCTTACGTCTTGTTCTTGACATTTTGGTCTTCTTTTTTTTTTTTTAATATATTTTATTGATTTTTTACAGAGAGGAAGGGAGAGAGATAGAGAGTTAGAAACATCGATGAGAGAGAAACATCGATCAGCTGCCTCCTGCACATCTCCTACTGGGGATATGCCCGCAACCCAGGTACATGCCCTTGACCGGAATAGAACCTGGGACCTTTCACTCCGCAGGCTGACGCTCTATCAACTGAGCCAAACCGGTTTCGGCGACATTTTGGTCTTCTTAAGCACATCCTCTAACAGATGTCTTAGGAAGCCCTCTTGGGATGTATTTTATGAATTATACTAGGGCACTGCCCACCCTCTAGTTGCCTGTCCAGCCCTGCCTCGCTCCCCCTCCCCGGGACACGCAGCAGCCACAGCTGCTGCTGGTCCAGCCCTGCCTCCCTCTCTGGCCCTTGAAGCAGCTGTTGCTGCCGCCGCTGCTGATCAGGCCCTCCCCAAGCACCAGCACTTGGAGGTTCCTGCCACCCTGCTCCCGATGCTGCACGCGCAACCTCCTCCTGCAACCTCCTCCTGTCCAGTGGACCAGCGTCCCAGTTAATTAGCATATTTCTCTATTTTATTTATTTATATATATATGTGTGTGTGTGTGTATATATATATATATATATATATATATATAAATACACACACACACACACACACACACATATATATATATATATATATATATATATATAGAGAGAGAGAGAGAGAGAGAGAGAGAGAGAGAGAGATGTTTACAACAAATTGTCCATAGCCTTTACACTTAAAAGTTAGGTTGACTAATAGATAAATCCTTGCAATCTTTTCTTTGCTCAAGTCTCTTTAATAATTTTACTGTATTGGTTTTTGCCATAAAGTGTTGTCAAAGTCAGCTGACAATCTGATTTTCTTTCCCTCACATTTAACTTGGTATGTTTGCCCAGATATCCGAAGGAATGTTTTTTACCTTCATCTTTTGAAGTCCAGTAGGTTTATAAAAGTATTGGTTGCTCTTGAGTTGATTTTTTCCCCCCAGTGACATGATGTGCCAGTTTAATATCTAATTACAAGTGTTCTTTTCAAGTAAAGTTTTCTTGTAGTATAGCTTTTGCTATTCTTTGTTGACTTTAGGAACTCCCATTATGTGTATGTTAGATCTTCTTTGCCTGTCTTCTATATCAATCACTTTTCCAAATCCTTTTAATGTCTTTGTAATTTGTTTGAATTTAATTTTTTCCCTCTTTACATCTTGTAGTTCTTGTAAGACACTATTTATTTTATTTGCTCTTTTTTTAAAATATGTATTTTTATTGATTTCAGAGAGGAAGGGGAGAGAGAGAGAGAGAAACATCAATGATGAGAGAGAATCATTGATCAGCTGCCTCCTGTACATCTCCCACTGGGTGTCAAGCCCACAACCTAGGCATGTGCCCTTGACTGGAATTGAACCTGGGACCCTTCAGTCCATAGGCCGATGCTCTATCCACTGAGCCATACCAGCTAGGGCTATTTGCTCTTGTTTTCTTTTTATTTAACACTAGAGGCCCGGTGCACAAAAATTTGTGCACTCAGGGGGGAAGGGGGGTCCCTCAGCCTGGCCTGTGCCCTATCGCAGTCTGGGACCCCTCAAGAGATAACACCCTGCTGGCTTAGGCCTGCTCCCAGGTGGCAGAGGGCAGGCCCAATCCCTAGGTGCAGCCCCTGGTCAGGCTCAGAGCAGGGCCGATTGGGGAGTTGGGGCGCCGCCCCCTGTCATGCACAGAACAGGGCAGATTGGGAGGTTGCGATGCTACCCTCAGTCACGCTCAGGGTAGGGCCGATTGGGGGGTTGGGGCACCGTCCCCTGTCACACTCAAGGCAGGGTCGATGGGGAGGTTGTGGCGCCACACCCTATCACGCACAGAGCAGGGCCCATCAGGGGGTTGGGGCTCCTTACCTTGTCACGCACAGAGCAGGGTCGATCAGGGGGTTGGGGCGCCGCCACTCTCACACTCAGGGCCGATGGGGAGGTTATGGCTCTACCCTGTCACACACAGAGCAGGGCCCGTGGGGGGGGGGGCGTGGTTGGGGCGCCGCATCTTGTCACACACAGAGCAGGGCCAATCAGGGGGTTGGGGAGCTCCCCCGTATCAGGCACAGAGCAGGGCTGATCAGGAAGTTGGGGCGCCTTCCCCTGTCACGAACAGAGCAGGGCGGATAGGGAGGTTGTGGCCCCACCCCCTGTCACACACAGAGCCGCAGGGCGATCAGGGGGTTTGGGCGCTGCCCCCTGTCACGCTGATCCCAGTGCTGGGAGGCATATTACCCTTTTACTATATAGGATAGAGGCCTGGTGCATGGGTGGGGCTGGCTGGTTTGCCCTGAAGGATGTCCTAGATCAGGATGGGGGTCCCCGCTGGGGTGCCTGGCCAGCCTGGGTGAGAGGATGGTGGCTGTTTGCAGCTGGTCACACAACCTTCAGGGTGGGGGTCCCCACTGGGGTGCCTGGCCAGTCTGCGTGAGGGGCTGAGGGCTGTTTTAAGGCTGGTGGGTGACTGAATCTCCCAACTGCTCCTTTTTTCCTTTTTTTTTTTTTTATTCTGGGCCAGCTTTAGCTCTGGCTCCAGCTCTGAGGCCTCTGCTACTGAAAGCAGGTATCGGGTTTGTTTCGGTTCTATAATCAAAACAATGTATAACTCCAGCTCTGAAATCCCAGCTCGCTGAAAGCAGGTTTCTGGGGTTTTGTTTAGCTTCTATATTTGTTACAGTGCGTCAAACTGCAAGCTCAGAGGCCGGCAAGGCAGGCGGGGAACGTTGGTTTCCTCCGTCACTAAAGCAAGCAAGCAAGCCTCATGTTAGTTTCAAGCTGCCTGGCTGCCAGCCGCCATCTTGGCTGGCAGTTAATTTGCATATTGCCCTGATTAGCCAATGGGAAGGGTAGCAGTCGTACGCTAATTACCATGTTTCTCTTTTATTAGATAGGATTCATTTCTAAGAGGGCTTTTTTTTCTAATTATTTACCTCCATTTTCATATATTTATCTTCTCCAATCAACTTATTTCTGAGTTTTTGAAATTCTGATTTACTCTGCCCTTTTATAGCTTTCCAAATTCATTGAATTTCTTTTAGCTCATTTTGAAATGTTAGGTTATAGTTTTCATTTGTTTCGTGTCTTTCTGGCATGATTTTATTGTCTATACTAGGGATGTCATTCTGTTTCTTATTTTTTCTTTAAATAACACTTTGGAATTCAACTGTGATTCTATTCTGTTTACTGTGAGTTTTCTTATATTTTTAGTAGGGCCAGTATAGCTTTTCTAGCCTCACAGTTCTAGAGTGCCCACTTGTTTTCACAAAGTGGTAGAAAAGATGGATTCTACTTTTCTACATCCTAAGATCTTATTCTGTTTCCATTTTCACTACCCCCACCCCCAACCCCTCTTGAACCTTCCCTTTGTCCCTATTTTGCTCATCTTAGACTCATCCCCAGCAGTTTCTCCTCTGTATGGAACTGTCCTAGGTTTAGTTCATAGGGATCAGAACTCCCCTACCCCAGCACATCCCAGCACCTTAGACATACATGGGTAAGATCCCCTCTGCACTCGCTAGTGAAACTGAAACCTGCCAGGTCCTGTGCCAGTTTATGTGGGCCTTCTCAGCAGGCCCTCTGGGCTCTCCTGGGAGTACTTACTGGCAATTCTTGAAGCTGTTGGTAGCATGTCCCCGCCTCCTCATACATAGGGTTCATGGGAATACCTTATCACCTCATCTTGTAGATTGTGTCCTTTTTGGTTCTGCTCTATTTGTGTGTTTTAAGGTTGGGTGGGGGTTGGGTTTGGGAGATTCAGTAATTATGCTGCCACTACCATCTTGCAAAAATCTATATGGACTTTTTAACATAAAATTTAGTAATCTCTGAGCCTATCAAATGGGGACCAGTGTAGCAAAGTCTTGACACATTAAATCACGGGTAGTTGTCTTTAAAAATAATTTTCTTTCGAAATAGTTATTAAAAATGTGTTGTAGAGAGAAAAGTCAGTGGTCATAACTATCTGAAAATGGAAATTGAATATTGTGGCCTATGCAGCATTAGCTTTCCAAGCTGATTATTAATGACAAAAGGTTGAAATCATCTGAATGCGAGGGAGCTTATATCTGAGCTAGTGTTACTGAAGAAAACGTATAAAAAGTGACAGATTTTTGCCATTGTTTGTTTGGTGTGATATTCCTTGTGTTCTGAAAGATAATAGTTTAAAAGCTTTAAACTAGAACTATTTTACTTTGAAAGTTTTAAACCTCATTTATATTTTTAATACCATCTATTAAAGATAAAATCATTACTTAATTAGGTGCATTTTTTTTCCTTTTAGCTTTTTCCCCCCAGTGAAAAATTTGCATATCTGTAATTATAGTGATTTGAAAAAAGTGCTGCCAGGGTTTGACATAATATTAATTTAGATTTCCAAAAATACTAAATTTCCTTCCTCCAACTTGAGTTTCCTCCAATTGGCCATTGACTTAAATTACATACTAAAAGGTTACAATTTACGATAGGTCTCTTTCCACCCTCACCCCCCCCTCTTTTTTTTTAGGGATAGCCATTATTCTAGACTAGAGCCATATAAGGAAGAAGTAAAACTTTCTCAATGGACATATGGGAAATTTTTTTTTTTAATTCTGGAAAATACAGCAAGATCATTTTAAGACATTCGTCTTTCTTGAGTGAGAAGAAATCATCTCAAACATGGGGCTGGTCAATTAGGAATTCTTTGCAGAAGGGTAGCAGGCTTAATGTATCGCTCTAAGTGAATGTCACCCACGAAAAATTAAGGGAAAAGTGAACACTCATTAAGCAAATTGACCAACAAGTGTTCTAATGAATGTTACAACAAATTTGAATAAACTAATTTTGTCCATTAGTGTGCTTTTAGACCAATGTGATTGTTTTGGTCTAATTATTTTTTATTTTGTTTATTCAAATGTGGAATGGATGCAGAATTAACTGTTGCTGCATTTATCTGATTAGCAATTTAGGAAATTGGCGAAAGGTATGGGACTATTCACCAAGGAATGCCCGGTATTTGATGGGGCTGTGTGCAGGCGCATTACAGTATAGGAGAGGCCTGCGCTGTTTTCTCTGTCTCACCCACTGCACATGGGACTCGGACCCTCCCTGGATTAGCACTGGCTGTGGACGGTGGGCTCTGGGTGCTCAGATGTAGTGTACCAGATTGAGGTCTGATGTGCTGCAGAAGTTGTCTTTGCCACCCAGTGTCACTCTTCTAGAGTCCCGTCTCTGTGACTGGTGAATTCTGCAACATTTCCCACTTCTAAAGCTTGGGGATTCGAGAAATCTGTGCCCGAGTGGCTGCCAAAGCTTGTCAGGGGGACCCAGTGCGAGGCCGATTTCTAGGTGTAAAAGCCAGGCAGATTTGTTCACTCAAGACAATCTGTTTTTGCAGGTTTGCTTTGATTTCCAAGACACAGATACTGGTAAAAAATATTTTTTGAGGCACTAATGCCATGGGTTTCTTCTGGCAGCTGCCTGTCTTGTGGGGGAGGGGGTCCCTGGTTATCCATGTGGGGCCTGCAGCAGCCGCATCACTAGCATCGCCTTGGACTCATCAGAAATGCACGCTCCCTCCGCACCCCAGAGCTAGTAAAATCGGAGATTCTGGAGCAGGAGCCAGCAGTCCATTTTGACAAGCCCTCCAGGTGATTCCTGGACCAGCTGAAGTTTGGGGGTCACCCGTCTAGAGTGTTAAAAATGGCTGAGCTTTGTCGCAGCCGTGGGCTCTGAGCATTAAAAAGTTAAAGCTCCTGTGGTCTCTTGGAGCGTCAGAGGAGGGTGCAACTCTCAGTTCTCCTTCTGCTGCACCAAGAAGATAGAGTGTCAGTTAGTCCAGACAGGAAAACAGACAACTGCAGCACCGTGGGACAGTGCCTCGACGGAGGCTGCAAGAAGCCTTCAGAAAGCGTGTGTGCGCGCCTGGGAGAGGGGACAGGAAGGCCCCCCTAGAGGTGGATTTTAGAAAGGACAAATGTGATTGAGGCTCCTTCTGGTTAAAACCCAGTGCTCTTGGAATAAAATGTGTGCACGCGGATCCAGTTCAGGGCCTCCGTGTTTCCTTTTGATCTCCCTTTTGCACACACTACCTCCCTTATCGATGGCTCTCAGTGCTTCTTCTTACTCCTTAAAGGCCTCCTGCTCCATCCAGCACTGCAAGGGGCACCACGCTCCCCCCTGGTCTCCTAGTGCACTTCTGATCCCAGCTTATGTTTCCTTTCGACCCCCCAGGGTAGGTCAGGTCAGCTCTCCTTGTGCAGTGCACGTCTGTGAACTCATCACATTGTAATTATATAATTGTATAATTACTATAGTTTACTTCTCGTGGGGGGGGAGAGACACGTTGCCTTGTTCAGCTCTAGCGGGAGAGCCCAGCACACAGCAAGCATGCATTCAGGAAATATTTTCAGATGAGTGAATGAATGATGGAGCGGGGTGGGGGGGCAGTCCCATCTTTATCCCTGTGCTATCGGGCTGGTTAATGTATGAAATTTTGGTAGAGATGTCACCTAATGAGTTTTATCTGCAGGAGCAATTGCCACCACCATGCAGTCCTATCACAGGAAAGGCAAGTTCCTTGCACAGCGGCAGCAACATTTCATAACTTGGTTCTAATTTGGGGTCTGGCCTCTGGGATACCCCAGAGAAGTTCTTGAGTAATATTATTCCAAGGATGTGAGAAAAGAGAGAAAGCCTCTGATCTTGGAAATGTTCATAAGTGCATGGACCAGAAGCCGGCAGCCAAGGTGGTAAAGGTGGCACCTGGGAAGTTTTCAAGGAAATGACTTGTCCAAAAAGAGCTGCTGCTTGCAACTCACAAAATTGATGTTGGGGCATCATATTCTTCCCACCCACTTCTAATAGAGGAGCCTTATTGTAGTTCCTTTGTTTTGGCTTGGAGAAAGCTAGGGCTTTTCATTCCTGCTCTAGAAGGTGAATGCATGGGGTTAGCCTTCCAGAGGCAGCAGCTTCAAGGCGGGGCATCTGCCTCGAATAAGACACCGAGTAGGCCTTGTTGATATTTAGTAAAAGGATTGCCAATAACAAACACATGTGTAATTTATAAAAATATATTTAGAGTGAGGACTCAACTTTTTTTTAAAGATAGGGGTTTCAATGGGAATATTGCTTTCAATAGAGGAACTGATGACCATCTGTTGACTAATGTGTTAAATTTGTTGATTGTTGTGGGATTTTTTTTGTTTTTGTTTTACATTTGAGGTTCAACATAGTCTTTTAGACCTATTGTAAACTCCTTTTAGAATAAGTGAATGTGATAAACACACTAAATGTTGGAACTAAAGTCCTAAACACAACTTCTCATTCGGTGTCACAACAGCTATAATCTGCTGAGTTGGCTAGGAGTGTTGATGGCATGAATGGCTATAATTTTATGTTTTAGTGCCTATGCGTTTATCTTATTTATCTTTATTAGATGCCATATTCCCTCATACTTCAGTCATTCCACATTCCTTCCTCCACCCCTATGCCTTCCCACCCATCCTGGATCCCAGTGTGGCTCTCATCCTTTCTCTGGTACTCTCTTACCTACCTTTGTTACTATCGAGCCCGGTAATTACAGCAGTAGTAATAACAGGACCGTTTATTGATTGCAGGCTACATAAAGGCGTTGGAGATGATGTAAGAATCCTGAAATATTTTAACCCCAATTTATAGGTGTCAAAACTGAAGCTTGGAGAGGTCAGGTAACTTTCCCACAGCTCATAGCTTGGATTGGAATCCATGGTTGTCCGGCTCCAAACCCCACACCAGTTTTTCTATATTCCTATTGCTTTAGCAGCACCATCTTCTCTAGATTCTGAGCTTGCCGCAGGCTGAAAAATGCTGCTAAATAAAGTTACAAAAGTTGCAAGAGTAGTACAGAGAATTCCAGAACGCCCTTCACCTAGACTCACTGATTGTTAACATTTTACTTTGTCTGTGTAAATGCATGCTATTTTTTCTGAACCATTTTGAGAGTAAGTTGCTAACTTTCCCCTCCCCCCAAGACCAATTCCAAGGAAACTCAGCTTTGTATTTTGTGAGAGCATTGAGGCCAACCAGAATGAGTTTCCTCCTCTGCCCTCCACCCAAGTGTGGCCTTCCCCCATCCAGGGTCGAGGCCCCTCCTGGGAGGTACACTCTGAGCCTCTTGCTCTTCTCCTCAGTCTTAGCCCTCGTCCTTTTAATTCAGCTCAGACCCTAAAACTCATCCACTGCGTTCCTGGAAATTGGCTCTCTCTAGACTCTATAAAAGCGGAACCTCTTCTTTGGCAAAGTAACACAAAGGCGAATACATAAAAAAGGGCTCCCTGTAGGTTTCTACCTGTACTGTGAAAAGAGGGGCGAAAGGGCCCTTGCCTCGGCCTGTTATCCGGAGCTGCAGCTAAACTGTTTTGCTCCAGCTCATGCAAGACTGCCTGCAAGACAGTTATCAATGCTGGTAACCTTTTCTCTGGCAACTGCCTCAGATAAAATTCCTTTGTATTATTGCTGCTATTGATGCTTTTGTTTTTACTTCCTTTTACTGTCTCGTGGCTATAAAATGACATTTTGAAAGTGTAAGTAGAAGGAAAACAAGCATTCTCTCCGTTCTCTGTATGGAATGGAGGAGAAGGTGCGATTATCTGACGGGTCAATTAAAAGCAGGGTTTAGAGCAGTGATGGCGAACCTGACACTCATTTTTTTGGTTGATTTTTCTTTGTTAAATGGCATTTAAATATATAAAATAAATATCAAAAGTATAAATCTTTGTTTTACTGTGGTTGCAAATATCAAAAAATTTCTATGTGTGACACGGCACCAGAGTTAAATTAGGGCTTTTCAAAATGCTGACACGCCGAGCTCAAAAGGTTCGCCATCACTGGTTTAGAGTATATCCACCAGTAACATGTATTGATTTACCCATTATGGTGAGAATTAGCTTAAATATCTGTTTAAGCCAAGTAGGATTCCTAGTGTCTTTCAGAACTAGAAAATCAGAGAGGCCTTTCAGCAGTGTAGATCACATTTGAAGACAGATTTTTAAAAAAAGGCCTCAGGCAAACAACCCAAATGTCAGAATGAATGGGTAAACAAAGATGTGGTATATACATACAATGGAATATTATTCAGCTTTCAAAAGGAAACTGACACATGCTGCAGATGAACCTTGGAGATATTATTCTGAGTTAAATAAGCAAGACACAAAAGGACAACTATTGTATGGTTCCACTTGTATGAGATCCTTAGTCAAGTAGATGGTGGTTGCTGTGGGCAGGGGAGGGGGGTGGTGGTGCAGGCATGGCAGAGTGGCGAGTTATTATTGAATGGGCAGTTTCACCTTGGGATGATGAAAAAGTTCTGGAGATGGATTGTAGTAATGTTTGCACAACATTGTGAATGTACTTAATGCCACTCAACTGTACAATTAAAAATGGTTAAAATGGTAGACTTTATGTTAGGTATATTTTACCACATGAAAATAATTCGGTGCCTAGTTGGCATCTATTTATGTTTGTGTCTGTAATGCTGACTCCCTAGTCCTTAACTTTATGGTATTTCATTGGATGTCATTAGAATGCGATGCTGCAGAATTAGAGCGAGAGCTTGTGGAGTCAGGTATCTTTACGTCTTAAGGTTTTCATTTGCCGCTAGCACAACCTCATTTCCTGACAGCACAACCTCATTTTTCCTCCTGAGCCTGGGAATTGACATTTTGGGCAATTCTCAGTTTCCTGGTAGGAGGAAATGGTAGGGTGATTAGTTAGTATTGGAGTGCTGCCCACACTCTCCGCACGTGTGCAGGACAATGCTAATGTGAAGGCAGTTTACACCTGCAGGTCCTTCTGTAATACCTTGTGAGGATCGGCTGTAGCCCTCCTCTCTGGAGTGTGCACCCAGGAGGGTCTTCTTGGAGGTAAGACATGCACACACAAAGCTCTTCCTTGGTGCTTGGTAGGTAGGTCTCAGGGGAAAGCTGGCCTTTGACTAGCATAGCTGACCTTGGCCATGCTCATCTTGCTTTTTTTTTTTTTTAAATCCTCACCCGAGGATATTTTTTCCATTGATTTTTAGAAAGACTAGAAGGGAGAGGGAGAGACAGAGAAACACTGATGTGAGAGAGACACATCGATTGGTTGCCTTCCGCATGCCCCCCTGACCAGGACGGGGAGCCTGCAACCGAGGTATGTGCCCTTGACCGAAATCGAAACCGAGGCCCTTCAGTCCGCAGGCCGATGCTTTATCCACCCAGCCAAACCCGCAAGGGCTCATCTTGCCTTTTTACTTTGTTCTTTAGTCCTTCTGTAAGTTAAGGAAGTTAAGGTTGAAAGAAGTCAAGAGCTCCCCGGCCTGCACCCCTAACTTCATAGAGTGTGGGTCTTGTTCTGGTGTTTACTGGATTTGAATCCCAGTGCTTCTTATCTGGTTCAGGTTTCAGTAAGTGCTTCCCAGAGCTCAAAACAGGGAAACCTACATATTCACAACAGGACCAGTTCTGGGCTATTGGGAAAAACCCACTGGAAATGAGAAAGTTCCTCTTTGCTGCGGGGATGGATCCTAATATATTGCGCTTGTCAAATCCAGTCCTTATCTGACTCCCCAAAGACCGACTTCATAATGGCAGATAAAGGTTTTCCTGTCTGTACATATCTTTGGCTGAGATCAAAAGGGGAAGTCCTGCTTCCTCAAACATGGGGCTGTATTTTTCTTCGGATGAGTGAGTAGGAAATATATTAAGTAGCCTTTGGTGCTGGCGATGTGTGCATGTCTAGAAGACATTTTGCAAGATAATATACTGAAGGGGGTCCTTTCCGTGTTGAATGATATGTTTATCACAGTTGTTCACTTCATAAGCTGTAAGAGCCAGGGATTCCATGTTTAGGTCTTTATTCTGTGTTCAAGCAGCAGTTTAAAAACAAATAGGTGGTTAGTCATATTATTGATGCCATGAAAGAATCACTGCTGTTAATTCTCACCACAAATAGTTTAGTACCTTTCATGTCCTGCCACTGGATCTTTATAAGGGGCTTTCTCTTGACCCTTTTATGGCCTACGTGTTTGATTACAGATCCTAGAATCTTCGCGCTTTTGATGGCTTTTACTGGGCTCTTTGTAGTTTTTCAGAAGGGGAAACCAAGGCCCAGAGAACCTAAGTGACTTGCCCAAGATTTAGAATCCCGAACTTCTCTATGTCCCCATCATTGTCTTTCCTTTCACCTTCCACTAGCTACTTTAGAGTGAAAACATGCAGTTACACATTTCATCTAAAGTGTACAAACATTAGATATCTTGGCAGACACCAAACGATCACTACTTTTTCCCTCCTTCACCTTGAGGAAAGCTGTGACCGTTGTCACATCTTTAGAAGACATTGATTGGCAGCTTGAAGTTCTGCTGTCCAGTCCTCGTAGTAAGTTTCCTCAGAGGCATGTAGAAGGTTTAACGCCCCCTTGATCTTGGGTGTCCTTTTTCAAAAGGCAAAGCAACCGGAGGGCGTCTTCTCTTGCCACCAGATGGCATGCTTGTGAATCCGGAGGAAGGAGGAGGCAAGCATGGAGGGTTCAACTGCTGAGAAGCCCCCGTGGGGCAGTGCTGAGGGACCTGAGGCGGGAAAATGCTTTATAGCAGAGCCTGAGGTCTGCGTGATTTTCCCAGGGATCACAGTAACCGCCAGAAAAGCTGCAAATGCAAATGCTACAGGAAAGGTGTGCTCAACACAGGTGATTTATTAGCATTGGGTTTGTCCATGTGGTTAAAGCAGAAAATAGAGGGCCTGACTTGGTCCCCAGGAGGAAACCACTCTCAGTAGCAGAGGCAGGAAGGGCCCAAACCACAGGTGAATCCACCCAAGCTGAAAACCCACAGAAAGGTGAGCCGGCGAGAAGGTGGGGTGGGGGTGGCGCCGCCTGACCCTGCCTCCCCCGAGAAGGCCACCCCATTTGCTGTGGGACATCCCTTTCTGGTACCAGGGAGCCTGGTGCACCCACTCTTCCTCCAGTGTCCGTGGGAAATGTGGTTCCCCTAGCTGCTTTGTGCCACTCATGCTTTCCTGAAAAGAGTAGGTCCAAAGGAGGAGGGCCTTAAAAAATGGTACACCCCCCCCCCCCCAGCCTTTGATGCCTTTGAGTCAATTGGCTCGTGCACCTCATGGCCGCATTCATCAGACCTTAGGAGCTTCCAGGCAGGCCTTCTCTGCCAGTCACCTCTCTGTCCCCGCTTCCGGTTCCTTTCTTCTTTACTGTTCTCCCTGGCTGCCTGCCTCTGTGGATGTTCATCTCCCAACTCTTCATCCGAACCCCTGTGTGCACCACCCGTGTCTTCCCCTCTGCCATTAGCCCACAGCCTTCCTTGATCACTGATTCCAAGAGCCCCCCCACCGCTTCCTCCTCCTCCTTCTCCTCCCCTCCACTCTCCTCCCCTCCTCCTGTTCCCCACAACTCGCCCGGAAGTTGCTGTCTCCAACAGTACATGTAGTCAAGCTCCTCTCCCACATCCTACAACCTGCAATACCATCAGAGGCTCTGCTGTGGTTGGTGTGGGGCGGGGCGGGGCGGGGCATGGCTGGGACATTGGCCATTCTAGTGTGCAACCAGGGATGCGAGTGAGAGATGTCAGTTACCTGACTGTCCCTCCTCACTACTGTCAGTGACAACCCTCCTGTGTGCTTAAGACTTGGGGGCTGGTTCTCTGTCCGTTTCTGCTCCCCTGCCTGCCGCCACGTCTTCAGAGGTTCCGCAGTCCATGTAAAAGGCCCTCTGCACCATCTAGCCTGGAATTTCCTGGTTCTCATTGCCCTCTCCACCCTACTGTAGCCACCTTGGGCCATGTCTTTTCCTTCTCTGCCCCTTTATCCTTCACATTCTTCACTCCCTCCCTGAGTGACTTCATGGACAGCCCCCATTACCCGCTGTGAGTATGTCTGCAGTCCTGGCCTCCCTTGTACCGCCTTCTCCCCCCAGCCCTAGATGCTTCCAGCACCTTCCAGTTGCCATCCACTGGTCCACATGTCTCTACATTTGTTTTTCCTCCTCCAATCTGTTGGCACTCATCTCCCCATCACATAAGCAAAAAACAAGGATCTCTTTCCTCCTCCTCCTCCTTTCTTTTCATTGCCCAGATCCAGCCCATCCCGGGGCCCCCTATTCACCTAGTAACCACCCATCTCTGCTCTCGGTCCCCACACCTCTGGCTTATGCTGTCATTCGCTCTTGTCTGGATCTAGCTGTCCTTGTCTCAAGTTCAGCCTGTCAGTACTATCCTTCACTGCTTCCAGAGGGCCTCCCCACAACATACATCAGTAGATCCCCGTCAGACAGGTTCACCCCCTTACATGACAGAGGTGCCACTGTGGTCCTGCCCTTAGTGCCTCCTGGCCTCACACTTCTGTGCTGTCTCGATTCTGAGGGATGCTGGGACCTTAGGGTGCTGTGTTATTAGCTCTCGTGGTCCCTCCCACCCAACAGACCTTTCTCTCCCTCTGCCCCAAGCTTGGCCAGGTCATACCATTTTCTACTTTGAGCTCTAGGAATGCTTTTCTGAACCCTCTTCCTGCCCACCGCCTCTGCTTCATTGTGTGATCATTATCTGTGCCACGGTCTCCCCCGCTGGGCTGGGAGCCCCAGCTCTGTATTCCTGGTCCCAGCTCCACCCAGGCCAAATGGTAGGAGCTCGATTACCATGTCATCAATGAAAACCCTTTCAGAAGTGCTTGCTTTGTTACCGAGCCATCTCTCTCTGCCACTAATGACTAATGCTCCAGCTTTTATTTCTCTGTCCTTCCCTTCACTTCTGTCAATTAGTTCATAATCTTTACACCAACACCGCAATGTGCTTAAGGAGCTGCTTTTTCAAATACTTTTCTGCGGTGAAGTCTTTGTTATTTTGTGAAAAAAATTTTTTTAAAGCGACTTTCAAATGGCAGATCATTTACAATGGTATATTGCTTGAAACCGTAAACTGTCTCAAATATTGAAATGGATTTTGTATGATCATTAAATATCTGTACCTAATATCCTTATGAGGCCTGGCATGCAGATAGAACATTCCTTTCTTTTTAAAACACTAACTACAAATCGGTGTTGTACCAGGGAATTCTTCTCTTCAGGCCCCATCACCGGAGTATTGCAGTGGGTGACTTAAAATGCAGTGAGGAAATCATGTCAAATACCTATTATTTACCTCCTGTCTAAATTTGAGTATATTTTAATGAGTTCTACCCAGATAAGAACTTTAATCTCTGTATTGAAAGATTAAAGATACATCTGAACTCTCTCTTACCCAGAATCCTCTGGAAATAGAATTGTGAATCCAGATTCACATGATTCATTTAGGACTGTTCTCAAACTTGTCCATGGAGGCAGTGTTCAAGGCTGGAGGCAGTCGGGAGGTGGGTGATGTGTTTGAGAGTATGTGGTTGTAAGGTAGTTCTAGTTCTTTGAAAGCTCATGGTTTCTTCCCCACCCCACCCCCCTCAAAAATGCATTTGATTTTACTTTCTATTTTATGCTATATAATGTAATATAAAAGAATGTTTAACATTATTTGCCACTGACTGAAACTGACCTTTAAGAAAGTGAGTTAGAAACACCGTAGATCAGAGAAGCATGTTCTGTAAGATGATGTCCCAGAGGATCTTCCCCTATCCTGTACCGCACATTTCCTAGATGTAGTCATTCCCTCACGGAGCTCTTACTGGGCATGCTCTGTATTCCTGGTGTGTGAGGATTTGAGACTAGAGATGGATACAGACCTTGCTTTGGGTTATGAGAGCTCATAGTTGTGTGTGTGTGTGTGTGTGTGTGTGTGTGTTGTTGTTGTTTTTTTTGGGGGGGCGGCCCTTATAGTACCTGCTTTTCCTGAATCACTTACACCTACTGAGAACTTTGCCTTTGCCTCTCCCTACCTTGATTATACCTGCCAACAAGACACACGCAAACACGAAGTCTTCAGGCTCAGCTTTCACAGCCTCTCCCCTGGAGCTTTTTATGGTCCTTTCAGGCAGAATAGTCGCTGTCCCTTTGAGTCCTGGGGACATATTCATCAACTTTCAGCATTTTTATTTCATTTGCATTGGATTTGTCTTCTACACAAGGCTGCCCATCAGTGTCTAGTTCACTGCTGCAATAGATGCATGTTGAAGTGACAGACATGCATGGCTGTGGTGGCCTGGCCACACCACGGGGGTGTGGGGACCATCTGGGGTTCTCCACAGCATGGCTTCCTGCAGTGTGTGTGGGTGATCCAGAGTGGATTTACACCTCCCTGCCACTGGGCAAGAGCATTTTTAAGGACATGAGTAGTTTTCACTGAGCTCATAATCCTGTTTCCCCCAGCTTTATTCTATTTCCAGTATCATCTACTGTTGGAAAGCCTCATGGGTGTTGTGGGCAATTACTAGAATCCTTCCATCTTGCTTTTTTATCTAGTTTATTCCTATGGGGGTATAGAAGTATGTCAGAAACAGTAGGGTATACAAATCATTAGCTTTTTTATTACAAATTGTGGTTAAGCAGTACATGAACCAAAGAGTAGTTGAACTCCAATGGAGTTTACAGCTCCGCCTTAGTCACAGTTCTTGCTCTACTTCCCCAAAACTAGAGGAGGCCTCTCTATGTGGGTTTTCCTCCCCACCGTTATTTTGCTTGATTCCTTATATTTGTGTCCCAAGGACAAAAGGTTTTGAAATGACTTCCTTACTTTTAAACTCAGTTGTAAATCAGTCTTTGCAGCTTTAGGCGTTTGTGAAGGGTGTGAAGACTGGTGGTGGTGGGGGGGGGGGACTGCTGAGACTCTAGATTGCAGTAGTGGTTGGCGTGGTCCCGCCCCTACTGGAGGCGACTGGGAAGCACCCAGGCTCAAGCAGGTCGCTCCCACTTACACACGTCAGAGAACCTTCGACGGTCAGAAGCCCAGGCTGGACTATCAATTTGTCATTTAATCCACAGATCACAAGCAATAACAACACAGGCATACCTTGAATATTTTATTTTCACTTAAGAAAAGACAGATGAACAGCTGCGTTCTTTTTGATGGAGAAGTAAAACCTTTTCTTTGAGTTTTGGTTGTCTGAGTTTGGCTTTGACTGATGGGAGTTGTGAGCTGCCGTCCTCACCATACACCACACCCAAAATGCAAGGCCTGCAGTTTCTAATTTCAGTTTCCATAAATACAGTGCTTATGAAACACTTGGAAGGTAGGCTCCCCGTGTTTGTGAATTGGAGGCCCTCCCATAATCCTCAAATGTTTTACTCACATTTAATTGACAGTTGTCTTTTTTTTTTCAGTTGAGCCATCTTATAAAGTGTTTCTGAGTTATCAGAGACTTCACAGCTCTCCCCAATGCACACACTCATATTTCATCAATATTTAAAACATGTACTTAATTTATACTAGTATATAGTAGTGCCAAGTCGAACTTCCATAAACAGGTTTGAGAATAGAACGCAATGACTCAGATGGTGTGAGTAGAAAAGCAAAAGTGTAAAAAAGAGAACCTGATAGCCTTGAATGTTCAAAGTTTCCTGGACAGTAGTGGCCAGTGTGGTTTAAAACTTAGGTTATTGAGTTCAGCGGGTTAACAGCTCCTGCTAGAAATGGCGACTTTGTAGAAGGCGATAGAGAGATGGGAATGAAGATGCCATTCATGCCCCCTCAGAACTGCATGGAACAAATAAAAATGATGACAAATTTAAGTTTTACATGAGATGGTTTAAAACAAAGTTAGGGGCTCACAGAGGCTGATACTGGAGGTCAGAGTGATCCAATGAGAAAGAGCCAAGATAGCTGAGAAAGTTTGAGGCTTCACATGGGCCTTGAATTTTAAAAAGTGTTGGATTTTAAAATTTTGGCTTTTCAAAATTATGCTAAAATCTCCATAATATATATAAAAAGTACCATTTTAAGTGTCCAAGTCAGTGCCATTAAGTACATTCATGGTGTTGTGCAACTGTCACCACTATTCATTTCCAGAACTTTTTTTTGTCATTCCCAACAGAGACTCTATACCCTGTAAACTCTCTGTGCCTCCCTACCCCTAGCTCTTGGTAATCTCGATTCTATTTTCTGTTTCTGTTCATTTGCCTTCATATAAATTCCACTTCATATATGTGGAATCATACAATATTTGTCCTTGTGAGTCTGACTTATTTCACTTAGCATAATGTCTTCAAAGTATATTCATTTGTAGCATATGTCAGACTTTAATTCCTTTTTATGGCTGAATAATATTCTGGTGTATGCATATACCTTGTTTAGTTTATCCATTCATCTATCTGTGGAACTTGGGCTGTTTCTACCTTTTGGTTATTGTGAATATCCTATATAATAAAAGCATAGTATGCAAATTGTTCCCTTGACCAGGAGTTCTTCTGGGAATTTGACCAGGAGGTGGGGCCAGCCAGGGAAATGGAGGGAGCTAGGACCCTGCCAGTGCACAAATTTTGTGCACTGGGTCTCTAGTACTGCTATAAATATGGGTGTGCAAATACTTATTGGCATTCCTGCTTTCAATTCTTTTGGGTATGGTTGAATTTTATACTTGCGAAAGGCTCTGGAGGGTATGTCGACCTATAGCTTGAACTCTTATTATTAAAATTTTGCATTGTTGACTGGTCACAAGTGCCCCTTTCCTGCCTTGTTTTTGCTCTTTGAGTACAAGGACTGTCTTCTAGGTTCAGCACTGAGGAAGGTACCTGGATAAGTACTTTCTGAATAGTTCCTGGAGTTCCTAGCTCAGAGCCGTCATTGACTAGAGCTGGTCCCCAGAATGGTGGTGTTGTTTTGTTTTGTTTTGCTCATTAATTAATGTGTTCAGGGAACAGAAAACAACTTTTAATATTAGCCTTAGCCAAACATAATTAGGGAAGTACATTTTCTAATGCAGAGTCCTGAGGTAGGTAAAACCCAGTTTGACAAACATCTGTTGAGAACTTGCTGTTCTCAGACACATTTCAAAATGTGTAATTTCAGAGCAATTTCAAAACTCAGCTGGAATGCCTTATTGGTATTGAATTTTAAATATAATGAAGGTAGAAAGGTAAGTCTGTGTGTACACACACACACACACACACACACACACACACACCTTTTAACATGAATCTCCATAGTCTTTTTTATTTTTTTTTATTGTGAGAACATTATAACAATATTCAAGATAGTTTGGAAAAAAGAGAATAAATAATACCCACAGTCCCACTTTAACATAAGCTCTATTTTCATTTAAATAGTGTGAGTTTGAGGGTTGAACTTATACATAATTTATCTGGAAAATAAAACTATGAATGCTTATGGTGGTAATGATTTTAAAAAATTTATTTTTAAAAACGCACCCTAGGCATAAAGCATAAACTAGTGAGCTCAAATTTGGAAGCTCCTTTTTTGCAGGTATCCATGGTAGTATTGGCGGATGAATTCATCCAGTCCCTTTGCTCAGTGAAGGTGCAGAGTTGACCTCTGTCCTCTTTTGGAGCCAGGCCACTGGACAGTGGACATCTGTTACAGGGGCTGGGTGTTTAGGAACCTGACCTCCCTCAGTCTTCTAAATGTCAGGGATTGAAGGGAGTGTTTTTATGACTATGCAAAAGAGGGAAAGTACAATTTCGAATTCTTACTCTGAGGCCTCTAAGACTTGGGAGTAGGTAGATAAAGACAACTGTTGCGCATCAATGCAAACCATGTGGTTGATGGGGCTGGACATGGCGGTGGGATTTAGTGAGGACAGGTGATTGTGACCTGAAGTGGTGAGGGGACAACATCCATGAAGACTGGGCTATTCCAGATGACAGGGAGGTGAATTGGTAGAGCAGGCAGTTCCTCGGGCACAGGCAGGAAAATGAGAATGCCAAGGATAAGGAATGTTTGCAGAATCCACAGCCAGCATCCTAAGGGTCTGTCTTATTAGAGAGGCAGGTTGGATCCAGAGGGAACAGCTAGCAATGAATTTCAAGAAAGTGCTTTGTAAGCTGTACCTGATGTCAGTGTTAGCTGCTGTCTCTGGTAGGGTTTTTGAGACTTGGGGTGGGGTTGTTGAAAAGGTGGTGTTTTTAACATTGTATGCGGGAAACATGTTTACACCTTTTACGTATTTATACGTTCTACCAGTGTAGTAGAGCGCGGGACACGTTTATACACTAGCGGTAGAATGCGGGTAACGTATAAATACGTAAACTAAAGTTATCGTAATTTTACTGAACATTGCCGTTTGCGCAAAAAATTAGCAAAAATGGCCCCCGCCACCTGTTAGCGCGTGATAAAAACTACCTGCAAACAATGTGTTAACTGGTGGATCTCAGGGTTATGAAATAGAATGAGTTGGGGGTGGGGTAAGCAAGAGGCTGGAGTCATGGAGACCTTATAGGAGAGGATGTTACCTCTCTGTGAGGAGGTCCATGAATGGCTACTATGGGGTGGGGCAGCAGGGGTAGAAAGGATGTGCGGTAGACATTTCAAAGGAAAGCTTGCTGGGATTTGCTGCCAAGGAAGGTGGAAGTCAGGCAGGAATCCATTTGGGAAATGATGGAACCGTGCACATCCATAGGAAGTGAGTAAGTCAGGACTGATTGGAGGGATGTTAAGAGGTTCTGTTTTCAGAATAATTGTGCCAAATATTAATCATGTGCTTTCTATGTGCCCAAGCACAGCTCTGGGTGCTTTACATAACAGCCGTATGAAATAGGTGCTATTACTGCCCCTACTTTACAGATGAGGAAACTGAGGTAGAATTGATTAGTAACTTGCCCAAGTATTACACACTTAGTGGCAGAGCCAGGATGCAAATCTAGACAGTCTTAATTCAAGAGCCAAGCTCTTACCTAGTATGCTTTACTGCTTCTCTATAACAGCTAGCACTTACTAAAAACTGCTCAGTCCTGTGTCAAGATCCTTGCATGTATTTACTGCTTTTGGCTCCCAGAATAATTCCCAGGAGATGAAGGTATTTCATCATCATTTTTCAGATGCGGAAACTTGGACACAGAGATGTTGAGTGACCTACCTTAAGTCACACAGCTAGGCCTTGCCTATATTGGCATGGTAGGTCCCCAGAAGGCAGTCATATGTATTTGCCTGGATTGCAATATCTACATATGTCCTCAAGATTCAATCATGAGAAAATTGAATTGGTTGACATATTTGGGATATAAATTCTGTAGTAATTTTTGGATTGAACTTACTGTCAATGTCATTCATAATCACTTGGAACTACTCTTATTTTAAGGGGGGTAAATAATTGAAATGATAGTGTCTCTATTTATGGCTGTGCCTGTTTTCATTATTTAATACTCTGGATGACTTTGAAAATAATCCCAACCACTTCATTTCCATATTCTGACAGTTCCATTTAGATGTTGAGCCTACTGGGCTCCGGTCCGTTCTTGCCTCCAGCCTTGTATGTGTGTGGAGGGGACACACATACTCTGCACAGGAGCCATTTCCTCCAAGAACCTGCAGAAGTGATAAAAGCCCTCCCCTGCCTCCAGGGTGTTGTTTTTCTCTTGCCTAGCCCACCACACCCAGGGACCTTTACTTCTCTCTCCCTCACCCAGGTCACCCATGACTCAACCTTTTGTATTTTTAATTGCACTAGAACCTAGAACAGGGGTGGGCAACCTTTTTGTGAGTGTGTGCCAAAACCAGCAAAATCTCTGACTCAAAATTCTTCTGCGTGCCAACCCTAATTTTTTGAGAACATGTTACGCCTACTTGATATCTCTTAAGGTGTGCATATGTGAAGAACCTTGAAGAAATAATAAAATTCATTCGAGCGACAAAAATACAGTATATGATAATGAAAAATACATTTATTTTTTAATTTATACATGTACACTGATAGTCCGACAGAAAACTTTATGACTTCGTTTAATATTATCAGTGGGACTTTTGCTGCTGCATCACTGATGACAGAGATTTTACATCAGGTTTATATTTCGTGACCTTCAGAGATATGCACGAGCTACTACTTTCATCCGTCAGGCTACTCCTATTACGAGACTTAACAAAATTCATCACTGAGAACAAAGATTCACAAGCGTATGTGGATGAAACCAAAACACTGGTTGGATCTAGGAAGGCAGGGAGAGTTAAGGCAGAGGCATAGAAATTGCTCTTCCCCTCTCTTGTCAATCCATGTCTATGGTCTTTAAGATAACTTGTTATGTAAAATTATTTATCTAAGATGCACCTACACTGAATTTATCTGAAAAATAAAAAAGTCAATATTAAGAAAAAAAATTATAAATGGAAGATTATAAGAGAGGGTTTTGCGTGCCAGCAAAAGTTACTGGTGTGCCATGTTTGGCACGCATGCCAGGGGTTGCCCACCCCTGACCTAGAACCATGAATGTGTTCTTCCTCTGACACAGTCTATAGCACTTCTCATGTTGTTGGTGCTTAATAACATTTTTTATTATAATTGACCTTATTGCTATCTTCTTCAAATCAAGGCTGCTGAGTGTCTTCTGATGTGGGGTGTACTTTGTTTGAACTCATGGTTGTAAAGCACCCAAATGAAATATTTGTCTGGATAACAAACTGGTCTTGAGACTGGTCATCTGTAGACACCTGCAGGGGACAGTTTCAGCCTTTTGGAGCACATTCCGTGTGTCCCTCTTCATGGATCTTACTTTTTACCTTCAAATGTCAACAGGTCTTTGATGTTCTTTCAGTTTTAGCCTTTGACTACAGACCTGTTTCTCTGTTTCCTCTTGCTGTAGCTCTCCAACGAGAGGTCTGTACTTGCAGCCTTTAACCTTGGAGCAAACAAATTCCCACTCAACTGAAATTGTACTCTTGGATTTCCTGTGGTCTCTTCTAACCAAATTTAGGGACTTTTGTTCATGTTCGTTCCCTTTGATCTTATACAGCATCTGTCCTAGATCCACCTTTTCTTTGAAACCTCTTATCTGTTGCCTTCCTTGCATCTTTAGCCTTTCCCCTTTCTTTCTGGTGGTCTTTTTTTTTTTTTTGGGTCTCTCTTGACTCTTCTACACCCTCTTAGCTGGGAGCGCTCTCTAAGATTGGTACTCGGTGTGTTTCTCTTTGTTCCACAAACACTTTTCCTTGATTATCTGGCCCCAGTCTTTTAATTTTACACATTATTGCTCTGCTTCCACCACCTGAATTTCAAGTCATTGAGTGAGAAGTCTGTCTACTGCCCAGGTAGCGCCTGGGAACAGGTCTCTTGCCTCTCCTGTCCCAGTCCCTTTCTGACTGTCTCCATCTCCCTGCCCCAGCCATCCTGAACTTGCAGAGGGTTTCCTGGTATGGCTTTCTCTTGCTGCCTTTGCCTCCCTCCAGCCCCTTTCTCCGCCTTGGACTTGGACGGCTTTAACTCCTCCTTCAGAGCTCCGGTCCGTTCTTGTCTCCAGCCTTGTGTGTGTGTGGAGGGGACACACATACTCTGCACAGGAGCCATTCCCTCCAAGAACCTGCAGAAGTGACGAAAGCCCTCCCCTGCCCCCAGGGTGTTCTGATTTTCTCTTGCCTAGCCCACCACCCCCAGGGGCCTTTTCTTCCTTCTCTCTTCCTCGTCCAGGTCACCCATGACTCAACCTTTTGTGCTTTAATTGCACTATCACCTAGAACAGTGATGGCGAACCTATGGCACGCGTGTCAGAGGTGACACGCGAACTCATTTTTTTGGTTGATTTTTCTTTGTTAAATGGCATTTAAATCTATAAAATAAATATCAAAAATATAAGTCTTTGTTTTACTATGGTTGCACATATCAAAAAATTTCTATATGTGACACGGCACCAGGGTTTTTCAAAATGCTGACACGCGGAGCTCAAAAGGTTCGCCATCACTGACCTAGAACCATGAATGTGTTCTCCTCTGACAGTATATTTCATCTTCCTTTTGAGTCTCATATCCTTAATGTAGGTCCTTATCGCTTTTTCCTCCCTGAGGACCAGAGCTTTTCACCAATCTCCTTGAATCAAGGTGATGTTTGGTATCTCATTTATCTACTGAAAAACCTGTGAGGACTCTACATGGTCTCTGAGGTACATTCCTCGTATGTAAACCAGATGTCCAATGCTCTGGATGATCTGGTTCCATCCTACTTAGCCTGCTTAGTCTTACCTCACATGGTCTCCACTGTGTTCTCTTCTGCCTCCTCTTGATATTGTCAAGGTCCAGCCCATTTCTTACTTTTTCTTCAGCTTGTAGCTATGTTTCCCTTATTCTGACACTTGAGCAGTGTGTTGTAGCTCTGGAGTTAGGCCCACCTGTAGGGACCACTTCCATGGACTTTGTCCCAGCACCTAGCACGGTGCTTCTGCAGATTATGAGAGCACAATTAATGAACAGATGTTTGCATTTATGCAACAGGTGCATGAATGGATGAGTGAATTGGCTGCTGTGAATTTTCTAAGGTTCAGGCTTCATGTTCAGAGTCTGAAGTTTCCATCTTTAAACTACCAAAGAAACTTATCTAGACATTAGGTTGATTAGCCTGCAACCCAACATTTGCCATGAAGTATCTTGCGGTCTGATCTTTAAAATGGCATTTTTATTTTCTGCCTTATTGTTTGAAACTCGTAAACAGTTCTCCTTTTGATGACTATCACAATATAAGGAGAACTACATAGAAATAACTGAATTCACAAAGCTTTAAGAAAAAGCCAAGCTATGTCATGGTCATGTGCATTTTGCCAAAAAGAGTGACAGGCCAATGGTTGCTTTTTTACAGTGTGGGATTTTGTTTTTTGTTGTTGTTAAGCCGGGTGGGTATCTGAGTGTTAGCATCATCGCAGTGGCCCATATTCAGAAAGGAAACTTGACCCAGCTGTATGTTTGACCCAGAGAAGGCCTTGGCATCCAGCAAGTCTTGGCTTGTAACACCAAGTGTTACCTCAGGATTAATTGAGGGTTGCAGAAAATAACTTAATTTTCTAGAGGAACTTAAACTTTAAACAGAACTCTTTCTGACTATAAATAGCAGGGCAGCTTTGTCCTATTTTTATTGTACACAGAAGATGAAAATCAATATTGGAAGAGATGCTTTATTTCGCCAAGGAAAAAAAATCATACTCAACACAATTCCCATTTTTCTTGGCAGGCTCTTCTCAACCATCTGTGAGTCCAGGGGGACTGTCTGCACCATCCATCCATCCAGCAAAATCAGAGTTAATAGTCAGTGTTGGCGACGAGATTAGGCTGCTCTGCACCGATCCAGGATTTGTCAAATGGACTTTTGAGACCCTGGGTCAGCTGAGTGAGAAAACACACAATGAATGGATCACGGAGAAAGCAGAGGCCACCAATACAGGCAATTACACGTGCACCAACAAGGACGGCTTAAGCAGTTCCATTTATGTGTTTGTTAGAGGTAAATGCTCAGCTTTCTTTGATGCTGTGCTTCAGAGAACTGAATATCCTGTTCTTAATTATGGATGACATATCGATGACTAAGCTGTGGGTAAACCATTGCTGGCTGGATCAAGGAAGCCTAAACCAAATTTTTCTTTGCTAGTTTCTCCATCTTTTGATACCTAGTGGCTTTGGATATGATTCCAGCTGGAGGTCTGCAAGGCTGTGACGCTCTTCCTAATGAGATTACAGTATGGTCAGCCCGTTTGTCCTGGTGCTCTGGGTAAACCCTGAGAGTAAATTAGGCCCTTTGGGAAGGCTGCATTTTAATGCCTTGAGATCTCAGATACTCCCACGTAGTCAAAAACGCTTCAGGGAACGAAAGGTCTCCAAAGGCCTCCACGAGACCAACACTCGAAGAGAACTGACCCACTTTTAAGGGATAAACTCAGAAAAATAACTCAGTCAGCACAGCACCCCATGTCCTTCCTCGGTTCTTAATAGATGTCAGTTGATTCATTTGAAAAATGGTGACCTCTTAGAAACAAAAGAAAAATATGTTCATGGGTTTTCTGTAACTCATTTCCTGTGATGAAGTCAGTGATTCAGCTGTGTGTCTTTGTCAAGAGGAGGTTTGCGGGGGTGGGGGTGGGGGTGGGGGTGGGGGTGGGAGGTGAGTACCTTTTTGTGTTGATGTAAAAACTGCAGCACTTGAAGCTTAAGAGAGACAGTCAGGTTATAAAGAGACATACAGGCCCACTTCTAGTCCTGGGCTGTACCTGGAGTGGGGCTATCATTGATACAGGCCTGAGGAGGGGGCCTCATCCATGATATTGTGGAAGAATAATGAATACATTTATCCCAAATCATAAACCTGAGCAACCTCAAGAGTCTCGGTTCCTCCCTGCAACATTTAATAAGATCACCTACTCCAGTGGTCGGCAAACCTCGGCTCGCGAGCCACATGCGGCTCTTTGGCCCCTTGAGTGTGGCTCTTCCACAAAATACCACGTGCGGGCGCGCGCATACAGTGCGATTGAAACTTTGTGGCCCATGCGCAGAAGTCGGTTTTCGGCCTGGGCGAAACAAGTATACAAGACGAGTGTGGATGGGAGAGTTGGAAGGGGTCGACCTCAGCAAACGTACCTCAATCAGATTGAGGACGTTTTTAGCAAAGGCCAGCTTAGGGGTACCCTAAGTAAGTTAATAACAATGTACCTACCTATATAGTTTAAGTTTAAAAAATTTGGCTCTCAAAAGAAATTTCAATCGTTGTACTGTTGACATTTGGCTCTGCGGACTAATGAGTTTGCCGACCATTGACCTACTCTGTCTTCTTTACCTAATTGTCATTAGGGAGACAGAATGGTGCACATTCCAGCTTTATCAGGGTTAAATAAGATGACTCACATGGTCGCCATAAAGGGTGCCATGAAATTGACTCTGCCTCCCCTTAGCTTGTCTGTTGTCTTTCCTAGTTGGATGGCGGAAAGGAGTCCACATTGATAGTCCACAGCTCGGCCTCTGGACACAGCTCCATAGCTGTTGAGCCAACCTGTGCCCTGTTCTTTGACAGAGGTTCTCTGTGTTTTCCAGGTGGTAATAAGCATTCTGCTTATTAATAGGATGGGTAGACAACTGACTAAAAGGGGAAAACTGCTGAATTCGTCAAATCAGTCTCACAGAACTCACCAATTTTCTGTACAGGGGAAGTTGTCCTCCATAACTTAGAACTAGACTTAATTATTACTGGCTTAAGAAGTTTGGATACTTACATAATCGAGGTTACAGCAATGTAGAAAATAGGGGCATTGTTGTAAGGGCCAGACTCAAGCAGCTGAGAAAGAGTAGATGGAAAAATGACCAACACTGGCCTTAGACCATTGTTCACCCACCATGAAGAAATTTATTCACAAAATAAGTGAAAGGCTGAGAGCTACATAATTCATCTTAGAAAACTCTTTTTCAAAATTGGTCCAAATTAAATGGTAAGACGTATATTTCAGTTATATTAAATTGATTTTTGTGGACCATCTAATTTCCAGATTGGAAAGATAATAAAACACAAATCTGTTGGCCCGACTGTGTATCTATATTACCTGTAAACGGTGGCAGCATATGGTGGATACAGAATGAGGTCTGTCTGTGCTTATATGGGGTCCCAGTCTGCCTGAGGCTTCCCCAGTCCATCCGACCCCCTTTCACTCATAAAGGTTCTGATTTAGACAATAAAGTAGTTGCTACAGTATTCCTGAAACTCATAAACTCCCCTTGTGTGTTTGAAATTATTTTATTTCCAAAAGTTATACGTAACTTTTAAGGAGTTTGAATAGAGTGAGGCCCCATTGTTATTTGTACTGGGGTGGTCGGCTGATAGTTTTCTACATTCTATTCAGAAGCCAAAAGATCCTGGAGACTGGGAACTCTGGAAAGGGCCCTGCCAGAGGGGTTAGAGCAGGGGTGGGCAAACTTTTTGACTCGAGGGCCACAATGGGTTCTTAAACTGGACCGGAACAAAAGCATGGATGGAGTGTTTGTGTGAACTAATATAAATTCAAAGTAAACATCATTACATAAAAGGGTACGGTCTTTTTTTTTTTTTTTAGTTTTATTCATTTCAAACGGGCCGGATCCAGCCCGCGGGCCGTACTTTGCCCACGGCTGTGTTAGAGGAAGGATACCTTCCCCTGACCCTAATGGGTGTTAACAGACCGCTTACAGAGAAAGAGTGATGGTTATGATAAAATATGAGCGCACACATTTTGGTCTTGGTCAGAGCTGGGTTTGACTTCTGCCCAGCCATTTCCAGGCCACAACATTTTAGGAGAATCACTTTTTTGAGCCTTCAGTTTCTTCATCTATAAAAGGGGGAATGATAGTGCCCATCACGTAGGGGTATTTTGAGAATTAAATGAAATATATGGTGTGTAATGGTCCAAGCTTAGTGCCTTACACATGGAAAGTGTTTAATAAACATTAACTCTTACTTGTTAGTGTTATTTGGGTAAATCCTACTTTTGCCTGCAAAGAAAAGAATTCAGCAGCCATTTGATCCACTGGGAATGGTTGTTAGGAAAGGTAATGTTTTCGATCTTTGAAAAGTGTTTTTCGGTGCCTGTGACCAGATTCACTGATTTTTTTATATGTCACAGATCCTGCAAAGCTTTTCCTGATGGGCCTGTCCCTGTATGGGAAAGAAGGCAATGACACGCTGGTCCGCTGCCCTCTGACTGACCCAGACGTGTCCAATTACTCCCTCACGGGCTGCGAGGGGAAACCTCTTCCCAAGGACTTGACGTTCGTCGCTGATCCCAAGGCTGGCATCACCATCAGAAACGTGAAGCGCGAGTACCACCGGCTCTGCTTGCACTGCTCTGCGGACAGGAAGGGCAAGTCAGTGCTGTCGAAGAAATTCACCCTGAAAGTGAGGGCAGGTACGGGCCCTTGATGACTTCCTTCTGGGAGCCGGAACACCCGTTGATCGAAAGAGGACTTCTCTCTTCTCAGTGGTCCATCTTAGCATAGTCAGTCGGCAGCTGGCTCTTTAATTCCCCCAACTTGAAATAATGTCAGCGGCTTGTGAATTCTTTATTCCCTAGGGGACCAGCCCATGACTGCCTCCAGCTGGGTGTGTCTCCCAGAGATTGGCATTTAGACCATACTGGGGACAGTCATAAAACCTATTGACTTTAGGACATGCCAATTTCAAAATTGCGTGAAGTGTTCTTTCCAGGAGAAACCCACTGGGAAGCTTTAGTTACACTGTTTGAAAAGATTAGCGTACACATTTTCACTCCCTTCTTTGCTATTGATATATGGGCCAGTTTCTCCTCAGCTATTTAACGTTAATGCATTCTCAAACCATTCCTAATCCGAGGAGGAAAGTACCAACTAACTATGGACCTCATTCTCATGGTGACATTATTTTGGTTGCAGGTAGGTATCTAGATTTTTGTATTTCAGAGGCCGTCTCACTCAACACCAGTTGGCAATCAGCTATTGAATAATTTTTTATTAAGGCTTTTGAAAAAGTATGCTCACTGTGGGATTAAGGGAAAATTTGATTATCTAAGACCTGGGATTTTCACAAACGAGCAAGATACTATTTTTACAACACATGGGAAAGATGCCTGTTTGGTTAGAAGAATATAATTAGTTGTAGGTCACATCCTCATGAAGCTGTCAGGGTTGTGTGAGATGAAGATGAAAGCTGTGTCACCTCGCCTGCGCTTCCACCTATTTTGAAATAACGTTGACCTGGAGCGGTATGATCTCAGAGTAGACACTTCTGTTTTCCCCACTCAATATAAATGAAGGATGATGCGTGGTTACATTGTTGATGTCTTTAGATATGCAAGTAATACAGATCTGTTAGCACCATACTTCATATTTTTACTTCAAAGATGCCAAAAGAAGCTGTGTGCATTTGAGGAAAAATGGCAAGTGAAAATTCCATGCTCTGATAGGATGCATTATTTGAGGGCCACGTCTCTTTTCATTCTAGCCATCAGAGCTGTACCAGTTGTGACAGTGTCCAAATCAAGCTATCTTCTTAGGGAAGGGGAGGAATTCACAGTGACCTGCTCCATAAAGGATGTGTCTAGTTCCGTGGACTCAATGTGGATAAAGGAAAACAGCCAGGTGAGTGAATTGTTTCCTTCATTTTTCTCAATATATCATTCTCTGCATGTGGGAGAGTTTCACGTTTTTTTTTTTAAAGTCTATTAATTGTCCTGGGGGATGGCTCAGCTGGCGTGTCTGTCTGAGGCGGGGACTGTCTGGGAGTGTGTGCAGATGCATATCTTCCCCTTTCATAACACCATATGTGGCTGTGTGCATTTATTATTGGTAAAAAGTACATGTCATTTTGTACATTTGTTTTAGATCATCTACAAGATAACTTCAGGATTATGTTATTGCTTCATGCTGTGCCTAAAACTTTAGTTAGGGAAAGTAAAAAACACACAAAACTAATGGTTAACTGCATAAATACCTTGATTTTCAAGGCTGTGATTGATACTCTTCAGGCCAGATTGTTTAAAACATTGGGAAGAGTTGCCAGTTTTTTCCCCTTCCATATTTAAAAAGAATAATTCGTCTCAGATATTTACCAGGAAGCTCTTCTCTCCCTCGCAAAGTGGCTCATCCATTTGAGAGATGGGTTTCTTTTTGTATGGCTCTGATTGCCTCCTCTGAGGCTGGTTACCTGAGATCAAGTTGCTAATGGTTTTCTATTTGTTTTAGTTGCTATTAATAAAATGGTTATCTTTAATCTGAAACATTTGGACAGGTTTAAGCTCTCATTCATTTAACAAATGCATATTGAATGTCTACTATATGTCAGATTACTATGTTAGGTATAACTTAAAATAAAATAAATTTTAGCCAGTTATATTTGAAGTCCCCCCCCCCTCTCTAAATACTCCTATTAATAGCAGGGTCTTTAAAATGTCTAATTTCCCTAATATTTTGTTTACAGTTTTCATTGACTGAGTTATCAGTAATTTTTGTTTGAATAATCTTGGCCGTCTAGTAGTTAGTTGTCACAGTGATTTTTCCCCCCCCAGTACCTATGTATGCATCATATTGGAAAAAAGAAAGGCTATATGTTTCTCCTGTTTCTCTTCTTCCTCATCATGCCCTGTATTCAACAATGGCAATTTTATGCCTTTTAAAAGAATTCTTTGCTAAACAAGTAACCATGGTGATTAGCATAATGCAAAGCATCATGATGGTATTCATGTGGACCTGTGATGAATGGTACCTTGATAAATGAAGCCTGCCATGGACTAGAAGAATGGATTGTCCTGTGGACTTGTTCTTTCAAACCAATGGCTCATAGAAATGTTTTAGTTTCCATATCATATAATTTAATAAAAACAATAGCTTATGTATGGACTTTCGACTAACCTTCCTGAACACAATCCTATATTAATTGGCTTTTTATAATTCTTGATTTCAGATGAGAGAACAGTTTAGACTGTGTGTGTATTTGAGCTTCAACATAACTTGAAAATTAGCCTTTTTGAGAGGAGAAATTAAATCGCCCCAGGCGGTTTTGCTCTGAACCATTTTTCCCAGAGGCCCTGCATGCCATTCCCAATTAATCCACTGGCACTGGTAGATAAGCCTTCAGTGTTGGGAGCTCTTTGGGGAAATCCCAGTGTGCGCCCCTCCAAGGGTTAAGGAAAACCAAATCACGTGCAAGCAATATGTAATGTGTGACTTGCAGATGGGGCTCGTGGCTCTGTGCCAAGGTTCATCTATGAATCTTTTATTGATATCCGTCGGCTTAATTTGGAATACTTAGCACTGTTGGCGCTATCAAATTTTCTTCAAAATCTATAGTATTTGATTAACCATTTAGAGTACGTTTAGCTTGCAATGAAATTTAGGGTAAACTGTTTTAGAGTTTTTGCAGTTGTTTTGTTTTAAAATGTGAGAGACTCTGAAGTTTATTCAGCACTTGTAAATCTTGGTTAGCTTTTCTAATGCTTATAAATCCTTGTATTTTTACTTGCTTTTGATGATGATCTTCGACAGTATCCACAATTATGGATACTGTCGCAGATCATACTTTGGGTATGTGTTGACATTGCATCTTTTATGTCCAAGTCATTCCTTCTGGCGCTCACATGTTCAGTGTCCCTCTGTAGCTCCCAAGGGCAGACTCTTGGGCTCTTGTAAGAACTACAGGGAAGACACCTGAAATCTGGAACATGGTATGTTATCTGCCCATTGTCACTCTGCCTTTGCAGAGAGAAGACTGTGACATGATGGACTGGGAAAGGTTAGAGAAAATGTCACTTCACCTTGCTACTGCATTTTCTTAACAACTGATCTTATGCAGTGAAGTGGCAGATGTCTGCCAATTAATTACCAGAAGAATCTCTTAGAAGGGAGTATTTTTAAATCTACACAGTGCTCCTAACTGGAGAGGCCTTTAAAAACCCTTGTTCCCTCGGTCCCTTTTAGAAACAAAGGGCTGGTGCTATTCTTGACTTGTCCGGGATCTCACAATTAGTTAACAAAAAGGTTTCTTTTCTTTTTACTCAAAACATCCAACGTTGGCAGTCAGCATTTATGTGTGCTTATTTTAATGTAAAAAACTTTCCGGAACTACCCTAATATGAGAAACAGAAATAGGTTTAATGCCACACTGTGTATAGTAGTGCTGTGCCATGGAAATACAATGGGAGCCTCCAGTGTAATTTTAAATTTTCTAGGAGGCACATGACAAAGAGTAAAAAAGTAAAATTAATGATTTTAATAATATATTTTATTAGACTCAATATATTGAAAATATTTTTATCATGTTATTAACATAAAATTACTAATGGGCTATTTTACATTATTTTTTTTCATATTGGCTTCAACATATTTTATATTTTAGACACAACTCAATTTGGATGATTTCTTTTGAAGTGTCCAGTATTCCAAATTGGCTAGTTCTTATAAAATGCTATATTGCCTGCATTTTTCGTATTTCCTTTCTGTCCCCACACATATGTATTATCATATGGTTGCAGTTTTAAGTTACACTCAATTTATGTTTTTTAAGTAATGGAAACATTTTCTTGTTTTCATATATTCATAACTTTTATGCCTGGTATACATTTAGTTCATCTGAGTTTTTATTATAGTAAACATCTTGGAGCTTTTGGTTTTTGTTCAGTTATTTCCTTCAGATAAATTTGCTGGAGTGATCAGGGCTATGAACATGCTGCCAAGTTGCTTGCCAGAGGGTCGTTCTGATTTACAGGACTGTCAGAATGGTCAGACGCTGAGCGCTTCACCGGGGGGGGGGGGGGGTGGGGGGGTGGGGGGGGGGGTGGTGGGGGGGGGGTGGCCAGCAAATCACCCTTGATCTCCTTCCATGTCAATATCAGCTCCTATTTACTTTCTATTTTAGTTGTTGTTATTTTTTCCATTGTAATAGGAATGTGTCACATTTCAGGAAATTTGGGAAGGCAGAAAGCTATATGCTGCTCCTTTTAATCTTTTCAGAGAATGACTATAGTTTGTTTTTTTCCCACGACATTTCCCACACAAGAAATCTCCCCATGTCTTGTCTTCAGACAAATAGTAAGAGTGGGATGGTGATATCACAAGGGTAAATTCACATTTTCTCTTCAGCTCATGCTTAAATAAGTTGGGGCTTGGCCTTATGTGTATTACGTACCTCAGATCTCCCTTTGATGAGAGTTGCCAAAATTCTGCTTGGTAAAAATTGTAGGGTGAATTTTCAAGTTAGTGGTAGACATTGTGGTTCTCTTTTTATGCATGAACATAATATACATGCTAATAAAACAGAATATTATTTTTATTAGCAATCTGTTTCTTTTAATCACTGGAATATTGAATAAAAATACATAATAGGAAATATCGATGTAAGTATGCTGAGTCAATATACAATATCAGTATTCTGCAGTATTTCTTATATAGTGACTTCTAAGATTTGGCACTGTTAAAAATATTTAGCACTGCAGAGAATTTGGAATGATGTCGGCTGTGGTTATTAAGAAATGAATTTTCATGTTTTTCCCAATCATTAATAATGACTGTCTCTCAATATAATCCTGTAATATGAAGTGTTCCAATGACAGACTTGTCATGATGCTTTATTATTCTTACTTAAGTCGTGTATAATGAATGCTAATATGGAGAAGTTAATTGCTGCTATTTTTAATTTATCTAGGAGAGATCCTGAATATAAAGTTTATGGTAATCTTTGATTTTTTTTTCTCTCCTGAAACCAGCAGACTAAAGCACAGGTAAAGAGCAATAGCTGGCATCAGGGTGACTTCAATTTTGTACGTCAGGATAGGCTGACTATCAGCTCAGCAAGAGTGAATGATTCTGGAGTGTTCATGTGTTACGCCAATAATACTTTTGGATCAGCAAATGTCACAACAACTTTGGAAGTAGTAGGTGAGTATCTCTATGGGAATGTATAAATTACTGGCAGTAGTGAAAGAAGAAATTACTGATTTCCTTTTTATGTAAATGGAATGTTGAACAGATTCTTAGAAATTCTTATCATTACTGAATGAATGAATGAATGATGAATGAATGAAAATGATCATGGTAGCCTCATCCAACTAGAGCACAAAAGCAAATTCTACCTGTTTAGTAGAGGGAAGTGGAAAGCTGTAACTGAAGTTGTTCAAACCTTTCATTCTCTGTGCTACCCACCCCACCCCCCAAAACAAATAAAGTATAAGCTGAGCTTTTTCAAAAATTCTCGTCCTTGCTGAATGACTTGAGTTTGGAAACGGATGTAGAATTTCTCTGTTGAGGAATGAAAATGCTTAAAGCAAAGTTTTTTTCTCAGAATCTTTTGGTAGGGCTCCTCAGCCTTTTGGTTTATTGTTTTATCACTCATGGCTCTAGCTCAGTGGTCGGCAAACTCATTAGTCAACAGAGCCAAATATCAACAGTACAACGATTGAAAGTTCTTTTGAGAGCCAAATTTTTTAAACTTAAACTATGTATGTAGGTACATTGTTATTAACTTAATTAGGGCACTCCTAAAGCTTAGGAAGAGCCACACTCAAGGGGCCAAAGAGCCGCATGTGGCTCGCGAGCCGCAGTTTGCTGACCATGGCTCTAGCTCATTTGTAGCAGGAAGGGATGAATTGGGCTTCTCCTTCCACCCCACCCCACCCTACCTCACCTCACCTCACCTCACCTCACCTCACCTCACCTCACCTCACCTCACCTCACCCTATTCTTCATCCTTAGAGGCTGTTGCATGAACCCTCAGAAAGGAGGTCACAGGGACATGGGTCACTGGTTCTACAGAGCATAAACTGGAACATGGTAACCTGTTCCCCTAACCCCATCATATCTGATACACACATTGGTTTAGCCTTTTCTTCCCTACTCTAGAAATCTCACTAAATATGTATTTTTCCAAGCATCTACTTAAAGAGAACAGAGTGTAGTGAAGTATTTGATGTTTTGATTTATGGAAAATAATAATGATTGTAAAATTACCTCGTTTACACATTTTTTGTCTTTTGAGTATTGTTTGAATTTAATCTATTTTCTTGTCTTTTTAATGCAACCTTTTTTTAGTGCTTGACTTTGATGAAGTACTTGTAGGGTGGAGAAATTCTTCATCCAGCAATAATAAAACGAGGCCATATCTGTTTTCATTTTTTTCCTTTCTCCCCATATTTCTTCAGTAACTTATGTAGCAATGGTAGAGGTCTGTGATTTGTCCCACGATGATCTCATATAATTTTGGTATTTCTGCCCATGTTGTAATTGAAAGGGTTTCTCCAGACTGAACATGGAAAAGACACTTGGGTTGCGATTATATAGAGTCAGCACAGAGAAAGAGTACTACTCTGTCCCTGAGTGTGATTGTGAACCATTTATTAATTTGAATAGAAGGCTATGCTTTTAAAATATTAAACTCAGTAAGTGCTAATTTGCTAAGTTGATTAGGGAGCATGTTGATATATCAGCTTCAGCCCCAGAAAGCAATTAGTAAGGATGTTTTGAGCATATTGTTGTATGTAATCAGATTTTTAAAAATCCATTCATCAATTTCCAAGAATATAACTGTATAACTGGAAAGACTTGTGGCTGAGAAATTTGAATCTGGTTTTGGAGTGGGTTCGGGTGGGACAAGAACAGGAAGAGACAAAGAGAAAAGGAATTTCTCCAGGGGCTGGAGTAGAATAGGATTTGGAATACAATGTAGAGTGGTAGAGAGAACAGGGCTATGTGATGGTCCAAACTTGGTTTTGAGTTGGGGCTCTGCCACTTAACTTTCTAATGTACCCTACTTTCCCTCTGCCTGTATTGTCTCTTCTGAGAAACACAGGTATAAATCCCAAGCTGTGGGAAGGAGAAGAGGCAGTAGATTTTACAGAAGTACCTGGCACAGTGTTTGCTCTTAATTAAATATTAATGCATTATCAGTTTCTTAATGTAGATGTACTTGAAAAAAATCATACTTTTATGTTATAACAACCCAGGTGGAGTTCTTTGATTCTAATAATTCTTATACTTCATGAATTTCCAGCTCTATTCCAAAATAGGACATAAAACTATATTGAGCAAACCAGACTATAGAAAAACTTGGAGGGGATTTCAAGACAAGTATTTTATACATAATGATTGTGAGAGATACTTTTGTGCAATATTGTCTATAAAGTTTGAATATTTTTTTCCATTGTGTGGTTTGAATTTATAACCTTGAAAACCTGAAAATGTAGTGCAGCAATCAGAGGAAACATTTATTCCTTCAAAATTAACCTAAATTAGCTGAAAGAATGGCAGAGGATATCATTTATGATTCAGGAATTAGAAAAAGGTGATGCTTTGCATAGCCAAATTCATTCGGATGATTTTCCATTCTCACCTGAAAAATCCTTTTTCAATTGGTACATAGAACAGTTGGACTCTATTTTTTATTCTGAATCGGTAGAAACTAAAGTGCACTAGATACTATTTTGGCCATGTCATATGGGACTTCAAAATATTTAACCAAATAGCACCAAAAATAATGATAAAATTCCATAATTAATTTTTGAAAACAATCAGAAAATTAAAAATTCTTTCATAATTCCACTGACTTGATATAACCGTTAAGATTTGTTATATTTATATTTTTGTATGCAACATGGTTTTATTTATACATATAACTCATTCTGTCTCCCTCTCTCATTCTCTTTCTCTCTTACTCTCTCTTTCTCAATGAAAGTAGACACTCCAGGGCCGTGGCCGGCAAGCTGCGGCTCGCCAGCCACATGCAGCGCTTTGGCCCCTTGAGTGTGGCTCTTCCTAAGCTTTAGGAGTGCCCTAATTAAGTTAATAACAATGTACCTACCTGTATAGTTTAAGTTAAAAAAATTTGGCTCTCAAAAGAACTTTCAATAGTTGTACTGTTGATATTTGGCTCTGTTCACTAATGAGTTTGCCGACCACTGCCCTAGGGTATGCTAGAGTAAGAAGAGATCAGCCTTAGCTTCTCGTAGACCTGTATTCAAATTTGGGCTCTCCCATTGGATAGCTAGCCGTATGGCTTTCCAGGACTTGATTTTTTCCTTCTATCAATTAGGGGTTGTAAGCTTTCTCTTTCAGTATTGTAAGATTAGATATTTGTTATAATTATTAAATAAAATGTATGCTAAAGTACTTAAGGCAGTTCTTGGTACATAGTAAGTATCCTATAAATGGTAGCTATAAAAAATAATATTGGCAATTATTTTATTGTGTTATTTTTCAAGCTCTTCTAATATTACTATTATATAGGTATATCTAAGGGCTATTTTATTTAACCAGTTTCTTATTTTTTAAATTATTATAACTAATGTAAATAGCACTTCTTTTGTATGTAGCCATTCACCTCACTAAGAAGAACTCTCAAATGGAAACTGCAGGGTTAAATTGAAGAATAATTTTTAAAAAATCTACATTGCTAAGTGCTTTCTAAGAGTTGTGTCAGTTCACAGTGTGTCATCCAGTCTGTCACTTTTCCCACACTTGCAAAATTATTTATTTCAAATTAGTTTTGCTATTTTTCTTTCAATAGGATGGATATACTTTATTTTTTGAAGCAGCTTTATTGCAGTTTTGCTATTTGTAATAAGTGAAAGTGATTCATTATCTTAATTACTAATTTAAATGTTTTTCCTTCTATATTTTTATGTTCTCTTTTTCCTGTTACCTTAATTCATTTTACTATATAGACATTTAAAAATGTTTATGTATTCAGATTTGTCTTTTACAATTTTTTTCTTCTGTTGCTTCTAAAAAACTGAGAATACTGCCCCCACCCCACCTTGTAGATGTTTGATGGGAGTCAGTTCTGTTGTTTAGTTAAAAACATGGTTTGTTAAGATGCTGTCCTTGGTTCATCTGTAATATATGATAGATGAGATGACCAGAGTTTATTTTTCAAATGCAGCATTTTTTTTTTTATTGAGCATTGAGGCTGTCTGTGCCTTCTTGATTTATGTCACCTTCTTATCAAATAAACACTTATATTGAGTCTGGGTATGGGCTATTTAGTCCTATAAATACTTTTTAACCTAACACGCATCAAAGACTAGTACTAGAAGATTTATAAGATGGTGATAGGTCTTGAAATAAGAGAATTGCTGAAGAGGTAGAGACGGGTGAATAAACATTTCACATGTATGTCCTTTCTTCCTTCATGACAGTGATTCTACAAGAGCAAAGTAAATGTCAAATGGCTAGTTTAAGTCCTCTTACTTGTTATTGCCAGTTCATGTTGGAAATCAGTCAGTTATGTTTGTAATCCAAGGACGAAGTTGTGTTTTTTGTTGGGTAGTTGTAGATAACGGTTTCTTTCTGTTTTATTTCATTACGATTAGATAAAGGATTCATTAATATCATCCCTGTGGCGAATACTACAATATTTGTAAACGATGGAGAAAACGTAGATCTGACTGTTGAATATGAGGCATACCCGAAACCTGAGCACCAACAGTGGATATATATGAACAGGACCTTCACTGATAAATGGGAGAATTATCCCAAGTCTGAGAATGAAAGCAATATCAGGTGAGAAAGGGGCCTTGCTCTGGGGATTTCCATTTCCCCTCTTCCACTGGCTTACCAGGTCCCATTACTGTGACCCAGGAATGTATGACAGGCCATCTGGCAAAGAAGGAACGTCCGGGGTGCTTCCTGAAGTCTTCATCCCAACATTTCGTTTTGCCCTGTGTTGAGAGCGCAGAAAAAAGCCCGTGCCTCAGTTCTCTCATTTGTAAAACAGAGCATTGTTCTTAGGAGTTCTGAGGATGCTTCAAAGCAGCAACTTCTATGTACGGGACCCACTTCAGAGAAAGGGGAAAGTTAGCACCTTTAATCATTTTTTTTTAAACTATAAGAAACTAAGAATCATTGAGTAGCTCTGGGCTGGGCAGTGAACCTGGGCTCTTTTACATCATATCTCTCGTTTGATTCTCAAAACAATTATAACAGAAATAGCAGCAGTAGTAACGTTATATGTAAGCTGCGTGGGCCTTTTTCTACCTTATGTTGTTCTAAGTACCTTTCATATGTTAACTCAATAATTTTAGTCCTCACAAACCTATGAGTAGGCACTCTTACTTCCCTCATTTCTAGAGAAGAAGAAACTGGGTTAAGTAATGTGACTCAGATCAAAGGGCCAGTAAGAGGTAAGTGCCTAGATAGAGTTTGTGTATTTATCGAGTCAGGAGCTGTTGGCTGTTGTAAGAATGTGGGTGAGAGATACTGCTGTTCTGGCCCAAGGCTTAAGGGTTGGAGGGAAGAGGATGGATTTGGGAGGTGTTCAGGCTACTTCCTTACCAACACTGGGTGATTGAGGGGATAGGAGAGAGAGGAAGGAGCTGAAGAAGCCCTGTAGGATCCGTCAGCCAGGTTGGAGGCTGAGAGGCACTCTCGTTCAAGATGAGGGGGCTAAGGGCTTTGGGTTTCTTGAACTTGCAGTTGACCGTGGCATCGAGAGGTGATGTTCAGGTGGGAAGTATCTAGGTCAGGTTCCCTAGAAGCAGAGCCTGGGTCAGGGGTTCTTAAACAAGAGCTTCATTAAGGGAGACAGAGACCCGCCCAGGAGAGGGGGAGCAGGGTGGGAGGGGAAAGGAACGAGAGGATATGGGTGAGGTGAAGCTGAGGCACACCTTGACTGGAGCTCCAGGGTGCTCTGGAGCTGGGCTTTTGTCTGGGGTCAGCACTCATGGGCTGTAGACATGGAAGGCAGTCCATTTTCAAGGGTGTCTAACTGCCCAGGGGCAAGTCGGGGGAGAAGGTTGCAGGTGTGTGGGCCCTTATACCTGCACCTACGCAGGGGAGATGGTGGCATAAAAATACTCTGTAGAGGAGGCATAGGCTGGGAAGTCTGGACTAGAGGGAAAGGTCTGAGAGTGAGCAAACAGCAAGCAGTTCAGTGCAAGAGTGGATTGCCCAGGGAGCATGTGCAGCATGAGAGGAGTCTGAACACACCACTGCCGTGTCCAGGTGGTTGTGTGGGTCCAGGCCTGCCAGGGCGCCCCATCTACACTGGAGCCCATGTCAGTGACTCCCCCAACAGTCCCATGTGCTCAGTCAACCCAGCCATATCTGGCGGCCCTGCAGTAAAACCAGAAGCTTGAATAGCAAATATGCAAAGGACGCCCAGAAGAAGTGGGGTAGGAGGAACACTGGGAGATTGTGGTGTTGCAAGAAGGAAGGTGAGGGCAACCGCATTGACCTTGCCTCAAGGGCCCTGCAGCTACGGCATGAAGACAGCCTGCCCCTCTGGGCTTTATCCGGGCTCCTTAAAGCAAAGCAGGGCAGGCTCGTTTAGGACATTGGTGGGAGGTGGCCATGAGGACAGCTCAGGAGGCGGGAGAGGCTGCCGTGCCTGTGGGATTGCCTTTATGCTGAGAAAGCCTCTGTATTCTCACACAGCAGGCACTTGTCCCAAATTAAATATGTGTGTGTGTTTGTACTCGTTAATGTGGATCTTGTTAGTACTGAGCTAAGTGAGCTGTTTCTCCCCAGATAGACACTGGAAAGACATGTACTGGGGGCGGCAGTCCACAGTGACTGACTGACTGTCCTCTCTTTGTAGATATGTAAGTGAACTTCACCTAACCAGATTGAAAGGGACCGAAGGCGGCACTTACACGTTTCTAGTGTCCAATTCTGATGTCAATTCTTCGGTGACATTTAATGTTTACGTGAACAGTGAGTACAGCTAATAGCTCCTTATCTTTTTATATTTTTATTGTTTCGAGCTGTGGCTCGTGTTTGTAACAGCTGCAGAACCGAGCTCACTGTGTACTATGTAAATAATGTTTCATGATAATTTTGACCTTAACAAAGACCCTGTGGTTTAGTGGTTGGGTGAAGGTTGGGCGAATGTGTACGAAAACCCAATTCCTTGTCCTACATTTCACTGACCCCGGGACCCTGTTGCTCAAATTCTGGGTGCTGCCTTTGACGTGAGCAGAGGAACCAAAGAAGTTAAAAATAACAGTTCTTTGGCCCCAGCCAGTTACTCAGTGGTTAGAGCATCGGCCCACAGACTGAAGGGTCTTGGCTTCAATTCCTGTCAAGGGCACATACCTTGGTTGCAGGCTCCATCCCCAGCCCCGGGTCAGGGCGAATGCGCAAGACAACCAATACATGTGTCTCTCTCACATTGTCGTTTCTCTGTCTTTCCCACTCCCTTCCACTCTCTAAAAAAAAATAATAATAATAAATAATAAAAATAATAATAACAGTTCTTTTGAGGGAACATTGTTGATTGTTGAAATGAGGATTCAGAGGTTGAACAGGAGCTGGACTGACATGATGTCTTTGTTGTGATGCTTTCTGGTTTGGGGTTGTGACATTTTTTGTGTTGGGATTGTCTTCCACTAAGATGATGCAATATTGATCCGGCCCAGTGGGTCCCCACCGAGAACCACGTGGGTACGGTGGGAGAGGGGAGCATGATCTGGACGTGGAACCTGAACTCCTGCATCTTGCCCTGCTGTGGGCTGCACCCCCAGTAGCGGAAGTGTCTCTGCACAGAGGTTGGGGCCAAGGGAACGCATCGCCAGCTGTTTTTTTTCCAAGTGCAGGGCTTCCTCCTGCGGCTTGTCTACAAATCCAGGTGCCTGCCACACCACACCAGCCGGGGGCCCCGAGGATGGGAGGCCTGCAAAGACACGGAATTCTAAGGGGTGGCCCACAAAATGAGCCATCCTGGGTTTGGGGGGTGATGAGACAACCTGGAACATTCCCCAGAGAACAACTTAGTAACTGCTGAGCACTTTGTGTGTGCCGGGCTGCAGGACGGGAGCCAGTTCCTTGCCCTCAAGGAGCTGGATGAAGTGTTTTTAATGTCACTTTCTCATTGGTGCGCAGTGGTGTGGGGGCTCGGTGGCCTGATCCCTGTACAAATGGCAGCAAACAGCCAGTGAGTAATCCTTGGGGCGTTTCTGATGGCTGCTCTGGAGTCTTTTGACTACGCCAGTGTTTCCAAAATTGTGTTTTCTGAACAAGATACGTGTTCAGATAAAGAGTCACATCTGTGCACTTAAACACTTTTCTTAATTATAGGCCTTCCCTGAATCCTTACTATGCTAAGGTGTGTTATGACTTCCCAGGAGGGGGCTGTGGGAGGGAGCTGATATCCCAAACTTGTTTGACCACAGAATTTCCTTTTCCAAGGGAATCGTGTTAAGTAATATCTCAGTTCTTTGGAACAGTTTTGATTACTATGGTATCTCATTAGCCCACAATTCAAATACTTCTCAATTAATTCAGATGTTAATCAGAGGAGCTGAGTGTAGTGTAGTACACAGGAGCACAATTATCTGCTTCTGAAAAATCTTAATATTCAAGTAACTGAACAGACGATTGCAGGCAAATCAGAATCCTTGCAGTCATAATTCGCATACTTTCCACCAAAACTTTATTTTGGGTGCTTTAGTGAGTTAATTAACACATCCATCACCTCACATATTTACCCGCTTTTTTTTTTTGTGTGTGTGTGTGTGTGTGTGTGTGTGTGTGTGTGTTACATTTTAGTTTGGTGAATACATTTAAGTTCTGTCTTCGCAAATTTCAGCTATGCACTACAGTGTGATCAACTATAGGCACCACATTATGGATTAGATCCTCAGGCCTTATGCATCTTAGAACCGAGAGTTTGGATCCTTTTGCCAACCTCTCCCTATTTCCCCACCCCCATCCCCTGGCAACCACTTTTCTGCTCTGTTTCTGTGAATTTAACTTTTTTTTTTTTTAAGATGACACATTAAGTAATGCCATGCACTATGTGTCTTTCTCCATATGGCTTATTTCACTTAGCATAATACCTCCAGTTTCATTTATCTTGTCACAGAAGACAGGATCTCTTTTAAGTCACTCTTTTAAGGGTGAATAATATTCCATTGTGTACATAGACCACATCTTCTTGATCCACTTACCCATTGACAGACACAGGTTGTTTTTATACCTTGGGTATTGTGAATAGCTGCAAGATAATGGTTTTGTTTCCTTGATATACCCATAAGTGGGATTGTGGGATTCTGTCTATGGTAGTGCTGTTTTTAATTTCTTGAGTAATGTCCATACTATATTCCATAGCAGCTGCACCAATGTACATTCCCACCATAGTGTACAAGCGTTCCCTCTTCTCCATATCTGTGACAGCGTTTATCTCTTATCTTTTAGATAATAGCCATTTTAACAGGTGATCTCATTGTGGTTTTGATCTGGTAGCATTTCCAGATATGTATTATGAATTTTGGCAGGTGATGTCTAGGCAATCTAGATTATAAATAGACCTCTCTCCAATCTTAAAGGTCTATCCTTTAATCACAAACCTACCAGTCAAGTGACATGGCTGTGGTACTCGGGCAGTGGAGACAGGCACACAGGCAGGACAAGTAAGGCATAAGAGCTAAAGGGCTCCTTGCATTTTTGGGCTTACACAGAACACGTGAAATGTTCAGCTAGATTGGATAGTCAGCTGACTGCTGAACTGCACCAAATTAACTCTCAGAAGTCACCAGTTTCACTCTGTTTATGGCAGTGTTAACAAGGGTTTGAAACAATTTAAGGAAATGCTAAATAATGTTTTATTTCTAAGTCACTGCATTATATAATTTGCATGCTGTCCAGTATGAGCGATTATTCATAGATAATACAGTATACCCAACTCAAAGTAATAAATCACCCCGAATGAGGCCTCTTGATGAGAAAGTTTCCCTTTGACCGCATTTGCAGAATCTGGGCTGCCTTATATGGATTATCGGTCATAGTGAATTTCAGTTATGGGTGGCTAGACTGTCCTCCTTCTGGGGAGAAGCCACTGTAAGCCTAACGCCTTGCAAATAAAGCACATGCCCAGCCTGCCATCTGGCAAAGGTGAGGACAGACCTGTCAAGCCGGCCATGCAGATAGATGGCTCTGGACTGCTTGCCAGCCAGCCATCTGGGTCACCCACCTGGTTGGAGGTCTCAGGGACCTTTTGTTACCAACCTTCTGGGTCAGGGACCAAACTGAGGTCCTTCTGCTCAGCGGCATTCGCACCAGTGGATTAAGAACTGACTTTGATAAAGCAGAGCAGAAACTTCTATTTTTTTGATCAAGGGATGGAGAAGGGTGAGCTCACACTCTGATGGCACCTTCTCTGGACGGGGAAGGAGCCTTCTACAGAAGGCTGTGGTGTGGAGTGATTAAATCCTTTAGGCCCGTGTAATTAGTCTTCTGTCGCACTCGGCCCTTGTGCACACGTTGTTTTGCACACTGTGCCCCGGCACCATCTTGGTCTTTGCCTTCATCACCTTGATCTTTGCCCTCATCACCTTGATCTTTGTGCTCAACACTTTAATCTTTGTGCTCAGCACCTTGGTCTTTGTGCTCTGCCCTTTTTATTTTGTGGTCAGGAGTCTTTTTCAGTTCCTGTACGCAGGCATAGCTCATGACACAGTTTAGGTATTGAGAAACATTAGGGTCTTTTGGATGACAGCCTGGTGACACTTTTCCCAGGTTAAAATAATAAAGGTGGGTTTGCCTTTAAGGACTACTCGGTTTGGGGGCTTTGAGGGGGCTGTGCCTTTCCAGATTCTCACGAACTGAGCGAAGTTACTAGAACTTTGCCTCTTTGGAAGGTGGAAATGTTTTCCTACCTGTTAACCTCTCAGCCTTTCTATTTCCATTTTTTAAAAAAATATTTTATTGATTTTTTACAGAGAGGAAGGGACAGGGGATAGAGAGTTAGAAACATTGATGAGAGAACCATCGATCAGCTGCCTCCTGCACACCTCCTACTGGGGATGTCGCAACCAAGGTACATGCCCTTGACCGGAATCGAATCTGGGACCTTTCAGTCCCCAGGCCGACGCTCTATCCACTGAGCCAAACCGGTTAGGGCTACTTTCATTTTTTAAAGATGATAGGACCTTCCAAACATTGGAGTGTCCAAACTATACTTGGGTTAGAGCAGGGGTGGGCAAACTCTTTGACTCGAGGGCCACAATGGGTTCTTAAACTGGACCGGAGGGCCTGAACAAAAGCATGGATGGAGTGTTTGTGTGAACTAATATAAATTCAAAGTAAACATCGTAAACATCTTTACATAAAAGGGTACGATCTTTTTTTTTTTTTTTTTAGTTTTATTCATTTCAAACGGTTGGCCCGCTGCCGTAGTTTGCCCACGGCTGGGTTAGAGGCTAAAAACTTTAAGACTCGCTGCTGACACACTCACCTATTGAGTTTTGCTGGAGAGGCTGTGCTTTCTTAGTGTATCTCCCTCTTTAGGTGGCTTCTAGTAGACCTACTCCTGTATTAAACTACTGGAATTCTTACTCATTAAGTAAAGCTAGTGCTAAGTACAACTCCTTTTTGGTTTATTTACTGTCCTTTGAGAATTTGCTGTAGGGCTACCACAGTAACTGGAATGTAGCTTGGTTTGTGCAAACATTTGTATACTTGTGTTTTTAAATTAAGCATTTTTTAAATTATAAAAATGTTATGTGAAGGATAGAAAATAAGCAAACATAAAAATCAAGCCAGTTTTATTTATTTATTTATTTATTTATTTATTTATTTATTTATTTATTTATTTATTTATTTATTTTATTTTTCAAGCCAGTTTTAAAATAGCCCCATTGCAGTATGTTTTTTGAGACCATTAAAAGATTTTTTTTTTTATTTTTTTTTTTTACAAAAGTGAGGTTCTATCTCTTTGTAACTTTGTGTTCTGGTGCTGAACCATAAATGCGTTTTGGGCATCTTTCCACGTCATAAACTACTTTTCTACAGCATCATTGTGGGATCTCATTGCATGGGTAGCTTGTCATCTCTAACCCATGTGTGATGCAGTTTTGAGACATTGTGCAGTGGGAGGGGGGACTCTGAAATGATGTGACTGAGTCTGAAAAGGAAACCCATCTGACAACTAAAGTTTATAATTATCTTGTTGAATCTCAAATGAGCGACCCTGCCTAAGTGCCCAGAAGTCGATAAGGTTATCACCTGTCAAGATCTCCCATGCGGCTGTGTCTGTAACGTGTGTCATGCAAGGTGCACTGTGCTCGCGTGCAGGGCAGCTCTAGATTAAGGAGTACTTTTCAGAGCTTCTTAAGGGGGCAGTTAATCTGTGTACAAATAGCTGTTTGTCTTCCTACATTAATATTTTTGCATGTTCACTGGTGATAACTGACAGTATCTGAACTCTGTTTTTATTTTCTGTTCCTGAACTTGAAATGAGTTTTTGTCCTTAAATTGCTCGGGACTTATGGGTGTTGTTTTTGATGTGACACTTTAATATCTCCTTCTTATGAAGAGGATCTCTGTGGATGCAAGAATTGCTGTAGACATTTAAATTGGAGAAAAGGGGATTTCGTGGCAGCCTACTTTTAAAGTAGAATTTGGTTCTCTTTTCTGAAAAAAATTTGAGGAAATGTGGCTCTGAACTAAAGAGTCTCATCCTCCCCCTCCCCCATTCTCCCACCTTAAGCCCCTCCAGTGTTGATATCATTATTTTTATTTCATGGGTCGTAACAAAGTTGGTCTGGTAGGGTATGTTGCTAATTTGGAGGATCTATTTAAAGACTATACCTGTTAGAAAATCATTAGATCCTCTGTTGGTGTGATCTGGTGTTTTTTTTTTTCATGTTTATGGTAAAAAAGAGCGATAAATGGATTTAGGTATGTAACCCTGTCAGTTTATGTTACAATTGACCCTGAACTTGGGACCTGCTTTTCTAAAAGCAGGTCTTTTATATTAGTGGAACTTCTGTATGGAATTTTTTTCCAGTTGAGCCACATGTGTTTTTACATAAAATTAGACTCCTTCATTTACAAATGTAAACAGAGTCACCTATGAGTTAGTGGAAATTTATATAAATCTAAGAATAGGTACATAATCTTTCCATGGGCATTGTGTCAACCCTTCTTTTCCACTTCTGGATTATGTGGTAAATTGAAGTTGTCATTTTTAGAGTTGTATTGTAATGTGTGCTCACATCTCCCCTCCCTGTGCCTGAGAAACACAACCATGGTGCTCCTGCACCGTGATTCTGGCTGAGGGGGCCCTCTCCAAGTACTTTCATGATTTTTTTGGATTTGTTTTAACTATATCTTAGAATTGGGCAATTATTTTGATGGCTTTTTAGAACCAAGGTTGTCAAACTATAGGCTAGATTCAGTCTGCTCCGGAATGGCCCATAAGCTAAAAATTTGTTTGAAAGGTTCAAAAATAATCAAAAGATATTTATGAGACATGAAAATAAAATTAAAATGCCAGTGTCCCCAAGTCAAGTTGTGTTGGAATACGAACGTGCACATTCGTTCACACGTCTACAGCTTTATTTGTGGTACAATGGCAGAATTATTTGTAAGAGAGAGACCCTGTGACCCACAAAGCCTAAAATATTTACTGCCCCACCCTTTACATTAAAAGCTTGCTTAGCACTAGTTAAAACATCACTTCCTTAGGAGAATGGTTTTTTTAGATGATAGACATTCTGTTAAAGATGGCTAGATACACAGGAGATTATAGTTGACATTTTGTTTTTGGTGTCAAACAAACTTTTGTTAAAGTGTCCATATGCCAGTCTCTGGCTATCTTTAAGAATGCACGAAACAAAATATATTTTCAAGATATCTATTCTGGAGTTTTAAAAAAGTATAATAATATTCCTTTTATAACTAAAAGTTAATCTGAGTTTTTCAATACTCCTATTGTAGCTGATTTAACTTTCTTTATTATAATGGTACTAGAGGCCCGGTGCACGAAATTTGTGAACTTGGAGAGGGTGCCCTCTCACAGTCTGGGAGCCTTTGGGGGATCCCAGTAGGACATCCTTAGCACTGCTGCAGAAGTGGGAGAGGCTCCCGCCACTGCCACTGTGCCCGCCAACCGTGAGCCCAGCTCAGGGCTTCTGGCTGAGCAGCACTCCCCCTGTGGGAGCGCACTGACCACCATGGGGCAGCTCCTGCATTGAGCCTCTGCCCCCTAGTGGTCAGTGCGTATCATAGCGACCAGTCGGCCCACCGTTTGGTCAATTTGCATATTAGCTTTTTATTATATAGGATTGCAGCAGGAATGTAGATTTGACTTAGACCCAAACCAGGATAGTGACAGATTGCTACCAAGCACTGCTGTATTGCCATTCAACACCAGCAGACCTACAATCAGAAAACCAAATTCATCCTAGAAAACAACCAAAATGTTCATCTATGGATGCATGGATAAAGAAAATGTGGTGTATGCATATAATGGAATATTATTCAGTCGTGAAAGAGAATGAAATCTTGCCATTTGTGACAGTATGGATGGACCTGGAGAGGATTATGCTAAGTGAAAAAAGCCAATTAGAGAAAGATAAATAACCTTATGATCTCACCTGTATGTGGAATATATTTTTAAAATGAACTCAGATACAGAGAAAGACTGCTGATTGCCAGGAGGGTGTGTGTGTGAGAGGGTGGGCAAATAGATGAAGTGGGTGGTGGTTAAAAGGTATAAACTTCCAGTTATAAAATATATAGGTCATGGGATGTGTAATGTACAGTGTGGTGACTATAGTTAATACTGTACTGCATGTTTGAAAGTTGCTAAGAAAGCAGATCTTAAAAGCCCTCATTACAAGGAAAAAATTAGTTGTAACTCTTGATGATGGATGTTAACTAGACTTAGTGTGGTGGCCATTTTTGCATTATATACAAATACCAAATTGTTATTTTGTACACCTGAAACTAATATAATGTTATGTGTTAATTAAACCTCGATGAAAATTCATCTTTATGATTCCTTTTCATGTAATCTTTTATTATTTGGAGACTTAAGTCTGTGGGATAAATCAGCGAATGATTAGGATTTTTAATTGCATGAGCAATAAATTCTCAGTAGAGATTATAAGTACTCTGACAGCTGCCTAGAAGCCGATCAGTGTCGTTGGAGACACCAGAATGGCTCAGGTCCACAGTGCTTTGAAAGGAGAAAGGGGACTATTTTTATCTTCCCAGGAAACACATAACTTACACACTTCTTAGGCTTATCTAAACCTCCAACTTGGGAGGAATTAGGGAAAGTGTCATTTGGTGTCCTGCTGGTTGCAGAATATATAAGAAACCATAGCTTAGATTTAACCTGGAGAATTATAGAGGGTTATGTGTCTTTAAAAGTAAAATGTATATTTAATGCCTTTCACAGTGCTCTGAGACACTTACAAAAATGCAGATGAGCCCAGATTTTCATTTTTTAGGAATCAGATCTGTACCTAGCTTATTCTGTATGCATTAAACATTTTCATAGTGCAGCTTATCACGTACAGCCCAAACTGTAATCATGCAACTTAGCCTTTTCAGAATGAGGTCTTTCATCACCAGCATTGGGGACAGGGCTGGGATTAGGGTGAGGCAAGAGAAGGCACCTAGGGCGCAAAATTCAAGAAAGTACTCACTCATGGTGCCAACCCTGCACTTGCAAGACCTCTAGACTGAGTGCCTTCTTAAATTCTGCATTCAGGGTGTTTTCCTGGCCTCACCCTAGTCCCAGCCTGATCAAGGGTCCCTTGAGGGTACTTTTTAAAAGTGCATTGCTAGGTTAGATCCAAAACCTATGCAAAAAAAAAATCTCCATGGGTGGGGCCAGGAATCTGCATTTTTACCTTTAGTACTTTCAATGCAGAGTGATGTTTGAGGACCCTCCGAGCTTGGCTGGCAAACCTAAGGCCCAACAGGAAAAATGCTGCTCCGCTAGCTTCAGGTTATGACTGGGACAGTAGCTGAAAAGTCTGCCTAATTAACCAGCACAGGGAGCAAGTAGGCCAGCCCTAGCTGTTGTATAACTACTACCAGGTGTCACGCTGGAAGGCTTGGACCGGGCAGCACTTATAACCACAGCTAAATGTGATTGATTATGTAATTTTGAGGTGTTCCAATTTTTTAATTAAAAAAATGTTTTATAGGTTCATTATTAGCTACATATTCATTGTAAACAAAAACATTTAAAAAATAATTTTAAAAGAATAAAATAGAAATGATCCATAACCCTATTACCCAGAGATAACCATTGTTAACATCTTAAGTATCCTTTCAGCCTTTTTTTTTTTTTCCTGTTGAGTCAATTGCACTAAATGTCATCATGTGGCATTAGGAAGGGTGAGCGACAAAAGGAATATTGGTATGAGGAGATCTGTCTTATGAACTCAGGCACAGTTGAGTCCTGTCTAGTTATCTTTGCTGCTGTCTATGTGGTGTGGCTCCTCCTCTCTCAGCATCAATCTCAGTACTAAAAGGAATTCACATGTCCCGGTATGTATGTGAGTTTCTTAACTGTGCAAAGTAGTAGAAATAGTGCCCCTACACAGGAAAGTTGACCTTAGGCTATTTTTCCAGGTCCCTTCTTGTGACTCTAATTGAATTCCTATGGAATAGGAGGGACTTGTTCCTTTGGGAGAGACGTAATCATTCAACAGCTTTTTCTGTGGGTCCACCACAGGTCAGACTCTGCTAGGGGTCAAGGGTACAAACAGACGGAGGAAGTGCAGCCTGGTGGAGGAGTGTCCGGTGATCTAAAGTCCCACAGGAACAGGGAGGAGGGACCAACCACCTTGGCTTTGGAGAGTTGAGCATGGCTTGGAAAGGAGGCGACACTGGAATTGAGTCCAGAGAGACCCACCAAAGGCTACCTGCAGTCTCCAGCAAATAGCTCGGTTCTAAAGCTCCACTTTTTGTGTGTTATGTCCTACTTTCCAGTTTGATCACACAGTTGCCCATGATAATTAAACGAAGCTTGCCAGATGGATGCTTTCGCACGGCGATGGCTCGTTTTCTTGCTCTATTTGTGAAAGCTGGCACTGGGTCCAAAGTCTCAAGGATGCCCCTACCTTGAGATTGCTTTGGAGTGTCGCTCTCTTGGGTATCTAGCCAAATGGCCAGCCCATCAGCAGGGCCAGGTTGAGTGACAGGTGGGTGTGCCATGCATGTGGACACTCTGATCCTTGCCAAGCTGTTTTGCCTGCAAGGAGTTGAGGTGCTGAGAGGTTGTTCTACAAAGATGTCAATTATCAAGTGGTACCTTCCTTTGAGGAAATAGCTCCCCAAGCCTCTGACCCGTCAGTCTTTCCTTCTCACCACAGAGTTTTCCGATCAGCTGCAACATAATTGATGTCAAATTCCCAATTTATCAGATTAAAATACATGCACAATTTCACACTTTCTTAAAGAAGCAATTTTTAGGTCATGGAAGAGAAAATTTAGAGTGGCAAATGTAGTGAACTTAATTGGTAGCAAACTTGATTAACCAAAGAGGGTGGGCACTCTGAACAGAAAAGAATAACTGAATCATTGATAATTGTTTCATTTCTGCAAATTGTTCTTAGGTTTTTCTTTATTTCTGTGAATCATTCTTGTCCTCCATCTCATTTAATTGTCATAATATCCCTATGAAATGGGTACTATTTAATTAGTGAGACATATCCATTGGTTGCTTTCCTCACACACTCTGACCCAGTTCCAGGGATCAAACTTGCAACTCAGGTATGTGCCCTTGACCAGGATTAGAATCCAAGATGGTCGGTGTGAGGGTTGACGCTCTAACATTGAGCACAGCAGCCATGACATAATTAATGACCATTTTACCCATGAGGAGACTTGATGGAGGTGCCCAGAACTGGTGAGCGTCGGAGCCAGTGTGCAGGACTGTCTACCATACATGTGGCCTCCCGAGTCCTGTACTTACCTGGGCACTCGGTGCTGCACCAAGGATCCAGGGTGAGCACATGACCGTCCTTGCCATTCAGATGTTATTCAGCGGTTCTCAACCTGTGGGTCGCGAACAATGAAAATACATCCTGCATATCAGATATTTACATTGCGATTCCTAACAGTAGCAAAATTAGGGTTATGAAGTAGCAATGAAAATAATTTTATGGTTGGGGGTCACCACAACATGAGGAACTGCATTAACGGGTCGCGGCATGAGGAAGGTTGAGAACCACTGGAGCTTGCTCCTTATCAAAGGGTTAAAATGCTCCAGATATATTACTAATAGAACAACTGAGCATAAGTTCATCCCCTTCCACTTTAGAAATACTCTGGAGAATTTGCTTTAGGGCACCCTTGATTGAATATCCGTTGATTATTGTAGTTACACAGAAATGTCAAATTAGAGCATTCCTGCTGATATAATTTACTCTTTTGGTGATTGTACTCAGGTTTAGATAAATGTATGAATAAAACTCTGGGGCTGGTTTCCTCCTCTAATTTTGTATTTTGCATCTGAAGTAAAAATTTGGAGTTAAAAGCCCATATTGTATTTTACTCTTATGTTTTGGGTTTTCCGTGAATAGGGTGATCCAGCTCTTTATCTGTACCACTTCTTCACCTCCCCCTCTAGAAAAGAGGGAATTCTTGAGGGGGGGGGGGGGCTTTGCTTTTCCTGTATTTATTCATTGCAGTCCCCACATTAACTTGAAATCCCGATGTCGGGAATTTCCACCTTTAGAATAATCGGGAAGTGTTAGTGCCTTCATCAGAAGCAGTCTTTCAGCTTCCCACTCCCTGGAAACGGAGCCCCTGCCAGGTGGTCCCTCCCTCCGCTTCAGCCATCCCCCGATCAGAGCTCTCAGAGACCCCACATCTGCAGGGTGCACTGTTCTAACTGTGGAAGCCTTTCCTGGGCTGACCTTCACACCCCCCTCCCTGGACCTTCCATGCACTGGTTTGGATTCTTCCCTCGAGTAACATGTTCCCTCAAGGTCGTCTCCAGCCTCACGAAGGTTCTGAGGGTTCTGAGCGGCGTTGAGTCTCGGGGATGTTCTCCAGCCGTCTGACGTGTGGCTACTTCTCTTTTCCTGCAGCAAAGCCAGAAATCTTGACTTCTGAGAGGCTCATGAATGGCATGCTCCAGTGCGTGGCAGCAGGATTCCCGGAGCCCACAATAGATTGGTACTTTTGTCCAGGAACGGAGCAGAGGTGAGATGATTATTTTTGTTACCACTTGACATGCAGAAGGGAAGGACTGCACTTCGGCTGAATTTCAACTACGTTTTCAGATTTTTTTCCTCCCAAAAAAGCTTTGTTTCGAGGATTCTATTTTTCTGTACATGTGGCTTTTGAGACGGCATAATTGCTATATTTTTCTTGGTAGACATTAATTTTGTTTGCTGAAAATGATTACTGAATGACTTCTCTATTTTGATGGTTATCTTTTTGGATTTATCATGCAATTCTAGCCCGCAGGTAGATAAAGCAATTTTCCAGGACAGAGTAATTAGGTTTCCATTCTATACACAGGAGGTAATGTGTCTGGGAAATGTGGCTGTAGTTATTGTGAAAAAAATTACCTCAGAAGTTAATTGCCAAGTTACCAAAAAGTAATGATCGTGCGGTTATAACGTGCATATGGCGTTTGTCAGCTCCGAGTTCTGAAGCGGCTTTCTTGGTGATTAGGTGCCCAGCCCCGGAGCAGAGCACATCTGGCTTTGTGCTTCCTCTCCCCGAGAACCCACACTTAAGCCTTAAATCGTCCTTTCATATTACCTGAAGATGAAAATGGGGTCAACCTTGCTGTTTTTATCCAGCAAATGGTATTTTATGCTCGGGCTTTAAAAGCCCGGTGTAACATCACAATTGAATAGTGCGGATAATAACAGAAATTTTATTTTTCATGGAATAGACCTTTTCATCACAACAAGTGGGAAGAGGTTGCATAGGATTGTGGTTTTCAGCTGAGTTTGAGTGGAATGTTTTCTTGGGGGAATACCATATCAATCATGATTTTAAGTCTATTCCGTCATTGGCCATGTCACTTCTTGCCGGGAGCTGGTCCATCCTTGCTGTTTCAAGGGACCTGGCATATATGGCATACGGTTCTTAATATGTTTGCTCACCTTCTTGGCGCTGTGTTTTAACCAAAGTCACCTCTCCGAGAAAGGTTGAATCCCCAGGTAGGGATTTTCCCCTGAAGTTAGGGAGGGAATAAAACCCCTCAACTAAGTGCCAGGCGGGTAATTAATCCCTTTAACTACGAACAATCATGCTTAAACTACATAATCTTTTCTCCCTGGAATGGAGATAAGAAACGCCCTAACCTTTGTAATAGAGATTGATAGGATTGAATCAACTGGTATAAATACAGTTGTAACAAGACAGAAAGACTCAGAACTCAGGAGACAGAATTCAGAAGACAGAACCTACACGGAGCCTAGAGACAGAAGAACTTCACTGGCGAGAGCATGCCAGAGGATCCTGGACCGGGACTGGCCTCGGAGCCTAGAGACAGAGCCTAGCGGGAGAACATGGCAAGGGATCCTGGACTGAACCTGACTACAGAGATTGGCAGGAGAACCTGACTGGAACCTGGACACTGAACCTGACTGGAGAGCCTGGACAGAACCTGGCTGGAGAACCTAGCGAGGGAACATGGCTACAGAACCTCTCTGGAGATCCAAAGCAGAGCCTCTCTGGAGATCAAGACCAGAACTTGGCTGGAGATCCTGGCTAGGCTGCTGATCAACTGAACGCTGTCTCCGTGTCATTCCTTCTTCGCCGACTCCGTCCACACCTTTGGGGACCCCTGGACCCGCTGGTGTTTGGACCCCGGCATATGGCGCCCGAACAGGGACCCCTACATAAGCCCCACTCTCGGGATGGATAGGACTCCACCATAGGAAGAGGGTGGATAGTCTTCGCCGACTCCGTCCACACCTTTGGGAACCCCTGGAACAGGATTCCCCTAGGTAAGCCCCCCTCCCCCATTGAGAACCCCCACACTCGGGACGGATCAGACTCCACCGTAGGAAGAGGGTGGATAGTCTTCGCCGACTCCGTCCACACCTTTGGGAACCCCTGGAACAGGATTCCCTTAGGTAAGCCCCCCCCCATTGAGAACCCCACACTCGGGACGGATAGGACTCCACCAGGGTGCTACAAACCCCCCTATAGAGGATAAGTAGGGTAAGAAGGTGGATAGTACAGAACTTAGATTGAGAAGATGTGCCATACTGAGTCCAAAGAAAGAAGACTCTGTATTGATTCTTAGATTGAGAAGATGTGCCATACTGAGTCCAAAGAAAGAAGACTCTGTATTGATCTTTAGATTAAGAAGATGTGCCATACTGAGTCTAAAGAAAAAAGACTCCGTATTGATCTTTTAACATATATGCTTATTAGCAGAGGAATTAAGGTTACTCCCAGTCAGACAGAACATTTTATACAAGAAATACGTCCATGCTTTTCTGAGGAAGGAAAGGTGCCGGAAAGGTAAATGTAGAGGCATGGGAGAAGGTAGGCCCAAGGAGCCTTATCCTTAACCCCACTGCAGCCTTTCCACCCCGGGAAAGTGCAGGATTGGCAAGCTCTCCCTGGGGTGATAGATCAGGACTCAGGTAATAGCGGAAAGCGCCAATCCTACTCTTAAAATGGATACAAGAGAGCATTTCAGGTTTTTCTTTTTAATGCCTGCTTTTAAAAAATAAAAAAGGGGGAATTTGCCGGGAGCCGGTCCATCCTTGCTGTTTCAAGGGACCTGGCATATATGGCATACGGTTCTTAATATGTTTGCTCACCTTCTTGGCGCTGTGTTTTAACCAAAGTCACCTCTCCGAGAAAGGTTGAATCCCCAGGTAGGGATTTTCCCCTGAAGTTAGGGAGGGAATAAAACCCCTCAACTAAGTGCCAGGCGGGTAATTAATCCCTTTAACTACGAACAATCATGCTTAAACTACATAATCTTTTCTCCCTGGAATGGAGATAAGAAACGCCCTAACCTTTGTAATAGAGATTGATAGGATTGAATCAACTGGTATAAATACAGTTGTAACAAGACAGAAAGACTCAGAACTCAGGAGACAGAATTCAGAAGACAGAACCTACACGGAGCCTAGAGACAGAAGAACTTCACTGGCGAGAGCATGCCAGAGGATCCTGGACCAGGACTGGCCTCGGAGCCTAGAGACAGAGCCTAGCGGGAGAACATGGCAAGGGATCCTGGACTGAACCTGACTACAGAGATTGGCAGGAGAACCTGACTGGAACCTGGACACTGAACCTGACTGGAGAGCCTGGACAGAACCTGGCTGGAGAACCTAGCGAGGGAACATGGCTACAGAACCTCTCTGGAGATCCGAAGCAGAGCCTCTCTGGAGATCAAGACCAGAACTTGGCTGGAGATCCTGGCTAGGCTGCTGATCAACTGAACGCTGTCTCCGTGTCATTCCTTCTTCGCCGACTCCGTCCACACCTTTGGGGACCCCTGGACCTGCTGGGGTTGGACCCCGGCAACTTCTGGTAATATCTACATTGCAATAATAGGGTTGGTTCAAGACCCCTGAAAAGTCTGCCCATAACAGAAGAAACCCCAGTAATTATAGTCAGCCATTTAGCAATTACTTATGATGTGCCAACTATATGCCCGACACTGGTCTAGGGAACAAAATACACCCAATTCCTGGCTTGTGAGCTCATGTTTAAAGGGTGGAGATGGACAAAGAAAATAAAGAGCTAATGCAGGCAGGTATTAAGTGCTAAGGAGGAAGACAGAGCAAGGTAAGGAATGGAATACTGCTAGGCACATGGGAGTGGGGTGGGGATGGATAATTTAAATAGACTCATCAGGGTCCGGCTCTTCATGGTCTTTGCCACCTGGAGTGCATCCTGGCAGGACAGCCTGCACCTCCCGGCATAGAACCTCCAGTGGGTCCTCACGGCTGGGGTTCTGGGGGTTGCCTGTGGTCATCGTGTTGATACAAGGCTTTCTTGCTCCATGCTTTTCCTCTTCAACCTTTCACTATTAGTTTATTTAAGTCATTTCTGTTTAACAATCCAGGGTGAGTCTTATCATCCCAATGTTACAGCTGTAGGAACTGAGTCTTGTAGATTTTGAGGTAACTTGTCAGGAGTCAACAGAATAGGTGTTTGAATCACGATTCAAACCCCAAACCTCCTCTCTCCGTCTTCTCTTCCGTGGTGCTTTCCCCCTCCCTGTGCCACGGAAGGGCTCACTCGTCCTCAGACGCTTCCGGTTGTCAGAGGAAATTTCCAGTTATGAACCCCTAACTTAGTTGGAAAGAATGCCAGACCCAGGTGTTTGAGTGAGGTGCTCCTGGAGTAAGTCTGGGCTGTTGTTTGCGTCCCCCTAGATGCTCTGTTCCTGTTGGGCCGGTGAATGTGCAGACACAGAACTCCTCTGTGAACCCGTTTGGCAAGCTGGTGGTTCAGAGTTCCATCGATGACAGTGCCTTCAAGCTCAACGGCACGTTCGAGTGCAGGGCTTACAACGATGTGGGCAAGAGTTCTGCCTTTTTTAACTTTGCATTTAAAGGTAACAGCAAAGGTATATTTCTTTTTAATCCAATTTAAGGGGATGTTTAGGCTCTGCTACCATATCAGTCATGACTTTAAGTCCATTCCATCATTGGCCATGTCATTTCTGGTAATATCTACATTGCACTGTACTGTCATCAAACTCACTAAGTTTCATTCCATACTAGTCTGTTAATAAAATGTATGCGGTAATTTTGCCCATGTTACTAGATGGATCTTACACATGTGTGTGCACATATCTATGTATGTATGCATGCATGCATGTGTGTATACATATAATGCATCATAAAGTTCATGCAATAATTGTTTTTATTTAAAAGGAGTAGAGAAGGAAAATGGGGGAATATATTTTCCTTAATATCGACACAGAAACAGAATTAGGATATTCTGAATTTAAACATTTATATTCCATATAAAATCAGTTATTTTAACACTTTGCCAGATACTATATCAGAAAGTTAACATTGCCTTTTATGAAGTCATGTTAGTGAGCTGTTTCTTTAACATCTTTAAAATTTGATTCATGAGTGACTGGCTCTCCTAACAGGAGTTAAATGATCCTTGTGGACACATTGATGAATTGGCATGACATTAGAAGACAAAGAAACTGAGCACCTACATTCTTAGGGCTCACTTTTTGTTTTCCTGAGTTGGCAAAGGCGAGTGCCAAAAGTGGTGTATTTTCAGTTTTTGAGTAATGAGGGGAAGAATTCTTACATTGTTCTGCACCATAGATTTTTTTTTCAGACGGGGCAGTAAAAAGAACACTTTAAAAGTGTTTGTCTCAGTGTAGGAAACTTGGAAAACACAAGAAAGCATAAAGAAGAAAATAGAAACCACCCATAAAGGACATTTCTTAAAAGTTGTCGAAGGAAGGAATTTAGTTGAAGTACAAAGTTCATTCAGATGTTGCTTTTCATTGACCAAGGGCATAAAATTCCTTTTGTGCTATAGGCATCTCAAGCTCTCTTCCCACAGTATCTGGTTCAAAATTATTTTTAAAAGATTCCCTTGAATAACGGAGTAAGATGATAACCAAGGCAAGCGGCTGGGATGTGCACGGCTTCGAATGGCGCCACGGGCTGTGAGCTGGGAGGCGGGCGGTTTGGGGTAGATGGTGTGGTGAAGACCCCGTCCTGCGGACAGGTTGTGATTCCACGCTCCTCTTTCATTTTAGAGAAAATCCATTCCCACACCCTGTTCACGCCTTTGCTGATCGGTTTTGTGATTGCGGCCGGCATGATGTGCGTTATTGTGATGATTCTTACCTACAAATACTTACAGGTAACTATTCGTTTGTTCTCTGCCCCGAGCGCTGTAATGATTGACACGTTGATCGTTAAAAGAAAACCCATCTTTTCCTTTCTCCCCCCACCAGAAACCAATGTATGAAGTACAGTGGAAGGTTGTTGAGGAGATCCATGGAAACAATTATGTGTACATAGACCCAACGCAACTTCCTTACGATCACAAGTGGGAGTTTCCCAGGAACAGGCTGAGTTTTGGTCAGTATGAAACAGGGGCTTTCCAAGGAGCCTTTCTGTGTTCGCATAACAATGACTTTAGGGAACCCCAACAGCTTCCCTTGTTTTCTCCCACCTGAGGCAATAAATGTTTTCTGTGCAAAGTCACCATCTTTGAAAGATTTGGCATCAAGCACGTAGGGAAATGTATCTGAACGCATGTCCTTAATTCCATTGTTAAAATCACACAGATGGCCCTTTGGTCCCACCAGCTTACTTGGTTGTCTTCCTTTCTGCAGGGAAAACCTTGGGGGCCGGCGCCTTCGGCAAAGTTGTGGAGGCCACAGCGTACGGCTTGATTAAGTCGGATGCAGCCATGACTGTTGCTGTAAAGATGCTCAAGCGTAAGTTTCTTCAGGCCACTGCCTGTCTTCAACGCCAGTTTGTCGATTTTTTTTATTTTTTATTTTTGCTAACATAAGGCGTTTCTCATTTTAGCGAGTGCCCATTTAACAGAACGAGAAGCCCTCATGTCTGAACTCAAGGTCTTGAGCTACCTCGGCAATCATATGAATATCGTGAATCTCCTGGGAGCGTGCACCATCGGAGGTAAAGCCGCCACCAACTGGTCTTTGATGATCTGTCAGTGACTCCCCTCTCCCAGTTACTGTTCTGAAGGCTGTATATTTTAGTTTTATCACCATGGGTGGGGCAGCCCAGGACACACCTTAGTGACTGTGCTGTATGTGTCCTCAACAGTGACCTCTTGCATATCTCAAGAAGGATGTCTCGTCTTGCCCAGAAAGCTTTTCTTTTTATCTTGTAGGATTTCTATTTTGCTGCCTCATATTTAGTCACTCAAGGGTTAAGATTCATTTTCATACTATAATTAAATGGAGGCCTTTAAGCCTACCAGCTCTCAAATATACACCAAATGAGGCAAACACTTCACTTTTGTTAAAAATAAGTTTCCAATTCTGAAGCCTCGGTTGAGCCTCCCATCCCGGGATTCATTTTGGACGAAAGGAACAAAGCCGTGTGAAAGGAACTGTTCCCGGAGATCTGGAGAGCTCCACGGTCAAGTTGACAACTTTATATAATTTCTTAAAACAGGCCCCATAACCGTTGCTTCACCACATCATGAATTGTTCATGAGAAACTTCTGCCCATGTTAATTAGTTGCCTGTGAACTTCAGAGCTGCCGTGTTAGGCATTCACAACACCAAGAAAATGTTTGACTTAGGAGTGCTCAGAACACAGGTGATGGTGATGCCCTGTCAATTCAGGGCTTCACCCGTTTCCTAATGGGTCTCAGCTGGCTTTTCCACGTGGTTGGCTTTCCTATTATGCTGCAGCACGTGCCATCATTTCCATGACAATGTGAGCCCCACTGTGTGTAAGCAGAAGTGAGTCCGAGGATTCAAATAGGAAGTTTGATAATAGTATAACCAGAAGTCACACCTGCCCCTAACCACTCACACACATGTAGGTTAAAAGGGGCTTGCTTGTTTCGTTTTATTCACATAAGGATGCTTTTTGGTAAGCAATGCTGTTTTGTTTTTTTTTTTTTAAAATATATTTTTATTGATTTCAGAGAGGAAAGGAGAGGGAGGGAGAGATAGAAACATCAGTGATGAGAGAGAATCACTGATTGGCTGCCTCCTGCACTGGGGATCCAGCTTACAACCCAGGCATGTGCCCTTAACCAGAATCGAACCTGGGACCCTTCAGTCCACAGGCCAAAACTCTATCCACTGAGCCAAACCAGCTAGGATGATAAGCAATGTTAATAGTTGGATTGTGTTGGTACTCAGTAAGCTTGTCCGTTGAAACGTATTGTTCTGGCTTGGATCACCATTGGGCATTTTTCTGGGAGGCAGGATTAGTCTATATAGCTCAGCTCTTTCTAACCTTTTCTTTTTTGCTTATAGGGCCCACGCTGGTCATTACAGAATATTGTTGCTATGGTGATCTTTTGAATTTTTTGAGGAGAAAACGTGATTCATTTATTTGCTCGAAGCAGGAAGATCATGCAGAAGCGGCACTTTATAAGAACCTTCTGCATTCAAAGGAGTCTTCCTGGTAAGGCTGATTTACATAAACAGTCAGCTGTTGACAGGCAGTTCTGGGGTCATAAGGGTTTGCAATCAAGGCTGATTCTTTAAAAAAAGTGAACTGAGGTACTTTGAGGTGCAAAATCAGAATTATTAAATCATTTAAATGTGATTAACAGTTTGCAGAGTTTAAATCATGCTTTTAAAGATTCAGGTAGTCTTAAACTTAGATTTTTGCTGACATATTTTTCTTTAATGCATATTTAGTTTTTTCCTAAGCTTTTGTTCTGTTCAACAGAATGAACTCTATACCTGTTTCTCTTATCATGGCTCTGCTCTTGTGTGTCAGTCCATTTATCTGTGGCACTGGTACTGTATGCATCTTTACAGTGAGACACCGTTTATAGGAAAATGCGCAAGCTTGTCAAGTCGTGACAGTAAATTCCTTTAAAGCCTTTAACAGTATGGCAGAAAGCTCTGAACCTAACTGCTTGTAGGTTTCTCGCCATCTACCTCTAAATTATTTCTATATACCTAACCCTTCAAAAAAACAAAATCAAAACCTCATTATGCTATAAAAAGGGCACATTTAAAGAAATTCTGTACCTTATTTTCATCTCTTTCATCATTGGTAACATTCTGAATTTAAATGATGTGTAAAGAGCTTCAAGTTCTTTTAAGGAGAATTAGTGTGGTTTACCACCAGAATAGAAATCATCTCTGCCATGCCTGCCTCTTTTTTCCAAATGTTAAGTTGCGCCACTAAAGAAGGTTTCCTGGATTCACTCAGCCCAACAGAAATCCTACTTCTCATGCCCAGCCCCTTATTCTTTATATTTCTGCATTTGTGCAGTGGGTTTCTCCTCTCCTTTTTATACTGTTGCTCCTGTATTTAGAGATGGCAAATCTATCTCCTAACCAAGCATGTCAAACTCGCGGCTGGTAGGCCGCATGCCAAAGGAGCTGCCGGCCTCAAGTTTGACATGCTTGTGAACCTGTTATCTCCAGACCCTTAAGGAGACCTCAGTAAACTTTACTGATGGGCAGTTACCTCTTCAAGCCCTTTTATGTACCTGTGGCTAAGGTTTTAAACCCCAGGTGAAGCTTTTACTTTTTTTAAAAATCCTTTAAACTTGAGTACCATCAAGTGGTAGTAAAACACGATACCAACCACCTTTTGTTAGTTCCTCCAGAGCAAATGCTCCTTCTATGAGTAAAGGAGCCTTATTTCTAAAGCTTTGATCCCATATGTATTTTTTATTTTTTAACTTTCTGAAATAATGGCCTAAATTGTTCAGTCCTGGGTGGTGTTCTTTGTGCTTTGGGATCCCATATGGGACTGAACCATCCGCACATTCTGAGGGAGATAGTTGTCATGGTGTTTCTATGCTAATCACAAGCAGGAAGAACTAGAAATCTTGAAGACTCTCCAGCCAAATGTTGCAGATTCAAGAGGTCCAGATGGTTCAGAAAATCATCCAAATTATTGGTGTTTATCTGAACCAAACTTGGTTTTTTTAAACCTTCTTCCATCAGTTGCTATATGTTAATGATCCCTGTCTTCTCCCCCATAACACATCACAGAAGCTCTGGCTCTTTGTCTCTTTAATCTTGTCTCTTGGGGCTAATTTAGAGAGTTTGAAGTAATGTGGAATGGTGCTTTTTTTGGCTTTTTTCCCATTAAATCTCCAGTGGCAAGGGATGGGGAATTTCTAAACTGAGTACCGTCTATGATTGAACACACACAAAAAAGCCATCTAATTCCTAGGGATTGGACCTTAATGTTGAATGTTAAAAATTCACCTCTTAACTGAACAAGGTTTTCTTCATTCAAATTTGGCAATATTTTTTTTGAATAAAATCAGCCTGTTATGTAAAAAGGGATGGGGGGATAGAACCTGGCCCTTGGGTGTTCCCCCCATTTCCCATTTTATTCGATCATGATTTGATGGATGTTTTATCTCTCCCAGTAGTGACAGTACTAATGAGTACATGGACATGAAACCCGGAGTTTCTTATGTTGTACCAACCAAGGCAGACAAAAGGCGATCGGCAAGGATAGGTGGGTACCCATCAAGTAATGAAATCAACTTCATTTACAGAGGATTTTTCTCAGACCACTGTGGAGTAGAACACCATTCCTGGTACTGACCAGTTCTCCTCTATCATAGGGCCCAGTAGCAATGCCGTTCGTGGTCAGTGACAGTTAAGGTTTTTAAGAGGGTCTACAGGCCAGAACCTGGGTTATTGTATCAAAGCATCTTAATGCATCTGTGAAAATATATGCATGTCAAACATGTATTTTGCATATCAAAATATATCACATATGTATTTTGCATGTGAAAATACGAGATTTTTGTACTAATCCACCATCCTTCTCCCCTGATGATTGTGTATAACCTTGCCCAGGATTGTGAATATTACTTAGTGATTTAGTATCTACCCATCCTCAACACTGGGGAGGTCATTGGCCTGCAAGTTCACATCGGTTCATTCGTTACCTTTGGTGTGACCTTTGTCACCGTCTTTTGTTTTCCTCGTCTTTAAGGTTTCAGTTGCTCAGAAAATCCTTCCCCTCTCAACAGGCTCATACATAGAAAGAGATGTGACACCTGCCATCATGGAAGATGACGAGTTGGCCCTGGACCTGGAAGACCTGTTGAGTTTTTCTTACCAGGTGGCGAAGGGCATGGCCTTCCTGGCCTCGAAGAACGTAAGTGGGAGTGGTTCTCAGAAGAGCCTCTCCTTCCAGAACGAAGCATTTTACAGCCGTAGTTAGAATGCAGAGTGTCATTTTGAAGTGTGGTAACCAAAGCAGAGGAAATGTAGTTTCTTCATGTTCCAACTGCTGTCTGTTTAGAATTCCTGCTCTCATTTATAAGACTTAAAGTGTAATTCTGTCTAAATGAGCTTTCTATGAATATTTTTTATATGCAATGAATTCATTTAAACCTTTTGGCTTTTAAGATATAGAAGCTATTCTTAGAGAATAGATAGCTATTTTATCAGCAGAAGCAAGGGGAAGTGCCTTACATAGCTGCAGTGCTTGGTGGGGTTTATTACTTGGGTTTTATTGAAGTTAGACTACTAACATTGCATGTATGGTTTATAAACTGTTGGGGGAATAGGGATCAGAGAGAATAATAAACATTTGGGAAAAGACTGGGGATAGGAAGAGAATGAGGGAACCAAAACGAGGAACATGGTCTCTGTAAGGGTGAGAGGAATTCCCTAGGAAGTGGGATGACCAGAATAGCATAAGGTCACAGATCCAACTAGAAATGTGTCAATGGTGACATTTCCAAACAATTACCAAACTAAAAGGGGATATGGGGTGGCTGAAATAAAGAGCTTCTCCCTGTGTCCTTGGGAGATGTCAAGTTGAAGTTGCAAAGACATGTTAGAAACTCCTATCAGAGAACATTCACAGAGAAGCATGCAAAATGAGTTTTCTTTGTAAAAAAAAAAAATAGGATACGATTATTTAATGTATTTTCCTATGAATGAAAGCAGCCCCAAGAAAGCATTTATTCAAGTTGGTTTTGGAAAGTGATTATAGTAATTACGGTCCTAATGATGTGAAACACAAATTTTGAGCATCATTCAAGGCATAATTTAGAACACTTATTTTTGGTGCACTGAGTAGTTTAAATGTAAAGCAAAAGTATTGGATGTGTATAACATATGCAGCACTCTAGTATTAAACATAGTTTTCACTCTTTAAAAGTTTAAAATAAATTTAAATGGCTTCTCCCCTCCCCCCTCCCCCTTTCTCTCCTGATAGTGTATTCACAGAGACTTGGCAGCCAGAAATATTCTTCTTACCCATGGTCGAATCACAAAGATTTGTGATTTTGGTCTAGCCAGAGACATCAAGAATGACTCTAATTATGTGGTCAAAGGAAATGTGAGTATCTACTCTCTCCTTGACATTCCAGTGAAGATTTTAGTTTCAAGTTTTTATAAGAATTGTTTTTTATGATTTTCATAATGCAAATCCTACCTTTGAGGGACCATGCATTTTAGCCATCACATTAAGTGTACTTCAGCAAAATTTGCATGGTATGCTGAACAGCACAACTAACATTCCGATAATAGAATTCCTAATTCTAATTGTGTAATTATGGGGCATGTGAAGGAAGCAGAAATAGCCTTAATTTTCATTGTAGCCTGAGAATAGCAATGAACTCAATTTTGCTCCAGTGAAACAAACGTGGACCTGAAGGTCACAGCAGGAGAATTTTATTTTGAGATTGACATGCCATGTGAAAAAGATTAAAATCGAAGGTAATGTACAGAGTTAGGTATGAAGAATGTTGGATCTGACAATCAATAGAGAGCTTATTAAATAGGTTCATAAGTTATAATTGGTTTATAGAACATAGTGATTTTATTTCAAAGTGCTTTATTTCATTGCCGTTCTCATTGTATTGCAAACCCTTGGCATTAGAATGCAGTGTCTTCACATTTTAAGAGTTGCAGTGTATTTTAGTGATGTTTGTCTGAGATACACTGGTTGTTAGAGTCTGAAACCAGAGTGCTTGATTTCCAGAGCCGTATCCCATTAGTATGGGAAGTCATGTAGTCCTGTGTCTATATTCTTCTGCATCTATTTTCCCAGACCCATTTCTATAGTCTGGATTTATTCCTAGAGGTAGCTTATGATAAGGTAATATTTTCTCCTTCATCATTATGGCATCTCTGTGGATTGGCTACACTTGACTTGGGTTTGTAGAAACAAGTGCTAGGTTTAACTTCTAATCAAAGCATTTCTTCCCTCCCTCAAACCCTCCCTTCCTCTTCACCTCCCTCCGTGTCTGTCTGTCTGTCTGTCTCTCTCTCTCTCTCTCTCTCTCTCTCTCTCTCTCTCTCTCTCTCTCTCCTCTCTCTCCTTTTTTAAAATAATTGATTTAAGAGAGAGAGGAATGGGAAGAATGGAGAGAGAGAGAGAGCGCCTGCGACATTGATTTGTTGTTCCGCTTATTTATGCATTCATCGGTTGCTTCTTGTATCTGCCTTGCCTGGGGATCGAGCCTGCAACCTTGGCATATTGGGATGACACTCCAACCAACTGAACTGTCTGGCCAGGGTCAACACATGCATTTTAAATTAGTCTCTTCTGAGGCTAGAATTCATCATTAGGAGCGTTAATAAAACCGTGTTCTCTCCATCCTGGTGCGCTGTTGGAAGGAAGAATGTGAGGTGGTTCTTTATCTAGGCCTCTCAATAGTGACAGAAGGACAAAAGGAAGAAGGCTGCAGCTTCTGGACCCAGTCTTGCCGGGCTCAGATCTGGTCCATCATTTAGTGGCTGTGTAGTATTTGGCAAGAATTATCTGACACTTACAATCATTGGTTTTTCTCCTCTTGGGAATGATACTGTCAGCTGCCTCATAAAACTGCAAGGAGGACTAAATCAATTAATCAACACTAATAAAAGAGAAAAATGGTAATTGGCGTACGAGCTACCCTTTTCATTGGCTAATCAGGGCTATATGCAAATTAACTGACAACTAAGATTGGCAGTTAACTGCCAACAAGATGGCGGTTAATTTGCATATGTAGGCACAATGCAGGGAGGCGAAAGGGAAAGCAGGAAGAAGCCCCCTGCCACTGACAGTGATCGGAAACCCAGGGGGGAGCTAAGAGCTGGGGGGCAGGGCAAAGGCGGCCCCAGGGCCGCCTTTGCCCTGCCCCCCAGCCATGATCGGAGAATCAGGTGCCTTTTCCGCCCTGGCCAGTGATAGCAGGAAGTAGGGGTGGAGCCAGCGATGGGAGCTGGGCACGGTGGAAGCTGGCAGTCCCAGGAGCTAGGGGTCCCTTGCCTGGGCCTAAAGCGAAGCCCACGATCGTGGGGCCGCTGCAGCTGCGGGTCCCTGCTGCCCAGGCTGGACGCCTCAGCCAGAGGCGTCAGGCCTGGGCAAGGGGCCGATCCTGCGATTGGAGGGTGATGGGGGTCAACGCCTGAGGGCTCCCAGTATGTGAGAGGGGGCAGGCTGAGCTGAGGGACACTCCCCCCGACACACACCCAGTGCACGAATTTCGTGCACCGGGCCCCTAGTATATATATAAAACGCCTAGAATAGAGCCGGGCGCATTGTGGCTAATACTTATATGGCACTTATTATTTCATAGCTGTCTTACTTGAAATATAAATAATCATACAATGGTGATGCTGCAGCTCCTTACTGCTTGTTATTGGTTGGAATAACAAGGATGGGTTAGTTCCCACCAGCTTCCATATTGTGGGCTCCAGCTCAAGCCAGGTGAACTAACCAATCACAGATGTCACTTTCACTGGGCGACTGAGTAAGGAAAATTTGCAGACAGGCTAAAAGCAATGTAACTCACATAGCATGTTACTACCCCCAAATTTACACCCTCATCATCTGAGCTCTCCTTGTTGTGTCAGTTTCCCTGGAAATCCTTTCATTTTGCACCAGTTCTCCTTAAATTTTTGTGTCAGGGTTTCCTACCCTGGAAAATCCTATGGATCTTTTGTCGGAACATTGTTTTAAATGCACAGAGTAAAATAAGGAGGATAACCAAGAAACGCAGTTAAACTGATCAAAATATTAAAAAGCAAATTTGTGATATGACAATACATGTGCTTTGTTACATAGAATAACATATCCTAAAAACTGCTATAATTCCAAAGTGGTGATGAGTGTAAATGCTGTACCCTGATGACGATCTCCATGACTGTATTGGTGACAGTCACGGTCCTGCTCAGCCGACTGTGCTTTATTGCCTTCATTCATACTTTAAGGAAAAACTAAGCTTCATTCAGAAGTTAATGTAAACAAGAACGTAATCTCTTCCCTTTTAAGTTCACAGGCACCTGGATTCAAGATACTTGTAGATTGCAGGTTAAGAGCCCCCGCAAGAGTTGTAGCACAACATTTCAGGGGCAGGGGAGATACTGGAAGAATTTTCCCCACCCCTATGGACTAAAATAACTTAAAGACTATAAGAAATTGTCTTCTTAATTTTAAACTCTAAATGAGTTAAGAGGAGGGTTGATTTAGTTTTCTATGGTAGATTAAGAGGAACAGTCACGAAAAGTTTGGCTCAGTTTTAGCAGAAAGGGTTCAGGATGTGAAATTCAGCCCTGAATCTGCCCCTCACCTTCTTGGAATAGTCATCATCATCATCAACCGCTGCTGTTTATTGAGTGATCGCTTATGCAAGACCATTTCTCAGCTGTCAGGGAGTCAGGCAGGACTGTGCTAAGCACGCTGACCCACATTATCGCATTTAAGCCACAAAACAACTCGTGACATTTGAAGTATTTTTGTTTTATAGAAAAAGCTTAGTTACAGATGTTTAAGTGACTTGCCCAATGCATAGTTTCAGTTGCATATTAAAGAAAAAGAAATATAGGAGTACGGGGCCAGGCCTGTTAAGAGGCCCTGTGAAATACTCAGGGACCAAATCTCTCCCCTTTCCGATTTTTTTTTTTAGTTTACCTAATTGTGGAACATACATCTTTATTGATTTCAGAGAGGAAGGGAGAGGGATAGAAACATCGATGATGATGATGATGATGATCATGATAATGATAGAAACATCAATGATGAGAGAATCATTGATTGGCTGCCTCCTGCACACCTGCTACTGGGGATTGAGCCTGCAACCCTGGGCATGTGCCTGACCAGGAATCAACCCGGGACCTCCTGGTTCATAGGTCGATGCTCAACCACTAAGCCACACCAGCCGGGCCCTTTTCCATTTTTACCATCCCTGGGTGTAGCCCTGGCTTCGTAGTCCAAGATGACCACCACTAGCCAGACACACCACATCCAGAAGGCAAGGTAGAGGAAAGGGCAGAAGGACATGCCAACTGTATTTTAAACTTTTTCCTGAAGCTTCCATACAACAGTTATAACTCATTGTCTTAAACTGAGCCACATGACTACACCTCACTGCAAAGGAGCTGGGAAATGTAGTCCTTACTGTGGGAAGCCATGCTTCTAGTATTAAGGAAATAGGGGGACACATAGTTGGTAGTAATGAACAAGTCTGTGTCACTCAAGGGCAGTGGTGGAGTCAGGATTAGAACCCAGGGCTGTCTGTCTCTGAAGCCTGTGCTCTTACCCACCACGCTGTAGTGTCCCCATCTTGAAAACAGGGATGGTATTCTTGTGAGCCACCTATCTTGGAGGTAGTTGAGGCTCATCTGAAATCACAGGGATATAAAAGGCTTTTGTGAGAGGCAGTCAAGTTCTCACCCCCAGCTCTCTGCAGGAGCCACGTCTATTGGAATAATTTGCTATGTAGCTTTTTGGAGCTTCTTAATTTACATCGCTGAATCTGTTGTGCTTCCATTACAGGCTCGGCTGCCTGTGAAGTGGATGGCGCCTGAAAGCATTTTCAACTGTGTGTACACATTCGAAAGCGATGTCTGGTCCTATGGGATTTTTCTGTGGGAGCTGTTCTCTTTAGGTAAAATGATTCTTGCCAAAGGCACCTTCATAGGCTCAGAGCATCTTCTTAAGGTTTTGCCAGTGTCCTGCTTTCTTAGGATTCACACTGATCTGCAAACCATTTGTGCCTCAGGAAGCAGCCCGTACCCTGGAATGCCGGTCGATTCCAAGTTCTACAAGATGATCAAGGAGGGTTTCCGGATGCTGAGCCCGGAGCACGCACCTGCTGAAATGTAAGGGCCCGGGCACTTTCCTGCAGATTACGTTTCCCCTTTCATTTTTATTTTTAAAGACAGAAACCCAGATGTTGAGGGTTTTCGAGTAGGCCAGTTTGAAATGTCACTTGGTTCCTGTTTAGGGCATCCTGGTCAAAAGTCATTTCTGTAGCTTATTTTTATAATCTGTTGTCACCAAGTACACAGAACGTTTTGGCAGCATTTCATACACAGGTATGCCATGCAGTCTGTCTAGGTGCCCACCCTGGAATCATTTTTCAAACAATTGCATGGCGTATGCCTGAAGCCAGATGAAGGGCACTGAGGAGTGATGGCAAACGGCTCTTGTTTTGCAGGTATGACATAATGAAGACTTGCTGGGATGCTGATCCCCTGAAAAGGCCGACATTCAAGCAGATCGTTCAGCTGATTGAGAAGCAGATTTCAGACAGCAGCAACCATGTGAGTACAGGCCCAGGCCTCCCCTCTCTGCCCCAGGGTGTCCTCCTCCTCAGGCTCTGGGGGTGAGGACGCCCCTTCCCACCCCTTCTCTCCTTGGCTTAGGTTGTAAATAGGACTTTGGATGGGAAAGTAAAGGAAAGGAAACAAGTTCTTTCTGCCTAACCCCCTGCTCTGAGCCAAAGAAGGGTGTGAGATGGGGCAGGAAGAGAGTGAGGGCTTTGCATTCAGAAGTGTGGAAGTAGAAGTTTCCATAAGGATTTGCCACGTGTCCTCCCCCACCCAAATGCTGGTCATGGGGTCTGCATGGGCTCTCTCACATGTCAGGGCCGTTCAGCCTTTGGAGGGTTGGGCTAATGTGAACTAGAATAAAAGCGTAGAAGAGACAGCTTGTTGGCGCAGTGGGATGAGCTTCTGCTCAAACAAGCATAACCAGAAAATGGCACAGAGCTGTGCGCCCACAAGCCGTATAGGATGCAGAGTTGTTTGAAGTTGGGAGGTCCTCCCAGCGATTTGGGGAGGGAGGAAGTCAAAGCCCAAATCCATTATTTCTTCTGATTTTAAGAAAGACAGTGATCCTTACTTTGCCTCGGATTTTTTTTTTTAAGTTGCTTTTTTTCTGGATTTGGGCTTGGGGCTGTCTTTCTTTTTTCTAAGCATACACCACTGGTATTTTGGGGTGAAAGCTTACTCTTCTGGGTGGCAAAGCATATTTCAAATCAAACAGCATTTTCCACCCAACTGCTTGATTCTCAATGGAAGGGCCACCGCTTTCTCAGTAAATTACATCGGCTGTTGGGTTGTAGTTAACTACCTAGATTTATAGGCCTTTTAAATAGGTTAGGTAGTAGCTGTTCTAAAAGTGTCCCAGCAGAAAAGCACTTTTTTTTTGCCATCACTTCCTACATCATCAGGCCTTGGGGAAAAGGAGGGGTAAACAAACTTGCATTTTCTTTTGTCAGTATGATTTGGGCTGCGAATGCCTTTAAACTCTCTGTGTAAGAGTCCTCCTCAAGTTACCTGGCATTATGAAGCTACCACAGTGCCCCGTCGTCACTGTGTTCGGGGTGAGGATTAGTATATTGACTGTGGACTTGTTTTCCTCAGATTTATTCCAACTTAGCCAACTGGAGCCCCAACCAGGAGAACATCGTGGTGGACCACTCTGTGCGGATCAACTCCGTGGGCAGCAGCACCTCGTCCACCCAGCCCCTGCTTGTTCACGAAGACGCCTGAAGCAGAGCACATGCCTGGGGTCTCCCCGACACAGTGATCCCCATTCTTCTGGTTTCTATGACTGTTTTGTTCGACTTGCATCCTACTCCCAGAAAATGGACACCCCACTGTAATCCCGTCTTTATGAGCACACTTTAGTGGCCGATGCTTTTTGTCATCCGCCCCTATCCCCTTGCCAAGCCAGGGTTCAAACTGCATATATTCCCAATAGCAGAGTAGCTCCTGGTAACAACAACAAAACAACAACACATCTGAGTTGGAGAAAGGGAGTGTGAAATGGGCTTTAGGCACCTTGAGTCCTTTCTGAGCCTTCTCTAGTTTCTGTTCGAAAAGTATGGTTGGTAGTGTATTTACATAAATGGCAGTAGTCACCTTCAGCCCTTGTAGCCATCCATAATGACATGATGGTGCAGTGAGGTTAGAAGCTGTGGAAAATAGAGCGTGACTGGGACAAAGGTCAGAAGTCTGTGAATGTCTGGGCTTAAGAAATCTACTTCATGATGGGAATGAGACGTAGACCATGAAAAAACACTCCCTGAGCCTGAATGGAGACTTGCTGCTGAGCCATAAGCCTCTGTCCTGCTGACCTGCTTTCTGGCCAATTAGCTGTCAGGGTGCTGGATTGGAGAGAGGGCCTCCCCCATTCAGATTGTATATACTCATCCTGCAATTGTACATGTTCATATACCTGAGGGAGGAAAACCCACAAGGTGTCTTTCTGGATGTGACTCTGCTCAAGTCTGCTGTATGTAGGAATAGATACAGAGCCAGGCAAGTGGGAAGGACACAATTAGTGCTTTTTTTATTTTTTAAAGAAAAACAATAATTGTTAAGCACAATCTTAAGAACAGTCTTCTTATGTAGCCGAGGAACTTGCTGTACAGATTCCCCAGAACACGCCTATAGCTTCAGAATGGCATTGTGCTCAATGGATTTGATGCCACTTGAAAAAGATTCACTGCATGACTCCGGCAGGAGTGAGAAAACAGTGCTGTCTTGGTTTGGATGCTTCTGTAGCAGGAAAGAAAATTTAGATTCAGGCTCCTTTGCAGACATGTCTTGGACGCTGGGCCAGTATCTATATAAAGTGTGTATGTGTGCGTGCATGTGTGTGCTTATAGACACATCTTTTGGGCGGTATTTTTGCCCTGAGCCCAAGAGGGTCCTTAGTACCCAAGAAGTAGCTTGGCTTTCATTGTCCATATACTGCTCTTCGTTCCCTTCACCTTGCTGTCCTGAGAAGCTTACCAAAAGCTCACATAGAGGCATGTAGGAAGCCGAGTGCCTAAAGTACCTATTTATTTGCAATCCACCGCCACTTAAGGCACTGCGTTATTTATACTCGACATACTGTACTCGTTCCTTAGACCTTATTAATGCTACTCTCCCACTGGAATGTATTTAAATTTTACCCTTTAGGTTGTAGCCTGGATATTATTCTTAGTTTACCTTCTCTTTCATCACTGCCCAACTACAAGAGGTCCATGTGGTACATGGCAAGGCTTCTGTGTTGTCTTGCAAGATGCAGGTCTGCTGCCTTCACGGTTCCCCCTTCCTAGTCCCTTAGGTGACATGTAGAGAACTGTGGCCATTTATCTGGAAGTAACCATTTGCACTGGAGTTCTATGCTCTCGCACCTTTCCAAAGGTAACCGGTTTCGGGGTTTATTGTCAACGTAAGAGATTGTCGCTGTTTGCCATACTTGGAAAATTTCCTTTGCGTTGCTGTTGACTTCAATTAGAGTAAGAAAAGTGGTTAACTGTAGATGTCTAGGTACTTCAGGGGCACTTCACTGAGAGTTTTGTCTTGGATATTCTTGAAAGTTTATATTTTTATAATTTTTTTTTGTTACATCAGATGTTTCTTTGCAGTGGCTTAATGTTTGAAATTATTTTGTGGCTTTTTTTTTGTTTGTAAATATTGAAATGTAGCAATAATGTCTTTTGAATATCCCCAAGCCCACGAGTCCTTGAAAATATTTTTTATATATACAGTAACTTTATGTGTAAATATGGAAACAGTGCAAGTTTAAAGGATGTTGGTGTTCTATGTGTTTTTTTCCTGATATGTTGTCCAACTGTTGACAGTTCTGAAGAATTCTAATAAAAATGTAAATACATAAATCAAGTAAATTGTTTGATTATTTCAAGCTGAAATTAAACTTTAAAGTGGTAAGGTGTGCTCACCTGGACATTAGGAAGTTTTGTGCCCAGTGTGCACAGGATCGATGCCAGACTCAGACCACTAGGATTTACATACTTGAAAATTTAAGACATTTATTGAGGATTTGATGTGTGCTATATTTTCTTCTCCTATTCTTAAAATTCATGGTCTTCATTTACATTGAAAAATAAATATAGAAAATGTTTGGAGAATTCTACACATCACTATTATTGTTAGGTTGACTGAGGTGGAATGACCATTTTTGTGGGCAAAATAATGGTCAGATAGTAACAGTTTTATTTGACTTCAGCTAATATAACTGGCATGTTTCCTTCTACAAGAGACTGTCTAAAACATGAATTCACACGGTTGACATGAGGAGTCTCCCACGCAAGTGGCTTGTATTCTTGTTGCTTAGGTTTTGAAGAGAAGCCAGTTCAACTTGGGATGTTCCTGCCCCACCTTTCAATCCTCACTTGCTTCTAGAACTGAGCGAAGTTCTAGCACTCGCTTGGCAGGAGGTACTTCTGCCTGTGAGCTCAGGGCTACCTAGGGCTGGAGCATCCTGGGTGATCAGGAGGTCTTGTCCAGAGCCGCGGATCCTGCATACAGCCTGTGAATTCTCCCAGCTTGAAACCAAGAACCACCCTGAACACGTAATCCTATTAAGAGTGTGTTAGGCACAGAAAACACCATCAGTCTCGATTTCCTTTATTGACGTGGCATCTACCCCTGCAGAAGTGTCTCCTGGGGGAAAGGGTAGGGGGAAAGGTGACCTGTAATGAAGAGGAATCTTTTTAAGGGAGGGAATTGTGTGGCCAGGAACATGTCAATAATCAGTGAAAAACTGACCACAGTTCAGTCAGGTGGTTTTCATTATTTCAGACGGGAATGAATGTTAACTGACCACAAAACAAGTCATTTCTGAGTGTTTCCAGTGCCATTTGGATTTTTTCATGTGAGCGAAGTCTTGAGTGAGAAGCAGTCCACTGCCCTTGTACTTTTAGTCTGTAGCTATGTCCCTCCATAGCCCAGCTTTCAATAGGAAAGTTTGGTCCAGGCTCAAATTGGGTTCAAATATTTTTGCTACTCCTGTCTCTACCACTTGCTGCTGTGTGATATTGGGCAGATTAGCTCTTGAAATCTCAGTTCCCGTAATAGTGGTATCTACTTTGATGTACGAAGATGAAGCTGCCAAGACTGCCTTGTTTGTATATATACATAGTGCTCAAAAATTGTAACTTTGGTCATGGCTGATTAGTCTTAGTAGGAAGCAAGAAGATACCCCTATACCCGTGGTCGGCAAAACACGGCTCGCGAGCCACATGCGGCTCTTTGGCTCCTTGAGTGTGGCTCTTCCACAAAATACCACGTGCGGGCGCGCACATACAGTGCGATTGAAACTTTGTGGCCCATGCGCAGAAGTCGGTATTTTGTGGAAGAGCCACACTCAAGGGGCCAAAGAGCTGCATGTGGCTCGCGAGCTGCAGTTTTCCAACTACTGCCCTGTACCAGCATAACTCAGTTGTTACCCCATAAAGAATTATGCAGTTGCCCTGGCCAGTGTGGCACAGTTGGAGTGTCATCCTGTATACTGAAAGGTGGTGGGTTCAATTCCCAGTCAGGGCACATACCTAGGTTGTGGGTTTGGTCCTGTGGGTTGCATACTATGGAGGACAATCAATGAATGTTCTCTCTCTCTCTCTCTCTTTCTCCCTCCTTCCCTTCCTGCACTCTCTAAAATCAATAAGCCTACCCTCAGGTGAGGAATGAAAAGGATTATACAGTCTAAAATTCTCTTGTTTATCTCTTCCATGCAAACGATATTGTACTAGTTTGCTTTGGAACTTGACTCATAGAGAGTTCTGTTTTATTAAAACCCCAACATTTTGGCTAGGAATTTAAGGCTCTCTGTTCTTGTCCCAGCCTTCCTTCTGGTCTTTTTCCCCATTACCATAAGCCCATTAATATACCCCACTCTTCTGATTCCACCCTCAGACTTCACATTCTGTTCTTTCCCAACAGCCCCCACCTTTCTCGACTCCTGGAGATTGCTCTGAGTTGCCATGGTGCTCCATACTCCTTACAATCTATTCTGCCTGGCAATGTAATTATTTGGGTTCTGGTCTTATCTCCTTACCCCACAGTATCCAGACTTAAAAAAAAAGAAATCCAATCAACACAAATACCTATATGTTCTAGAGTCATTGGCTTTATTATTTACTTGTTAAAATATTTAATTATCCAGAAACTCAGAGGTTCAACTGCTCTGAGGTCATAAGAGGTTACAACTTGCTAACTCAAATTCACTTACTAGTACCCAGAGCCAGAATCTGAATCCAGATCTGAGTCTCTGTACTTCAGTGATGGCAAATATCTGGTCTTCCCATGCTGGCATTCCCCCTCCCTTGTCCATGCAGCCATCACTCATCTCTCAGTACTCTCCCATGGGCCTGAGACACGTTAGGAGTCTAAATCTCCAGGAAGCCCAGAGGAATCAACTGGAGTTGGTCTAAGGGCAAACATACCTGTCACCTTTAAATCATTGCCAAGTTTCAGTTTTCTTGAGGCACAGGTGTTCTCTATCTCAGCCACTCCTGAAGCTGCTAGCACAGTGCTTCGTGCATGGTTAATTAGTACACTCAGAATGAATAATTAAACATTCCATCGGCTTGGAGTAAGGGAAAGCCATCTGGAAGGAAATGGGTCCAGAAAAGATAGGAAATAGAAGAAAACACAACTTTCCCCCCAGAGTGGGACCTAGAAAGACCGCTTCATTTCACACTAGGCATGAGGCTTTGAGGAGAAGGGAAAGGGGAACTGGGAAAGTTCTTTGGGCAGCCGGCACAGCTGCTGTGTGGGAAGGAGAAGTAAAGGAGGACTGGGGTGCATGGGGAAGGGTGGAGGGGAAGGGAAAGTAGCAGAAATTCTCTTCCTTATTCAGTAGGTGAGGAAGGCCTTGAAGGTAACAAGAAGTCCTGGGCTAGAAGCTGAAGACTGAGGAGACCTCCCCGACCCCAGGCTTGACCCTAGGAGCGGGGCCTCAGGGCCAGCATCTCCACGGGGAAACGCCCCCCAGGAGAGAACTTGGGATCCGCTGGGCAGCCTTCCTTCAAGTTAATTTTTCTAAAGGAAGGAGGTCAGTTTGCTAAGGCTGCTGTAACAAAGGACCACAAACTGGGTGTCTTAAAAACACTTACTGTCTCAGTCCTGGAGGCTGAAGTCCAAGATCAGGGTGTTGGCAGGGTTGGTGCCTTCTGAGGGCTGTGAGAGCACCTGGATTGCCTCTCAGCTTCTGGAGGTTTTCTGGTAATCTATAGTGTTCTTCGGCTTGTAGGTCTCTGCCTTCTGTACATGCTGTTCTTTCTTAGTGTGTGTATCTATATCTAAATTCTCTTTTTATATAAGAACACCTGTCATGTTGGATTATAAGCCCACCCTATTCTAGCATGACCTCATCTTAACTATATCTGTGGTGATCTTATTCCCAGATAAGCTCACTTTCTGAAGTACTGGGGGTTATAGTTATGACTTCAATATATTAATTTGGTGGGACTCAATTTAATCCATAATAGAAAAGTCTCAAAACTCTCTTCATTGTAGCAGGTGACTGTAGTCCTGAAATTGGCTCTGTAAAAACTCTAAGAAACTACAACAATGATCTCCAAGGTGTCAATTTCAGAGCACTCTTTTAGATTATTATATAAAACTAGAGGCCCGGTGCACAAAAATTTGCGCACTGGGGGGTAGGTGGATCCCTCAGCCCGGCCTTGCCCTCTTCCAGTCTGGGACCCCTCAGGGGATGACCACCTGCTGGCTTAGGCCTGCTCCTCGAGGGATTGGGCCTAAGATGGCAATCAGACATCCCTCTGGCAGCCCGGCAGCCCTCGGGGGATGTCCACTTGCCAGTGGGGAGCAGGCTTAAACTGCAGTCGGACATCCTTAGCGCTGCTGAGGAGGCAGGAGAGGCTCCACCACCACTGCTGTACTGGTAGCCATCAGCCTGGCTTGTGGCTGAGCAGAGCTCCTCCCATGTGAGAGCACCCTGACCACCAGAGGGCAGCTCCTGCATTGAGCATCTGCCCCCTGGTGGTCAGTGTGTGTCATAGTGATCAGTCATTCCCAGTCCTTCTGCTGTTAGGATCAGTTTGCATATTACCCTGTTACTATAAAGGATAGAGGCCTGGTGCACGGGTGGGGGCTGGCTGGTTTGCCCTGAAGGGTGTCCCGGATCAGGGTGGGGGTCCCGCTTGGGTGCCTGGCCAGCCTGGATGAGGGGATGATGGCTGTTTTCAGCTGGTCACACCCCCTTCAGAGTGGGGGTCCCCACTGGGGTGCCTGGCAGTCTGGGTGAGGGGCTGAGGGCCATTTTCAGGCTGGCGGGTGACTGAAGCTCCCAACCTCTCCTTTTTTCTTTTTTTCTTTTTTATTCTGGGATTTATTTACCTTCTATGGCTGTCACTGGAACTGAGAGCTGGCTTTAGCTCTGAGACCTCAGCTGCTGAAAGCAGGTATCTGGGTTTGTTTGGCTTCTATAATTGAAACACTGTTGCAGCTCCAGCTCCGAGGCCAGCTGGCTGAAAGCAGGTATCTGGGTTTGTTTAGCTTCTATAATTGCAACATTGTTTCTTAGAGTGCAGCTCACAGGCCGGCAGCGGCAGGCGGGGAACCTTGGCTTCCTCCATCACTGGAGCAAGCAAGCCTCCTGTTCACTTCAGGATGCCTGGCTGCCTGCCGCCATCTTGGTTGGCAGTTAATTTGCATATTGCCCTGATTAGGCAATGGGAAGTGTGTCGGAGGTACAGTTAATTACCATGTTTGTCTATTATTAGATAGGATAGTGTCTAGAATAGTAGCAGATGCTCAACACTTACTGAAGGAATGAAACTTCATGCAATGGGGACCCATCTTCCCTGGAACTTGCCTCCTTGCCTGCCCTCCCTCCTCGTCTCTCAGTTTTCCTTGGTCACCTCTTTACAGGGCAGAATTCCAGGTGGGTCCTTTATGGTCTTATTTCATTTGACATTCTCTCACTAAGTTCTGGTCTATCTCATCTAATCTCTGGGATGTGGCTGTTGCCTACCCACTGACAATTTTCAACTATGTCTCTGATATTTTCCCATTATGGAGACTGGTATTGCCAGGTAAAATAGGACACCCAGAAAATGTCTCATGCAATATTTGGGACACATCTGAAATTGAAACTTGACTTAAATTGAAATTTAACTGGGTTTTCTTGCTAAATCTAATAACCCTTGTCTTGATTTTGGGTCTCTTCAAGTTAAGGACTACACCAATAAACCACTGAATATTCAAGGTTTAGCAAGGGGAAGAAAGGTAGAGTTTTAGTGATTGTAAAGAATGTAGGAAGAGCCCTAACTGGTTTGGCTCAGTGGATAGAGCATCAGCCTGTGGACTGAAGGGTTGTGGGTTTGATTCCAATCAAGGGTACATACTTTGGTTGCAGGCTTGATCCCTGGCCCTGATTGGGTCAAGTGTGGGAGGCAACCAATTGATATGTCTCTCTCACATCGATGTGTCTCTCTGTCTCTTCCCCTTCCTTCCTCTCTCTCTTTCTCTCTCTCTCTCTCTCAAAAAAAAAAAAAAAAAGGAGGAACTTTGTTTTTCGAAGATTTGTAGGTGGCAAATCTTAGATTTGCTGTCTAAATTATTTCACCTTCATTCTTGAAAAATATTTTCACTGTATATAGAGCTCAATGATGGCAATTATATTTTTCTGCAGGTTTATTTCCACCCTCTATTTTCCATTTCTGCTGCTGAAAAGTTAGATCAGTCTGTTCTTTTAAAGATAGTCATCTATCTGTTTTCCTTTATTGCTCCCAACATTTTCTTTGGTCTTTGTAGTTTCACTATGATATGTCTAATCTTGAATTTCTTTCTATTTGTACTTATCTGTGTTCTCTGGTCTTCTTGAATTTATGGATTTATGTTTTTCATCAATACTGCAAAATTATCATCCCTTTTTAAGTTGCCTATGCCCAGCCTGTTTCTCTTCTACCTATTGGATTCAATTCAATGCATCTTACAGCATCTCACTCTATCTTCCATATCTCTTAATCTTTCTTTTATATTTTGGTTCTTTTTGTCTTTCTACACTGTATGCAAAGTAATCCTCCTTCAGCTCCTGTCCATGGAGAATAATTTTAGCATCTTTATTGAGGTATAATTAACATAAATCTACTCATAAGTGTATAAATCAGTGATTTTATTAAATTTATAGTTTTGTAACCATGATGCAATTTTCGAGTATTGCTATGATCCTCAACGTTTCCCTCATTCCTCTTTGCAGTTCATAGGTGTTCAAATGATTTTAACAAACTAGTTTCCAGTGATTCTTGACTTGTAAGATGACACCACATATTTGACCCTCTTGTAGTCTGCATTCATTCATTGAGCCATTTATTTGCTCTGGGGTCTTTCTAAATGCTTTGGTCATATAAATGACAGTGATAATTGGTAGGTTGCTTTGTTTGGATGATTATCAGTGATGATGACAATGGTGACACGATGATGATGATAGCTACCATTTGTTTAATGCCTACATATTACTTTATTTAAGACTCACAATAACACTAGGAGGTAGGTATTATTTTTCTGCATTTACAGGTGAGAAAACCTTGCCTCTGAGTGGCTCACATCTTTCCCTAAACCTCATGGCTATGGGCAGTGAAGTTTAGAAGCAAGGTCTAGTTTGTCTGATCTCTAAATCCCAGGATTTTGAACAGCAGTGTCACCAATCCAGTTGGATAGGAGCATGCCCTTTATTGGGTTTCTCCGGGCTTTGGATGACCTTTTAGCCATTTCATTTCAAAAACACGAAGTACAGGAAAGGGAAAACCAAGTAAACCACTCTGCTATTCATTATTACCAGCTTCTCCAAATGCTGGAGAGAATGGCAGTTGAAGGAAAAGTTAATGTGAGGCTTTGGAATTCGCTGTTGATTTCACAGGTTCATGATCAGCCCACTCCCTTATGCACCATGTGAACTTCCCCATATCCTCCAAGAACATTTTTCTCTTCATGTTTCAAAGAACAGTCTTGTTCATTTGAGCCTTGTGAGAAAGAAATGTGTTTGCAGAGGGGGGTTGAGGTCTGAAGTGTAGAGAGGAGCATTAGAGAGAAAGAGAGAGAGCAAATCAAGAATTTCAGATCAGTGAGAGTGTGGGTGAAAATACCACCTTTTCTTTGCTTCAACAGTTGTTATTGTTGGTTAGAAATTAACAAGCTGTTGCCCATATGTCTCCTTCACTATTGATTCCACTTCTGTTGGTTAAATGCAGTTCTTATGATGTGGGTTCTCCTATGAGGGGTTTAACCTCACAAGTGCTGGGGTCCTCAGGGTAGATGCTCCTCGGTGAGATAAATGTTCTCGAGTGGCTCACCTGTGTGTCTCCGTCCGTGGTTGGCTTTGAAGTGAGCGTGCTTTTTCAAGCACGGCAACAGGACTGTGGTGCATTTTATGAGACTGACCTTTTTCTTTGTGGTCTGTAGCTTAGCAGACACTCTTGTTCTATAACAAATGAAGAATGAGGACAGGCAAAAGGATGTCTTCATGGCTGCTGGCCTCAGGATGTAAACAGGCATTCGAGGGCAGCTGAAAACATTTGTGTCCACACAACAGGCCACCCAGCCTGACTGCCAAATCTCCTGTATAGGGCATCACTTGCCTCTCATCGGGATGCATTTTACTCTTGTGGAGTGTTTGGTGTAGAAAATTGGTGTGGGTGAACTGACTTTACTGCTTACATCCACATATTTCAGTTGACATTATACATGAATATGGTATGGAAATAAATTTCTTGTTTTTAATTTTTCAATTACATTTTACATTCGATCTCATTTTGTATTAGTTTAAGGTGTTCAGCATAGTGGTTAGATAATCATATACTTTACATGGTGTTCCCCTGATATCTCCAGTACCCACCTGGCACCATAGACAGTTATTACAATGTTACTGACTATATTCCCTATACTGTGCTTTACATCCCTGTGATTATTTCGGAACTACCAATTTGTACTTCTTAATCCCTTCACCTTTTTCACCCAGTCCCCCAAACCCCCTCTCCTCTGGCAACCATCAGTCTGTTCTCTATATCTGAGTCTATTTAAATTTTTTTTGGTTAATTTATTTTGTTCTTTAGATTCCACTTATAAGTGAAATCATGTAGTATTTGTATGACTTATTTCACTTAACATAGTTCCTTCTAGGTCAGAGGTGGGGACCATCCAGCCCTCAGGCCATGTAAGGCCCAATAAATCATTTGGTCGGGCCCTGCCAAGGCATTAGTGGTGAGTTAAATAAATGTTTGACCAATTATAGCAGGCTAATTTTTAAATTGATAATTTTGTATGGTCTATAAATGATGTTATAAATATCCAAATGGCCCTTGGCAGATAAAAGGCTCCCTATCCCTGCTCTAGATCCATCCATACTGTCCCAATTGCAAAATTTCATTATTTTTATGACTTAGTAATATTCCAATGTATATATGTCATACCGCTTTTAAAACCACTTGTCTATTGACGAGTACTTGGGTTAGTTCCATATCTTGGCTATTGTAAGTAATGCTGCAGTGAACAAAGGGGTGCATATATCCTTTCAAATAAGTGTTTTGGGTTTCTTCAGAAAAATACTCAAAAGTGGAATCACTGGGTCATAAGGCAGTTCTATTTTTAATTTTTTAGGAACCTTCATACTGTTTTCCATAGTGGCTGCACCAATCTGTATTACTAGTAAGTGTGGAAATAGTTTTCATTTGCTGAGCTATCCAATAAGCAACTGCATGGAGTGACTTTGTTGGGAAGGATACAGAGTCCCCAAACAGATTCAGTGAAAAAGAATTCTGTCATTGATTAGTTATTCCTGCCTGGTCATAGCAATGGTGAATACAGCGCATGTGCTAACTCATATAGCACCTAAGTGCTTTACATACATAGTTAATACTATCTGATTTTCTAAACAACCAAATGCAATAGTTATTGTTTTATAGGCATAAGAATCCTATATAATAAAAGGCTAATATGCAAGTTGTCCCCTCAACTGGAAGTTCGACAGGGAGTTCAACTGGGAGTTCCACCACTGGCTGGGGCTGGCCAGCCAATCATCCGCAGCCCCGCCCCCCCATCAGGGTGGGCCATCTGGACCCTACCTGTGCACGAATTCATGCGCAGAGTTTTTAGTAAAAAATAATTATATTTTAAGGCATAGACAGGTCAAGTAACTTGACCAAGGTTAAATAGTATGGGACTGAGGCAGGATTTGAATCCAGGGAGTCTAGCTTCAGAGTTTGGGTTTGAGCCACTGTGTCAAACTGTCTCTATGTATCTGTTATCGTATTGTGATCAAGGTAGACTACCTGGATCAGCCTGGGTCAGGAAAGGCCTCCCATTTTTCCTGGCCTGGGATACAAGGATGGGTCTTCTTCACTGTGATGCTTACTAGCCATGAACTTCATGGGTGTCTATTGCCCTTCTTTCTTCCTGGCTGACAAGGACTTAGGTTCCTGACCTTGCAAAATGAGATGCCTTCTTCAAACAGAGAAAGAGGAAGTCCCATGGGTGAGTAGGTGCTCCTAGCATATGTGGGTGACAATTTAACCCAGGTCTCTGAAATGCATAGTGTCTGGAGGTGACAGGGAACGTTGAAGACCATAGAATAGTGTAAGGTGTTCCAAACCTGTCACTTGCCCTACCTGTGCCTTTATTTACCACTTAGGTGACCTTTTTTTTCCTTTTAAGTGACCCCTTATTAAGTGCTAAGCACTTAACTGTATTATTTCATTGTTTCCTCACAACAGCCCTGCATTACACAGATGAAGAAACTTAGACTCAGGGAGATTAAATATATTTTGTTTGACTTCAAAGTCCCTCTCAATGCAATCAGAAATGTTCACCATTTTTAGTGGTGTGGATGCTGAATCCAAGTTAAGTAGAAATCGCAAGATGTAAAACAGACAGCGGCACAGGAGTCCCTGTTTGCCAGGGACTCACCCCTCTTTCCTACAGCTACTCCAGACTCTCTGGTCCTTCGCAGACCACATTTGGGAAACCACTGAAAGCCCCTGCAGTTTAGCGGATTGAAATCCCGCCTTGCCTCCGTGTGGTGTGGTTGACTGTGTGGCCCTCCTCTTGCGGGAAGGTTTCCTGTCCTGTGGTGCGCTGGGGGCATTCCCCGGCCTCTTACAGACAGACTCCCCTTTTGACTCACCATGAAGACGAGGAAGGAAGTACACCTTCGGTCTGCAAGTTTTCCAGACTTCTCCAGCGGCAATTTGTTTCCAAATTTCTGTTTAATTTGTATATAACATACTACTTTTGAAAGATTTGTTCAACTTATTGGTAATCCCCCTTAAGTAATTAATGTTAACTTTGATTTTCTTTTTTACAAATATATACACATGTATTTTTCCCTGTTATTTAAATAAAGGGAGATCACTATATATTCAGCAACAAGCATTTTTAACTTCCACAGTATCATAATTATCACTCTAGATCACCCCATAAAAATTAGACATAATTTCCCACAGTATGGACATACCAAAACCCTGATGTTTTTAGATAAGAATTTGTCACATTAGCTATTAGAAGCCAAAGGTCTTATATTTTTGGTTCACTTCTAACAAATGTGTGGCATGCATGTATTCATTTGGGTTAAAAGCTAAGTTGGGGGAAGTATGTGATAATATATTTTAGTCCGTTTATTAAATAAAGACGCGCGATGTGAGGGTCTAAGAGCATGCCCGGCAAGGTGCACGTGCTCACTAAAGGTTAAGCCTGAACGTATAATATCCTTTTGTAAGTAAAAATGGTGCGAGAAAGTACAAGGAATTGATTTTTATTCAATGTATTTTAAGAGTAAGATTATTAGTTTTTCTTAGATGTCTAAAGGAAATTGGAAGAAAAGGAGTTATTTTCCAATCAAACGCATGCTTCTATGGTTCAGTTGCCTATGATTAAAATACAGCCAAAACACAGCAGGGTTACATTAGATATTCACTGTTCAGATAACAATAGGTTATCACTTTCTCTCTGAACTGCTCTCCAATGATTGCAACTCCCCTACCCCCAAGAATGTCAATCTTTACCCCTGTTTGGGCTGATTAGTAAAGCATTAGTCTGCTTTTAACCGACAATGGAAGTAGCTGCCCTCCAGGTACTTGTCAGGCAGCATAACCTCCAACTCCCTAACATTCAGAACCCATCAAAAGCCCAGTTGATGGAAACAATGCATATGCACAATGTCTAAAGAATAATCAGTTCATCTCCCCCTCCCCTTTGAAGTTCAAGTTCTGTCCAGGAACTTAAGAAAGCTGTGTACACGGACTAGTTTCTATTGTGCTGTAACCCCAGAAATGCCTTTCTGAATTCTACATTGGGTTATCCCATCAGCTTCCACCTTAGATTAAGGAAATTCTAAAAATATCGTGATTGTGATTATTGTTTGGTGTTTGGAGTTGAAAAGACCTGAGTTTTAATCCCAACCCTGGCATCTATTAACAGTTAGACTTTAGGTGAGTTACGTACTTTCTCTGAGCTATATAATATTGTGTACCAACTATACTTAAATTTATATGCATATACCCAGGAAAAAGAAAATGAAGAGCAGCCCTAACTGGTTTGGCTCAGTGGATAGAGCATCGGCCTGCGGACTGAAAGGCCCTGGTCAAGGGCATGTACCTTGGTTGTGGGCACATCCCCAGTAGGGAGTGTGCAGGAGGCAGTTGATCGATGTTTCTCTCCCATCGATGTTTCTAACTCTCTATCCCTCTCCCTTCCACTCTGTAAAATCAATAAAATATATATTTAAAAAAAAAGAAAAGAAAAAGAAAATGAAGAGCAGCTCCTAAATCATAGGCTTTGTAGAATTAAATGAGAGAATCTTTGTTAAGCTCTGGCAGTTGAGTACTGAATTCATGTCTTCCTGGAGTAGCTATTATTTACCCAGAGCCCTCTAGGTCCCCTGCGAATCAAAAAGACTTATATTCACACCCATGAACTCTGGGCAAGTTTTATTCTCTAGTTTGTCCATCCCCTTAGGCTCATACCAGCCAAGTTGTATGCTTACGAAAGTCAATGGTTTTGTTCCAGAATATATTGTCAGTTGAATTTATCATAATGATGTATTTTGATATTTATAGTAAAATTTTCCAAAACATATGACTGGAATTATTTCAATAAAAATCAAGGGATAGATTTGGAAAGACTTCGTAAAAGTGAATGGCCAAGGAAAGTTGCTGTTAGAGTAGATAACAATTAAAAAATGGGGAAAGGCCATAAAACATCTAGAAGAAGTACATACTCAAAAGGCTACACAAATTGTCCAATTTAACACTCCTATTTATCTCCAAATTATAGATGATGTATTGTGAATGTGACTTATAGAAGAATGATGGCACAATAACTCAAATCAAGGAAAGGGCATTGCCCTCCAGGGAAAGATTGGGGAATAAAGGTATATTCATAGGGTTAATTTAAATAAAAGGTGTAAGGTATGTTTGTATCATGATGATTTTGTATCACAATTCCTCTACTTTAAGCAGTGTTGTTTTTTGTTTTTAAATCAACCAATGAGTTACTGTGCTCAGATCACTTCTGCTATATTAATATCACGAACAGCATTTTTAAGACCCACAAGAGAAATCTCTTTCCAACTCCAGAACAAGTGCTTTTCCATGAAAAGAAATGTTTTTGCCACATGGATTTTGTGAATCAAGTCATTGTTTTTCCTCTTTGTAGTCACTTCTAGAAAGGTTAGAACCAAATGAGTGATCTGCCCTTTACAAACGGAGACAATTTGATGTTAAGCACTTTGTACTAATCTCACAAGGAGCTTGTCTCCTGGTTTCCCCTGATTTAATTTTGCCATAGATAATTTCAAGGTTTATGTTATTTTATACTAGAGGCCTGGTGCATGAAAATGTGTGCGCTCAGGGTGGGGGGAGGTCTCTCAGCCCAGTCTGCACACTCTCACAATCCGGGACCCCTCAGGTAGGGTCCAGTCCCATCACAGCATGGCTCTGGTTCCCCGGGCCTGTGGGCCAGGAAGGGGGGACCAAGAGGCCAGTTCGATCACAGCATGGCTCCGGTTCCCTGGAGCCTGTGGAAGGGGGGAGGGACAAAGAGGCCAGTCGGATGGCAGCATGGCTCTGGTTCCCCAGAGCCTGTGGGTGGGGGGAGGGACCCAGAGGCCAGTCTGATGGCAGCATGACTCCTTTCCCACAGCACCCTCCCGCCACTGCACCACGGGCAGCTGGGACCCAGGACTGACTCCCATCGTGGGCCGCCGGGACCCTAGCCTGGTGTTTGGTCGTCTGTCTGGACGTTTAGGTCGTGACGGACCCTAGCTCTTTATATATTAGTATAACTTAATGTATCACACTGTCTCACTTCCCCAAATACCCCCCTAGCCTCCCTACAGGTCCCCACCTGCCCCATCACTGGCTCTGGGGAAACTTAGCCTAATGCTTCCCTGAACTCAGGCTTTGGAAAATGAAGGCTGCAAAAGGGAGGCGATGTTGTCTTCTGGCAACGTTTGCCTGTCACACAAGTGAATCTCTCAACAAATTGTACTGCCACATCTGGAAAAGAGTTTTCAGCCTGGCAAGCATTAGCCAGTACACAGAATATAACTCAGGGCTTCACAGTTTGTCTCATCTGGCTGGAGACTGGTCCTAACAAGCAGCAGCATTTCAGCTGCAGGTTTCCGAGAGCGCCCCGATAACTACACACCAGAAAATGCAGAGCACCACTTCATCGTTGTGGCTAGTGGACTGGTATTTATTAAAAAGGAGCTGGAGGGACACAGTGGAGGGAACTCTTCTTCAGACCTGTTGGATCCACTTCTACATGCTGCTTAGCACCGACATGACCAAGTAGGGTCATCTCAGCTCCGTGGGGTTGGGTGCGGCATCTTTGAAATGAGGCAGTCATTGCTGGGGTCCCACCCCAGCAGGTCCAGGGGTCCCCAAAGGTGTGGACGGAGTCGGCGAAGAAGGAATGACACGGAGACAGCGTTCAGTTGATCAGCAGCCTAGCCAGGATCTCTAGCCAAGTTCTGTTCAGGATCTCCAGCGAAGTTCTGGTGAGGATCTCCAGCCAGGTTCTGTAGCCATGTTCCCTCGCTAGGTTCTCCAGCCAGGTTCTGTCCAGGTTCTCCAGCCAGGTTCAGTCACCAGGTTCTAGTCAGGTTCTCTTGCCATGTTCTATCCAGGTTCTGTAGCCAGGTTCTGTCTCTAGGTTCTGTCTCCAGTTTCTGTCCAGGATCTTTTGCCATGTTCTCTCCAGTGAAGTTCTTCTGTCTCTAGGTTCTGTGTAGGTTCTGTGTCCTGTTGTCTTGTTACATCTGTATTTATACCAGTTGATTCCAATCCTATCAATCTCTATTCCAAAGGTTAGGGCGTTTCTTATCGCCATTCCAGGGAGTAAAGATTATGTAGCTTAAGCATGATTGTTCGTAGTTAAAGTGATTAATTACCCACCTGGCACTTAGTTAAGGGGTTTTATTCCCTCCCTAACTTCAGGGGAAAAATCTCTACCTGGGGAAACAACCTTTCTCAGAGAGGTGACCTTGGTTAAAACACATAGTGCCAAGAAGGTGAGCAAACATATTAAGAACAGTATGCCATATATGCCAGGTCCCTTGAAACAGCAAGGATGGACCGGCTCCCGGCAAGTCAGACATATCAGTGATTTTCAAAATATTTAGTGAGCATGAGGATGGGAGTGGGTGGGACTTGCTTTAACCAGAACAACCAGACTTTTATCTGGTTTTGTATATCTTGTTAGAAGAAAAAGTTCTACTTGAAGCAAGAAAAAGGTCTTAAAAACTTCTGGATTGGTTGATTTCTAGGGTTTCTGACTCTGTGACTGCAGCCAAATCTACTGAGAGCAAGCAATGACCTTCCTCTTGATTGTTGTCCTCACAAGGCCTCTCTTAGATGTGAGCACATGGTAGCAGCAGCCCCAGCCAAGGGCTTTGAACCCAGAGAAGCAACATCAAGACTGAACCCTCCTGGGAGGTACACAGCTCTATGGGAAATATGAGCTGCTGATGCAAGCTTCCTACCCTGGCTTTGGCCGTCGCTCTCCCCTGCCCCCATCCCCACCCCCCAATCTTGCTATGAGCTACACAAGTTTGAGGTAGATGAATCAGGTCACAGCCAGGCAGTGACAACTTGCTGCTTGGGCATTTTCCATACTAGCCAAGTGAAGTCTACAATTCTGGAATCTGAGGGACCATCTCCAAAGTCACAGCAGTTAATATCAACAACCAATCATTTAATTCCTTTTATTCAACAAACATTTTCTGAGTACCTGCTCTGTAGGAGACCCAGTACTAGGCCCCAAGCATAGAGTGATAAATAAGGCATAGACAGTGCCCTCAAGAAATTATGGTCTCCCAGGAGAGGGAGATCATCCATGTACAATTTATTATGATGGGGTCAGGGATATACACAATGCCTTGGGAGCAGAGAAGAAGAAACAACTAGCTTTGCCTACTGAGTTGGAAGAGACTTTATGATGTCTGGAATGTAGTAGCTTCTCAATAAATGCTTATTGAATGACTAGAGGCCCAGTGCACGAAATTTGTGCACTCAGGGGGTTCCCTCAGCCCGGCCTGTGCCCTCTCGCAGTCTGGGAGCCCTTGGGAGATGTCCGACTGACAGCTTAGGCCTGCTCCCCGCTGCGCTCGCCAGCTGTGAGCTTGGCTCAGGGCTTCTGGCTGAGTGGCGCTTCCCCTATGGGAGTGCATTGACCACCAGGGGGCAGCTCCTGCATTGAGCGTCTGCCCCCTGGTGGTCAGTGCGCATCATAACGACCAGTCATTCTGCTGTTTGGTCAATTTGCATATTAGCCTTTTATTATATAGGATTGCTTATTGAGAAGATAGACCCTGGAATCAGACTTCTTAGAATTGAATCCCCAGCTCTATCACTTTATCAAATGTGTGATTTTGGGTAAGTTACTTTACTTCTCTGAATCTCAGTTTTTCCATCTGAAAAATGGGGCTAATAGTACTGACCTCATCTCATAGTGTTGTTGTGAAGATTAAGAGGTAATACAGGTAAAGTCCTTAACACAGTGTTTGGCACGTGGCAAATGCACTGTAGGGGCTTGCTGATTAGCTTGGGTATTGCTAATCAGAAATTTGCAGGGTAGAGAAAGAAGGGAAAGAGAGTTCAGGGATCCAGATTAAAAACATAGGCTTTCCTTTCAGTAACTCAATGAGGGAATTTGCTTTTATTGGAATTCAAAAGAAAAAAAAAGTGGTGTATAAGCCACAGTTCCGTGCACTTGTTTTTTTCCCGTGGGTCTCATACTCTCTTCTTTCTGTATCCCTCCCTTTCCTTTTTATTTTTTTGTGTGTGTCCTTCTTCTGATTCTTCTCTTTTTCCATCCTCAGCTCATGTTCTCCTCCCTGCTCCATCCTCTCCTCTCTCCATCTCTCCTCAGCCCTCTGAGACCTGCTCTTTCCACCTCCTCCCTATTTCCCTGCATCCCTATTCCTCCGCCCCTTTCCCACCCAGCCAAGCTGGCCCTATAAATATTTCTTCAAAGTCTGAAAGACCAGGCCCTCCTCTTCTCTGCACTCTGCTTCCTCTAGCATGAAATATAGTGACAGGATTAAGTCAGAGCAGAACGAAGAAATAAATCTTTCCTTTTGTTATTGTTGCTTCTCAGTGAAATGTGCCAGTGGATGCCCTTTGTTGCCAACACAGCCAGGGCTCTCTGACAGCATTTGTAGCTTGAGGTGATTGTGGCTTTTGGCCCTCTCACTTTGCACTGTCCAACACTCTAGCAGTTTTCAGAGTTTAAATGGCAGTAAGTGACATGAACAGAACCATTCCTCCTGACACCCTGAGGGGGCTAAAGCCTGGATCCTCAGAAAGACAAAATTCATTAGTTTACTACACTCAGAAACTAATGCTCAGGCATGAAGGGTGAGCCCTGGAGCCAGGGCAGAGGGCCTCAGAGAAGTCTGGCCTGGGCACTCCCCTAGAGGGGCCTTCATTTTTTTTCTATTCTGCAAATGACTCCTGAAGACAATTGTGTGCCTGACACCATTCGAGGTTCTGGGGATGCAGCGCTGACAAAATAGAAAAGGTCCCTGCTCTCCTGGGATAACTTCTAATGAGAGAGGTAGACCATAAACAAGTAAAAACACAAACCAGATAGTTTTAGATAGTTACAAGTACTATAAAGAAAAGAAGAGGGTGATTAATAAAGGAGTGCATGTCTGATGTGTTCTTGAGTGGAAGGTACAGTTCTCCACCCATCAAAAGTCAAAAGTCAGGGAATTTCCCAAATATAGAAAGTGGGTTAGGATTCTGGATAACCAAAGAAATGACAGATGTCCACTCTATCAAGGCAAGAGTTAGCTTCTTATTCAAGTGCAATAGGGAGTCATTGGAGGACTTTAAACAGGAAGTAATCCTATCTAATAAAAGAGAAACATGGTAATTAGCCATACGTCCGCTACCCTTCCCATTGGCTAATCAGGGCGATATGCAAATTAACTGCCAGCCAACATGGCGGCTGGCAGCCAGGCAGCTTGAAGCGAACAGGAGGCTTGCTGCTTCAGTGATGGAGGAAGCTGATGTTCCCACCTGCCTTGCCACCTCTGAGCTTGCAGTTTAGGAAACATTGTTACAAATATAGAAGCTAAACAAAACCCCAGAAACCTGCTTTCAGCCAGCTAGGCTTCAGCCAGCAGGACCACAACATTGTTTCAATTATAGAACAAACACAGATCCCTGCTTTCAGCCAGCCGGGATCTCAGAGCTGGAGTGAGCAGGACCGCAACAGTGTTACAATTATAGAACACAAACAAATCAGATACCTGCTTTCAGCAGCTGAGGCCTAAGAGCTGGAGCCAAGCCTCAGAGCTAAAGCTGGCCCAGAATAAAAAAAAAAAGAAAAGAAAAGGACAGGTTGGGAGCTTCAGTCACCTGCTAGCCTGAAAACAGCCCTCAGCCCCTCACCCAGACTGGCCAGGCACCCCAGTGGGGACCCCCACCCTGATCCAGGACACCCTTCAGGGCAAACCAGCTGGCCCCCACCCATGCACCAGGCCTCTATCCTATATAGTAAAAGGGTAATATGCCTCCCAGCACTGGGATCAGCGGAGCTGCAAGGCCTCCCGGCCCCGGGAGCAGCGTGACAGGAGGCAGTGCCTAAAGCCCCTGATCACCCTGCGGCTCTGTGTGTGACAGGGGGTGGGGCCACAACCTCCCTATCCACCCTGCTCTGTTTGTGACAGGAAAAGGCACCCCAACCCCCTGATTGGCCCTGCTCTGTGCGTGACAGGGGGGAGCTCCCCAACCCCCTGATTGACCCTGCTCTGTGTGTTACAGAATATGGAGCCCCAACCCCCTGATGGGCCCTGCTCTGTGCATGACAGGGGGTGGTGCCGCAACCTCCCCATCGACCCTGCCTTGAGTGTGACAGGGGGCGGTGCCCCAACCCCCCAATCGGCCCTACCCAGAGCATGACCGAGAGTGGCATCGCAACCTCCCGATCCGCCCTGCTCTGTGCATGACAGGGGGTGGCGCCCAACTCCCCAATCGGTCCTGCTCTGAGCCCGACCAGGGGCTGCACCTAGGGATTGGGCCTGCCCTCTGCCACCTGGGAGCAGGCCTAAGCCAACAGGTCATTATCTCCCGAGGGGTCCCAGACTGCAAGAGGGCACAGGCCGGGCTGAGGGACCGCCCCCCCTCCCCGAGTGCACAAATTTGTGTGCACCGGGCCTCTAGTCTATATATATAAAAGCCTAAGCAACTGTTATGACCGAACGACTGGAATGACCAGTCGATGAGTCACTATGATGTGCACTGACCACCAGGGTGCAGATGCTCAACGCAGGAGCTGCCCCTGGTGGTCAGTGCGCTCCCACAGCCAACCTCCCGTGTCCCCTCCCCCTGGCTGGCCAACCTCCCATGCCCCACCCCCAACCCCTTCCTGGCCAACCTCCCTCGGTCCCTCCCCCCTGCTGGCTGGCTCCCCCGATGGGCCCTGATTGCAGTCCAGGCCGAGGGACCCCTCCTATGCACAAATTCATGTACCGGGCCTCTACTAACATATTTCTGATTGTTAGATGGAGATTTCAATATAGTCTAATATATTAATTGTTTTCTTTATGATTACTACTCTTTGTTTTCTGCTTAGAAAATAGCTTCCTCTATTATGACCATGAAGATATTCTCACATTTTATCTTCCAGAAGCTCTCTTTACTCTTTTCTTTACCATTCTCATTAAAGCTATAATACACCTGCAATAGATTTTTGTGTATGGCAGGAGATAAGAGTCAAGTAGCACTTTTTCCATATGGATATTCAGTTGACATGGTCCTATTTATTTATTTATTTTTAAATATATTTTTATCGATTTCAAAGAGGAAGGGAAGGGGAGAGAGAGAGAGATAGAAACATCAATGATGAGAGAGAGTCATTGATCAGCTGCCTCCTGCACACCCCCCACTGGGGATCCAGCCCAAAACTCAGGCATGTGCCCTGACTGGGAATCAAACCGTGACCTCCTGGTTCATAAGTCAATGATCAATCACTGAGCAATACCAGCTGGGCCATGGTTCCATTTATTGAAGAGAGCATGCCTTCCCCACTGCTCTACTTTGCCACTTTCATTGTCAATAAAGTATTTGTCTGTGTAGATCTATTTCTGTGCTTGCAGCTATGTTCTTGTGGTTTATTTGTATATCCTTGTGCAAACATCATGTGACCTTTATTACCAGGGCTTTAGAATAAGTCTAGATGTCTGGCAATCTAAGTTATCTAAGTTCTTCATAATTTTTTTTGTGGTGGATACTATTCTTGACTTTTTGTACTTTCATATAAAATTTAGAATTGCCTTGTCAACTTTTTAAAAAGTTACCTGCTGGGATTTTGATTGGCATTGCATTAAATCTATAGATCAATTTGAGGAGATTGACATCTTTCAATATTGATCTTCTGGCTCATGAAAAGTGGCATAGCCTCTAATTTATTTATGATTTCTTTCATTTCTCTCAGTAACATTTTCAGTATGTAGACCTTGAACAGTTTTTATTAGTCTCATTCCATATATTGGATTGTTTTGATGCTATTGTACATGATATTAAAAAATGTATTTGCTAATTGTGGCTGGTATATAAAATACAAATAATCTTAGCTGATCTTATATTCAGAAATCTGTTTAAATTAACTTATTATTTAGAATAATTTCTTATAATGAAACTTGCCTTTGTTTCATTGGACCCAAAAAATAGAAGTCTGTTTTTGTCCAACTCAGAGGATCTATGAGGCACTACCTTGTATCTTCCCCAAAGTCTTTCATCTGGATTCACCCTGAGGCCATTTTAAACTGGCAGTGACTTAGGTTTCATTATTGCTTGAGAACATTTCTTATTTTCTCAGAACCTATTCAGGCTAGGGAAACTGATTTCTTGGGTATGGATACAAATTACATCATCTGTAAATATTAACAGTTTTATTTTTTGATTTCCAAAACTTTTACCTTTTATTCCTTTTTACTACATTATTGCATTTATTTCATTATATTGGCTAGAGCCTGCAATGTAATGTTGAGTAGAAGCAATAATAGGGACATTCTTATCTTTCTCCTGATCTATAGGATTTGTAGAGCAACCCTTCACCAGATTAAGGGAGTGTACTTCTATTTCTAGTTTGCAAGAGTTTTTATTACGCATGGGTGCTAACTTTTGTGAAATGCTTTCTTTGCATCTATTCAGATGATTTATATTACTTCTTCCTTGTTCTATTAATATGGTGAATCTTATCAATTGATTTTCAAATGTTCAATCAACTTGGCTTTCTTGTAATAAATCCAGCTTGGTCCTGATGTATTTTCTTCCTTATATTCAATTTGATAATAATTATCTTGAAATTTTGCATCTATGTTTGTGACACAGTCTGACCTGCATTATAATGTGCTAGTTAGGATTTACCATCAGAGTTTTGTCTGTCTAATAAAACAAGTTTCCTCTTTTTCTATTTTCACGAAGGGTTTGTAAAAAATGGAAGTTGTTTCTTCCTTAAATAACTTAAATATTTGAAAGAATTCATTGATGAAGCCACGTGGGTCTGAGTTTTCTTGGCAGGAAGGTTTTTACTACAGATTCAGTGACTTCAACAGATAGATATAGGATTGTTTAAATTTTTTTTATTTACTCCAGTTTTGGTAGGTCTTGTTTTCCTAACTATTTGTCTAGTTCATCTACATTTTTAAATTTAGTGGCAAAAATTGATTATATCTTTTTTAATATTTTTAATGCCTGTAAATATAAGATAAAGAGTGAATAATCTTTTTATTCTTGATATTAGTTATTTGAGCACTGTCTCTTTTTTCTTAATCATGTTATCAAGAAGTTTATAAAAATTTTTAGTCTTTTCAAAGATTCCAAGTTTTTTAATCCTTTTATTATGTATTCTCTTTCTTTCACTAATTTCTGCTCATCTTTGTTCTTCCTTTTCTTGTACTTTCTTGAGTTTTAATCTGCTCATCTTTTTCTAATCAAATCATGTACTTAAATTTCCAAACATTGGGGGATATTTTTGTTTCTGATTGCTAGCTTAATTCTACAGTGGTCAGAGAACATATTCTATATGATTTCAATCCTTTAAAATGTTTGAAATTTTCTGTAGTGCAGCATTTGGACACTATAAATAAATATTTCATAGCCATTTGAGAAATATATGTATTCTACAGTTATTAGGTAAGTGTAAATATATTTATGCATGCATATATGTGTGTATATAAATATATAAAGTCAATTTCTATCCATTATCTATACATATATCTATTATGTTTATAATTAGGTCAATTTTATTAGTAATGTTCAAATCTTTTATATCTGTATTAATATTTTTTCTGCTTAATTTTATCAATAGTAAAGAGAGATGTGTTAAAATTTCCCACTGTGCTTGTGAATATTTCTGTTTCCTCTTTTAGATGTTTCAATTTCACTTTTTAAGTGTTGAAAATGTGCTTTTGCTTCAGCAAGCAGTTAGATAGGGTTGGAGCACCTTAATCCAATGAGGTAATCCTTTGCAGTCAATATTGTGAAATATTTTCAAATCATACATTACTCCATTTAACAAATATTTCTTGCATATCTACTATGTACTAGGCACTATAATAGGTGCTGAATCTTCTGCATTCTTTTATGGGTTATGAACAAAATGCAATACTCTTTGAGAAGGAATCCCCATCACTAAGGTGGATATTTCTTATTTCGTTTCCTTATTTCTCAAGGCTTTTCATCCTCCTTTTACTGCCAGATGAATTTCTCTGAAGCATCTCTTTTTTCTCATCACTTATATACAGAAAACTTGCCTTTGTTTCATTGGGCCCAAAGAATAGAAGTCTGTTTTTGTCCAGCTCAGAGGATCTATGAGGCACTACCTTGTATCTTCCCCAAAGTCTTTCATCTGGATTCACCCTGAGGCCATTTTAAACTGGCAGTGACTTAGGTTTTATTATTGCTTGAGAACATTTCTTAATTTCTCAGAACGTATTCAGCCTAGAGAAACTTTTGGAATTTCTCTATTTCTTTTAAATTCTACATGAAAATTGAACAGTTCTTTCTTCAGTTAAACTCTCTCTTATGTCATCATAGATAAAACAAGTTGATACTTTTAACATTCTACCTGGGAATTTCCTTTGCCATAACTACTAACACATTAAATGCCCTTTCTGTCTTCTCTGTGACTGCAGGTGCCAGTGTTGCCAAACTGTCTTCAACTACATAACACAGGTGGCCTTTTCCCCGGGCTCCCTAAAAATATTCTTCGTGTCCATCCATCCCATACTAAAAGTATTCTCAAGGCCCTCTTAAGACCTACCTGCCATTGTGATTTCAATACCACATATTTTAGGCTTTTGTTACAGAAACATCCCATTCCTTGTATCAATTTCTAGTTCTATTATCTTGTGCTCCTTAACAAATCATTACAGAGGGTTAAAGAGGGTTAAGTTAGAGGGTTAAAGCAACAGCAATTTATTATTTCTCATGATTATGTGGGCTGATGTGGCAGTTTTTCTGCTTCACATATAGTGTCAGCTGTTCCTATAGTCGTGGGCAGGGCGTTTGATGGACTGAGATCTCCATACTTGGTTCGCTCACACATTCCTGGTACCTTGGTGGGGATGGCTCTCTGAGATGCTGGGCCCATTCGCTGGGTCATTCTTGCACTCTCCGCGCAGTCCTGGGATCTCTCCCTTTGCATACGATCTTCCCAGCTGGATAGCTGGACTTCTTACATCTGACTCAAGTGCCAATGGTACAGTGGTTCTCAACCTTCCTAATGCCACGACCCTTTAATACAGTTCCTCATGTTGTGGTGACCCCCAACCATAAAATTATTTTTGTTGCTACTTCATAACTGTAATTTTGCTACTGTTATGAATTGTAATGTAAATATCTGATATGCAGGATGTATTTTCATTGTTACAAATTGAACATAATTAAAGCATAGTGATTAATCACAAAAAACAATATGTAATTATATATTCAATATGTGTTTTCGATGGTCTCAGGCGACCCCTGTGAAAGGGTCGTTTGACCCCCAAAGGGGTTGCGACCCACAGGTTGAGAACCGCTGCAATGGTACCTTATCTCCCCTGGCCCGCGGATGCCCTCTGACGGCTTTACTGTGTCCCAGGTCCTCCGGCCATCAGTGAAAAAGGCGACAGGAGGGAAAATGCAGTCAGCTTTTCTAACCTTTGCTTGAGATTAGGTCTGCAGTCATTAGAAGATTACTGGGAACATTCCTAGCCTCTCTTAGTTGGAATATTTTATAAAATATTTTCACTTCCTAAAAATAAGTGAGCAAAGGATAAGAGGAAATGGGAATCTGTTGAAATGATTTTGTTTGCAACTCTAAGAAAAAGTTTGGTAAAGTAGAGTGACTATATCTATTAACTAAATAATGCATTAATATTTTTTTTTTAATTTAAAAATACCCTATACTTATGTAAGTCTTATTTTTAAAAGGATAAAAATGTTTTAATTGTATACATCTGGTAAAAGATGAAGAAAAGCTAAATAACTCTCTCAACATTTTCCAGGTAATAAAACCACTCTCTCTAGTCAATTAATTTTTTAAAATGTATTCATTCTTTCAACATATATAGTATGTATTGATTACTACTACTTATCAACGACCAATTTCAATGCATATTTCTTGCTTACCCAGGGTCCTGGTATATAATAGTAAAACCATTCGTGAAGCTTATATTCTGGTGGGTGGGCAGAAATTAATCAAATAATCACCCATTCAAATTTGGTTATTATATGTAACATATAAAAGGAACCATGATTGCATATGGTAGGGACACATGGTTTATCTCAGTCAGGAAAAGCTATCCTGAGAAGTGACATTATGCTAGATGTTAAGTAGATGGAAAACTAGAAAATATCCAGGCAGAATATAGATCTGATATAAGGCCCTGAGGCAGGAAAGGCAAGGGAGTCATGGATATGGCTGGTGGGGCAGATAGAGACCACATCATGGGGCCTTTGTAGATTACACGTGTGAGCTACATGACCTTAGGTAAATCCCTTAACCTTCCGAAGTCTCAGTTTTCTTAGAAGGAGGATGATTTTCAATACGGGAAAATTCTAACTCCTAGGGGCTCTAAGTCATTCAGTGCAATTTGACATATTCATTTAGATATCCATCAAGCAGATGCAGCTCATTTTCAAAAGGAACTGTTGATTCCTGCAGCTCCATCCCCTGAAACATCCTCCTCATTACCTTCCCCTATTTCAGTCACTATTTCCATCATCTCCCCACTCGCTCAGGTCAAAAATCTCAGGAGTGAGCTTTCATTTGTCACTTTCCTTGATTTTTCATACAAAGTAAGTCATGCTGGCTCTAATGCTAAAACAGATTCCAAATCCAGCCACTTCTCACCACCTCTAAGTCCACATTTCTACTTATCTGGATTATGGCAATCCCCTCCTCGCTGTCTCCCTGACGACTCTTTCCCTCCTACAATCCATTATCCACTCAGCAGCCACAATGTTCTTCTTAAAATGTGTATATTTTCATGTCATTCTTCTGTTTGAACACTCAGTCCTACAGTTTTCCACTGCACTTAAAATGAAATACAAACTCCCATGACAAGTCCCCAGATGAGCTAGTCCCTACCTGCCTCTTCAATACTATTTTGTATTGTTTTATTTACTATGCTCCAGACACGTTGGCAAACTTCTCTTTGTTTCTCACACATGATCTTCCAGTTACTGGATCCTTCTCATCAACTAGTCTTCAGCTGAAAAGTCACATGGTCAGAGAGGCCTTCTATCCAATCTAAATCAGCCCCTCTCCAGTCTCCTACTGAATAGTCACTGTCCCATTATTTCTTCTTAGTTACTCAATAGCAGCCCATTCTCTGAAATTATCTTATCCATTTCCTTATTTCTTGCCAACTTCCAAAGAAAAGCTCCATGGGAGCAGGACCTTGTCAATCTAATCTTCCTCAACTGGCAAAGTGTCTGGTATAGGGTGAGAGTGCAATACAGGAATTTGTTGGCTGAATGAATGAATGTGTGGATGAAACCACCTTACAGGGATCTCACTCGGCCCCAGAGCCAGAATCAGTTTGCTTAGACTGCATGCTCAGGTGTCACGGCGGAGACACACCAAAAGGTGCTAGTTCTTGAATTAAGACCAGCATTTTATTAGCGTAGATTCAACTTCAGTTTTCAAGGCCCAAATCCATTCTCTTTAGTATAATTCAGGGACTGTTCTCAACATCAGTGTCTGTATCAGTAAACTCATCAGAGTTGAAATATTTCCTCTCGAAGAGTTCCATAATAGTCAGTAGCTTATACCCATGATCAACTTTTTATGTATATTTCAGTTTAAAAAAACATAAAAGGCCTCAGGAAAACCATTTCCCATGGAAGGGCATAAACTTTCCAGTAATGGCTCAAAGCATCTAGTGATTGCCCAATGGATGCTTTGTAATTACAGATTACACATTTGGTTGGTAGGTCTTTGTGGGCCCTTTGAAATTTGTTTTATTGGGATCACAGATAATTAGGGTCTTTTATGTCGACACACCATAACTGCCCCTTTGGAGCATTTAAAGTTGGCTGAACGGATCCCCAGCTTTGCTATTTCTTTGATGCATCCCTTCAGCTCCTATTACAGCTAGTCAGAGTCGCAGAGAAAAGTAAAACCTGGTGTTTAAGAAGAGCTGTTTTGTGGTCAAGGTAGACTCCCACCCAACTCCCCTGGCAGCAGCAGACCGGGTAAAGAAAGGACTGAGGGAGGGGTCCTATACTCCTGGATGTTGCCCAGCCACCCCACTCCCACCAGCCCATGGCGCAGTGTAACATGCTGCTGCCTTCTCCCCAGGTGTGCACCACCTACCTGAGCTGGGTCAGTCTCAGCACATTTTTCTCGAGGCAGGACACACCGTTTGTCAGACTACAGTTCCAAGTATCTGTTCCCAAGCAGGTGCCATGTTAACAGCACCTTGTCTTTGTTCTTTATGAGTCTTGCTTTGAGAAGTACTTTCAAATACTCATCCCGAAGTTCTCATTCAGACTCAGGAGAAACATCCTGGATTAGAAGCTGGCTCTGGAGGCTGACAGTTCTGGGTTTGAATCCTGCCTCTGGCATTTATTAGCTGTGTGACCCTGGGAAAGTTACTTAAACTGTCTGTAAACCAAGAAGAAGAATATTAGTGGCAGCCAACTTTTAATGAACACTTACTATGTGCTAGGCACCTTTCTATTTTCGTAGCCTTTTCTCTCTTAATAAAGAACTTGCCCAAAGCCACAAATGTTATGTGACAGAGACAGGGATTGAATCCAGGACTGGCTCGTGTGCTCAATCATTATGCTCTTCTGTTTCCTGGGAGCACCCATCTCTAAGATTGTTTTGTGAATTTGATAAGATAATGTTCATGAGGCACTTAGCACAAAACTAAGTAAATTTTCAACAAATATATGTTATTGTCCTTGGGGCCTTCTTATTATTTACTTGTGAAGGTTTCCTTGACTCTTCCTTGGCCAACTCAGTGGTGCCTTCCTTTGGGCTCCTATCATTTTGTACCTATTCTCCTCTGTAATATTTGGACTGTAATTATCTGTCTGCCTACTGCCTATGAGCTTATCCAGGCAGCAATTTCGCCTTATTCATTACCAAGCACAGCCTAAGACACAGTGTAGGAAATCAAGGGGAATATTTTGAATAAATTGCAGTGAGAAGGTAGACTTTATAATTCATGGACAATAGCATGTGTGAAGATCCAGAGCCCCCAAAGGGAGTCCAGCCTGATGGTAGAATAGCATTGCTGGGAAATAGAATTAGGAAGAGATGCATGGTGGGAGGAGAAAAAAAAATGACAGGGATGATGCTGGAGAGGTAAGCAAGGCTCATAGCCATGTATGGTGTGGGCTTTACTTCGAGAGCAATGGGGAACAATGCAAATGCTTTAAGCAGGGGAATGGCATGATTGGATTTGTTTCAGAAAGGTCACTGGGTGAAGTGTAGAGAATGGATGGGGTGGTAGGGAGCAAGGGCTGGACCAGAGGCAGGGTCCAGGCAAGAAAGGATGAAGCTCGAGTTAGGAGCGGTCATAAGGTGCTTCATGGTGGTAGATTCCCAATGTCTGGTGGACCCTGGGACTCTTCTGCAAACTTGGGAAAATATCTTCTACCCCTTCAATGCCATACAAGAACCCCAAATAGCTATTGTTTTTAGATTACCACTTGTAATGTGAATTATTTTCTAATCTGTTCTAGAGGCCGATCCAAGGGAAATGGGGAGCTATGGGTCTAGCCAGCACTGAGGCAACCTGTCCACCTCAAGTACTAGTAGGGGACAGATTAGAGAACTTCCAGGAAGTTCTAAGGATGAGGATAGCAGATCACCGGTCTGTCTACTGGTGAGAAGAAGGAAGAAAAAAAAATCCAGATACCTTGGTCTCTACAGATGACCTCTATTTATTCTGATCCTGCTCCTAGCAGATAACCTCTAGTCATTCTTTTATCTTCCTTAATATTCTTGCTGATACCACTGCTTTTTTCAAATCCCGATCAACAAGAGGGAATAGGGCTTTTTGTCAAAATCTCTGGGAAAAGTTTTAGGTGGCATCAGACACAGCCCTTCCCTCCAGGCCTCTATAAGCAGTTAAGGAGAGTGCTGTCTCCTTGAGTACAGATGAGAGTCCTATGTGTTAGGTGCCTGCACAGCTTTTCCTTTTCCTTTTTTTTGTCTCTTAAAATAATGACAAGCCACTCTAATCTACAAAGGGCATGTGCTCTGTTGATACACATGCCCTTGTGGGTTTCCCTTTGGCTTTGTGCTTTGGAGGAGAAGTCAGTTAGGACAGAGGACGAAAGGCCAGCAGGAGGTAGCTGAGTTTACGAAGCCTCAATAAACAATGTGAGCACGTAGGCTCCGTCGAGGGACCGGTGCACTCCTCAGGGGACAAGCTGGACCTATTTCACTCCTTTCTGAATCTCTGAATGATCTGGAGCCCAGCTATAACCCTTATGAAAATTGCAAGCTTAGTGAAGTAGACTGGATGGAGGAAGTGCCCTTTGCTTCAAAGGGATGATGCTGAGTCTAAAGCTTGAAATCTTATAAGATGTAATGGTTTATGAAGCATTATATATACACATTACATATATCTCCTCCATATAGGTTCTGTGACATAGTTATCATAAACTCTGTAAGTTGAATATATTTCCAAAGGTCACATAGCAATTAGGTGGTTGATAAGGAATTAGAGTCATTCAACTTATCAACTATTTCATTGGTCCTAACAAGGTCAAGCAATGTCTCAGATGCAGGGAATACAATGGTGATAAAGAGATTAGGAATTTTCCCCCATGTGATCTACAGTCCAGTTAGAGGGACACTCATTAGACAAAGTATTGAAAAGAAAATTAAAAATGATAAATACAAATAAGAGCTATGAAGGAAAAACACAGGGTGCTAAGGGAAAATGTAGCAAGGACATAATTTAGATGTGGTATTGTTTGTTTGTGTGTGTGTTTGTGTGTGTGTGGCGGGGAGGGGCTGTGTATCACTGAAGACTGATTATAACATTTGAGGCCTGAGAAATAGAGGGAAGAAATTGGGATAAAAGTAGGGGTAAGAGGTTTCAGCAGGAGGTGACAGACACATAAAGACCCTCAGGCAGGAAGAACTTGGTCCGTTTGAAGATCCATAAAAGGCTGAGTGAGTTGGGCTGGAATGGAGTGGTCATGAAGAGAGTGGTTGAGATCACATTATTGGAAGGCTTGCCTAGGTCACATGGAACATTTAGCCATGGGTTTTATTCTAAATGTGATGAGAAACCGTTGGAGGATCTTAAGCAGGGAAGTTATCTGGATTTTATGTAGTAAGGTAAGTGCTCAATCAATAGTAGATTAGGAGAATAGTGCAATAATCCAGGGGAAAGGTGACAGCCCTATATCTTCAAATCCTGGAATTTTGGGCTTTAGTATATGCTGTAGTGTACTTCTAAAGAGCTGGCTGACTGTTGAAGAGGGTTGTCATTTGCTGTGTTTTTAAAAATACCCTTGAGTTTTCTCTACTTACAAGGTGTCAAGGGACAATGGTGGCCTTGGCACATTCAAGAATTGGCAAAGACTCCAGCCACACAGTTCCAGGATTAAGAAAACCATCACTTCATGATCTAAGATGCTGCCTAAAATGCCATGTAGATGACATTTGAGAAGGAAACTGACCACCAGAACTTTCACTAACTGGTCCTTACCCAATAAAGGATATTCTAGCACTTTTACTACCGATGTGACAATGGACAAGTTACTTAACCTCTCTTAACCTAATTTACGTAATCTAAACAAAAGGGTAAAAGTAGTACATTTCTCAAAGAATCATACTAGAATGACAGATTTAGAATTAGATTCATATGAAGATTAAATGAGAATACATGTAAAGCACTTAACACAGTGCCTAATAGAATAAGCATTCTGCTTTCAATAAATAATAGCTATCATAATTATTAATAATGATACTTTTACAGTTATAAATGAAATAAAATTAGACACCATCAACACTTTCATGGAATCCTTAATATCTGTCTCTAGGCAACGTATTGACATATATAGCTTAACTTATAAAACATTACATTTTTCATCACCCCAAACTATTTTAAAATTCTTTGAAATTCTTGGATGAAAGAAATTATAACAACATAAAATATTATTATTCCAAAGAGAAAGTTTATCCTATTGAGCTCGACTTTTCCTAATGACTATAAGCCATCTTTAGAGTAGCTTGTTTTATTGTCAAACATTGAGAGTACTGAACACAATTACGGATTCTGCCTGAAAAATCAAACATAAATTGGATTCTGGATGCCATTTGAACTACAGAGAAAGACAATTCTTCTTCTAGCTCCAACACCTGCTCACTTTCAGCCCAGCACCTGAGTTCTAAATCTTTGATAGTCTCCTAGTGGCTCCAGGCAAGCCTGGAACTAAAGCATTAGCTTCTCGGTGAAGAAAGGGCACATCAAATATCAAATGCACAGGCTGCCACTGATCTCCCTAATTCTGCTGAAAAGACTCCCCTTTGAAAAATCTGTCTGATGAGAGTACTGCCAGGGAAATTCCTGCAATGACCATCCTCTCTCAACCTCAGCGGTTTGAACTTCATCCAGACAATTCAGAAATTCTTACACTTACCTGCCTCCCATGTGTAACCTGTATGGCCTCCTTAACTCATATGGCCCAGTTTCCAGAGAGACCTATGTTCAAAGATTTGTAGATGAAATAGCCAAAAGTAAACAAGAAAAAGTTTAGCCTATAAATTGCATCTTTTTAAAAAGAGTGATGAGGATCCAATTTATAAACCAGCAGCACTTTCATATCTCCTTTTTTCTCTCCCCAGCTCTCCTCACTGTATATTACTCTCCAACTCCCATTCACTAACACCACCCCACCCTCCATAAAATGCTTCTCCTTCTCATTTTGCTTTTCATCTCTTACTCAGTATTTAGATTAACTTGGGGTTTTTTTTTTTCTCTCTGCCTTCTTTTTCTGTAACCTCCGTCTGACCTGTGATCTTTTTTTCCTTTGCCCATCATCCAGTTCTGTATCATTGATATCAAGGGATTCAAGAGACAGATGCTAAGTCTCCACAGGAAACAAAAATATTCTGTGCTAATAAGGGCCTGATATTTGCTCTGCTGAATGCTGTACAGGATATGGTGTTCTGTGGGCTTGGGCTTGGATCATTAGGTTCCTGTTGGTGGCCTTCAGTCCCAGTTTAGACACAATCCATAGTCCTCTATAGGGAGGAATTGGAGTGGAACAGGGAAGGGGGAGAGAAAGGGAAATGTGAGTGAAGCTATGTGTTGATCCTGATGGAAGCTTAGAAATATGGGAAATAGCACATCATCAGCCGAGGTGCTAAGGAAGGGAAAATGGAGGAAAAAGGGGGATGGGGAAGAATGTAGAAGGAGCCAGTGGATGGGGCAAGAAGGGGAGAAAAGAAGAAATTAGCGACAGAGAGGTGAGGGATTCTTCAAAAAATCCACAGTCAGCAATCCCATTGCTTCTGGCCATAGTCCCCTAACTCTTGGTCAAGGAAATTGAGAGGATTTACACTGGCATTGGTTGTATGTCAGGAGCAGGTTTGATGGAACTAGGATCAAAAATCTTTCTCAGGCATCAACAGTTGAATTAGCTTCCTAGGATATGGCCCCAGATACTGAGCAGGTATGATACACTTCTCCGTTATCCACGCCCATTTCATTATGCTTTAGAAACATGCCGAGGTCTCTGCCCCAGCTCCTGAGACATCCAAACCCAGACTATCTGCTGCAGAGGCTGAGCTCATAGAGACTAAGCTGAGGCTTACTTAGACCTTGCCCCTCATTCCAAAGTAGGTCAAGGCTCCATGACTGACAGTCTTGAATGGACTGTCTGCCTATTTTTTGAAGGTTGGAAGAAACTTTGGAAATCTTACATGAAAACTTTCTCTTTTTACAAATGAAAAAATGAAGGGCATAGTGACAACTTAAAAAAAAAAATCTATTTATGATACTTTCCTATCTCCCGAAGAGGTAGAAATGAACTCTGTGGTGCCTCAAGGTTGGTCAATAGAACAGGGCTAACGATGAGCCCAGAACACTTCTGTTTCTGTGATCCTTTTTAATCCTCAGAACAATATGGTAACAAGGACAAGTGGGACAAACCCATTTTACAGGTGATAAAACTGAGTCCAGACTGTTTAAAATGCACAGATGATGGTGAGAGGGACCTTCTGCTTCAGACACTATATTCCAGATGAAATATTTATGCCACCCTAACAGGCTGCCTCCTTCTTACTTGTGTGAATAGTTTTCTTTACCTTAGTCCCCACCTCTATGGTGTTACTCATGTTGAACAGTTCAAAGTAGAGCCATTTTGACTCATTTGATGCTTAGTTTTAGTATTGACAACAAAAAGGCCTTTATTGTGTCCACTTTCTTTAAAAAAATATGTTTTTATTGATTTCAGAGAGGAAGGGAGAGGGAGAGATACCAGCATCAATGATGAGAGAGAATCATTGATCAGCTGACTCCAGCACACCCTGGACTGCGGACTGATCCTGAAACCCAGGCATGTGCCCTGACTGGGAACCAAACCATGGCCTCCAGGTTCATGGTTCGACACTCCATCACTGAGCAACACTGGCCAGGCTATTGTGTCCACTTTCAATAGAATCGCTCACAAAGCAAATTTCATAGTAGAGAGACCATTCAAGAATCAGGGAGAGGGTGAGGGTGAAAGGACAAGAAAGAAAAGAATCTTTCTTCTCACTGGGTCTTCCCTCCTGTTTCATACCTTTGGTTGTTTCTTCCCCCAGGGTGGTCATTTGGTGCCCACTTTAATGGGAGCATCAGGAAGAAGATGATGTGGGGAGTGGTACCCACACATTATCATGCTGTTGGTGGACAGGCAGGGCAAATAGCTTTCTTCTCCCACTTAAGCTCCCACTTAAGATCCCTCTTTAGCAGATAGGACCTAAATACCCCCAAACACTGCGAGGTCCAGGAACCTTAAGAAGGGCTGGCCTATAAATCCTCTGACAACATGTTCTGTATGTGTGATAGGGCAAAAGCCTTAATAATATATAAATACTAGAAACCCGATGCACAAAATTGTGTAAGGGCCTCTGCCACCTCTGCCTTGCCTGCCCCCTTCCTGCCCCACCCCCTCCCCCCCTCAGCTTTGACCGGAGTCTGGTCTAATTAGCATATTATGCTTTTATTATTATAAATTCCTAGTATCTCTCTAGTAGCTCCACCCTCCACCAACTAAGAGGACGCTGTCTTTGGTGGCTCAGTTTTGCCCCCTCTCCCAGTGACCACCTCAAGGGACCAGCCAGGGATTTGACATTTCTCACATGTGGTTCCAAAATTTCACAGACTACCTGACAGGGCATTTAAATGTTTCCCTTCACTGACTCCTGATTGGTCTCCTTTTCCCAAATTCCCCACTTTCTGCTCCAACTCATCACCTCCCCCCCCCCCTTTCTTTTCCTTTTTGAAAATCATTAGGTCGACGTTCACTTTCTTCACGGGACAAGCACAAATAAGGGAGACCTGTATCCTTTTCCTTTCGCCCACGGCCAAGCATCATGGTTTCAAGACAGCTCAATGCTGGTAGCGAGAAGCGCCTCAGAGAGTGGAACCTCATCCAGTAAAACTGGGCTGTTGTTTTTGGATCACATGCTGCGAATTGATTTATTGTTTGAAGTGATGAAAAAAGGTGTTCGGAGACTTGGAGGAGGGTTTCGCTCTGCAGAGGCGGCGGCGATGTTCCCGCAGCCAGGGAACAGTCTTCTGAGGGATTGGGAGCGAGGAAATGGGGGGTTATTTTGGTAGCTGTCAGCAGGAATTGGCTCGAGTCTGTATGTTAAATAAATACAAACTGCCTATTTAATTATTTAACAACAGAGAACAATCATCACACTGTTGGCAAGTGAAAAACAGTCAACACTCCAACTATATAAAACCCCTTCTTGTTCCCATGATGTGATCTGACCTTGCTTGCCCCCCTCGGACTTGTCTTCAACCCCCCAGGGCATCTTGTTGCTGTTTTATTGGAGCTGGAATGTGGCGGGAATTGGAGCACAAATCTCCTTAAGTAAGGAAATGCTGGAGACAGTTAACCTCCAAACGGGTTCCAAGGCAACCACTGTGTTGAAACTTCACTTGGGTTCTTGGGCTTCTTTTGCCCTGCCTCTGCCAAATTGTTGATGGCCTTGCCTCTTGGAAACTGCTGAACTTGAGCAACCAGCAGCAAGGAGTCTCTCCTGTACTTAGGAATGATTACAGCAAAACTTCCGACTCTTCAGTTTTTGAGAAAATAGCTACAATGCTATGATATCCTATATTAAAAAAGCGTAATATGCTACTTAGACCAGACGGCCTTCTAGATGACCTTCCGGACAAAGCTGGGGCTGCGAGGGAAGCTGGTGGTGGCAGCCGGGGAAAGGAAGGCCTACTCTTGCACGAATTTCATGCACTGGGCCTCTAGTTTGTTTAATAAGACCCCCCAGGCTTGCTTTTGTGATACAGTAATCGTTTTGCTATGTCACATATACATTTTAAAATTTTGGAACCTAGAACACAAGTGATAGCATTTAACATGAAAAATGGGTATTTATAATCAAAACGAATAGAATCGCTGATACTAATCTATAAAAGTGAAAAATAAAGGGCATGGGGGGAAAGGAGAGAAACAGAGACAGAGAGGAGAGAACTAAAGGAAAGGAGAGGAGAGAAGAACACGTGAAAGCTAGGAGAGCTCAGACACAGAGCTGAGCCTGGTGCTTCTTGCTATGACCTTTCTGCAACCTTGAAGGGCAGGAAAATAGGTTGGTGAGCTCATCTGCACTTAGATTTCTGTTTCTATGGTAGGTTACATTCTGCTGTTTATTAAGTTGATTGGACTTTAACCGTGGCTTCCACGAAGTTCCAACTTTTGTATTTGGGCTGAGAATTATGATTTAACTTTGTGAAATTAGTACTTTTAGGGCAACCTCCTGGCTTGCCTGTGCCTGGTGAAACCCCCATCGCAGGGGGTTTTATGCCCAGATTCTCAGCAGATACAGGGTACAGACTGAAGTTAGCACCTGCTCACTCCGGTGGCTCAGCCCAGGTGTTCTGACACCACAGGACAGACGAGACCTAATGTGTCCTCATGATCCCCTATACTTTTCTCTGGCAGCCCGTATACAGACTGTAATTGTGATTATTTAATATTTTCTTCCCAACTAGATAGTAAGTGCCACGAGAACTGGGGCTGTGCTGTATCCCTTACCCTTGTCGATGTAGCACCTACAGCAGTGGTTCTCAACCTTGGCTGCACATTAGAATCACCTGGGAATCTTGTTAAAATCCTGATTGCTGGGCCTCATCCTCCGGAAATTCTGTTTCTTTGTTACTAAGGATATATACAAATTAAGTAAACATTGGAAATGTGTGTGTATGCACATGATAATGTGTATACAATATCATGTGCATACACACACATTTCCAATGTTTACTTAATTTCTCTGAACCTCATTGACACAAGTGAAAGTTAATATAAGGCTCTTTGCAAACCGAAGGTGCTAGACCAAGAGTAGGGATCAGAATAACCTATGATCGAGCCCCCAACAAATGCCTTACATGCTCAGAGAAGACGTTTAGGCATCTCTCAGTCACGCTCTCTGCTCAAGCCAGCCCATCATTCTAATAGTTCTAAATTTAGGATCATTCCCAAATATAGTGCATTTCCTGTGCAATTCCTTCCCTGAAAGACAGCCATGTCCAACCAGAAGTGGGGCCGGTGCTTATTAAGCCAGTTGCATTTCTGTCTCCCTTTTGGCTGCAGTATGTGAGCTGATTTGGGGGCCCATGTGACTGTGTTCACGTCCAGGCTCAAGAGAATGAATTCTTCAAGCGTGATTTGCAAGTCACACTATCACATGCCTCCTGAGTCCAGCTGTGCTGCAGCTGCCGCCTCCCCTGCATCCGTTTGTCTTGCACTTGGAACCAAAGCACGAGCACATTTGCCTGAAACGGATTTGGTCTCAGCCCAGCTGTTTGTTCCCCATTGTCATCAGGATGTTTACAGACCTGCTGTTCTTGCTGTTCTTGTTTCATTATCATACTTGGGTCGGAAGAGTGTTTTGCCACATGGCCCTGGCTGAAGCAGACAATTTGGCTAGCTATTTGCTGCTGCTGAAACTTGTCAAAGGCATTGGTTTCAAAGCTTCCTCCCTAAGTATTCACCTGCATATTTCTACAGTGATAACAAGAGGAGGGATTAGGGCTATATATCATGTGAGAGATGTTGTTTTTGGCCTACTAACCTTGTCCCCATTAGTGTCTAACTGCTTGGACAAAAGAGCCATTTCAACCTGAGACAAAGGCTGATTAGAGAAAGAAATTCCTACTCTCCCCTCTTGTTTGGGTTAATTGGGTAAATAGATTTTACCTTCCCAGAAAGATTTTGACTGTTCCTAAAAAGCACCATCACTCACACCAGGTGTTAGTTGGCAGGAGCTGCGGGGAAAGGACAGTTGGCAGCGAGCACGGTGGTGCGGAGAGGAAGGAGCCTGGAGGGTCGGATCAGGGCTCTAGGGCTGGCTGACCCTTGACTATGAAAACAGGAGTGAGTCACTTACTCTCTCTGTGACTCAATTTCCTCCCATTAATAACAGGCACCATTTATTATTCTATGAAAATTGGTAGTGAAACATCTGTTTTAGAAGCATACATTTCAGACTCCCCCAAAGATCCCAGCTCAGTGTGTCTGAAGTGGTGCTGGGAGTCTATCTATTCTGATTTGGCCCTAGAGTGGTCGAAAACGACACCCATGACCCAGGACATTTTATATTTTTAATGAAATGCTCTTTCCTGATAGAGAGCATGGTTCTGATTTCCCACTAGTTCAACGCATGAAAATCAAAGGTTTCCCAGTAGCTCAGAGCACTAAAAGGCAGACCCCAGGCTCCTCTGGTGGGCTGGGACTGTTCAGCTTTGCTGGCCAAGATCCATGTTGGCAAGTAAGCATTTAAAATGCGGCGAGTTAGAATTGGGATGTGCCATAAGTATATGCATCAGATTTCAAAAATTTAGTATGAAAAAAAGGGAATGTAAAATATCTAATTATTAATTCTTGTATTGATTACATGTTGAAATGGTAGGTAGTATTTTGGATATGAGGGGTTCAAGAAAATATGGTACTAAAGTTAATTTCACCATTTTTTTTCTTACTTGCATTATGCTTCTACTGGATGGCATTGCTATCGAGCACAAGGCAATTTTAAAAAATATATTTTTATTGATTTCAGAAAGGAAGGTAGGGGAGAGAGAGATAGAAACATCAATGATGAGAGAGAATCATTGATCGGCTGCCTCCTGCATGCCCCTACTGGGGATTGAGCCCACAACCTGGACATGTGCCTTGCCCTTGACCAGAATCAAACAGGGACCCTTCAGCCTGCAGGCTGACGCTCTAGCCATTGAGCCAAACCAGCTAGGATAACAACGCAATTTTTTTGAGCGAGCACCATGCTCATGGGAGAGACCACCAATATGGACTGTAAAATAGTAGCCTTATAAAGTAACCCATGTAACCCTACTGGCTCTGCTGAAACCCCAGCTCCCAGTTTTCATTTTGATGGTAGAATTTTAAGCAAAGGCTTGAGGAGGGATTGAACAGACAGTGGGAATGTATTGTTTCCTAAGTCAATGGGTGCATTCCTTAGTGCACATCTGCCTGGTCCCAGCTGCTGTTTTGAAAGTAGAGAAAGTTAACCATTCCCATTATAGATGCAGACTTTCCTACTTTCCCAACACAGTCTTATCACTCTTTACTTGTCTCCTCAGTACCCCAACATCAGGCTGTCCCCTTGATGCTCTGACTACTATTAAATTAGAAAAAAATGTTTTTTCACCAATAATATCCATTACAGGGAAAGATATGGTGCAATTAGGACACTTCTATAATGTTGGCTGTAAAAAAAATTATAACCCCTTTAAAAACCAACATGACATCACATTTTAAGAGCTATAAAAAAAATGGTCTTACTCTTTGATTCAGTAAAACCACCCCTGGGAATTTGTCTGAAGGAAACATTCAACAGAAGCAAGATAATGTATAAAAATATTTAATGCAGCATTATCTATACCACAAAATTAGAAGCCATTTAAACACCTAATCATTGAGAACTGGTTAAGAAAATTACACTGCAACAATTCAATATAATATTATGCATTCCTTCAAATTTATAATTATGGAGACTATATACAAACATAGAAAAATTTTTACAAGATAATGTTAGATTTTATAAAACAGAAACATAAACTGTATGTAGATAGATTATGATTGCACAATTACAATTTTCCATGCATATGGAAGACTTAGAAGAAGATGCAGAAAAATAAAATCTCTGTGTTATGGCTATTAAAAAATAAAGCAGAGAATTTAAATCAGGAGACCACGTTTCTTACAGGATCCAAAGATGGGTTCCCACAGTGTCCATAAATCAAGTGAAAATACATAATATTTTGTGTGGCAGCAGATAAACTGCATCTTTTTAGAAGTGGAAGCAAAGTTTTCATTATATTTTCATAAGAGTTAGGTTATCACTTCCCTTCCAAGAACCAATAGTGCTTAATGACTGTGCTATTATTTTATTGTTTTAATAATTAAAAGAGAGTGAGGTGTCTCCTCTCCAGGCACGTGCTCCAAGGTGAGTTCACCAGTGGGCTGGAGGAGGAATAAGAGCCCCTTGGGTAAGGACAGGTTTGACTCTGGCAGAATTTGTGAGAGTGAAACAGGAAACCTTCAGGAGCCCTCACTTCTTCCCATTTATAACTCTCATCCCATCTTCACACCATTTCTCTCATTTTAAGTGCCCAATGCTTCTCCCTTTTACCAAGCTCTCCCCCTCCCTTCCTCCTTCCCTCTGTAATGTTCCAATCAGGACAGCTTCAGGCCTTTCTAGTCCCTAAAAGCAAACACAAAAACAAAAAAACAGTAACTGGTGGTTACCAGAGAGTAAAGGGGGTGGAGGGAGGGAGAAATGGGAAGAGGGGGGTCAAATATACAGTGACAGAACCTAGACTTTGAGTGCTGAGCACAATGCAGTATATACATATGTTCAATTCTAATGTTTGCACACCTGTGTTATGGTTAATAAAAAATAAACCAGAGCATTTAAACCAGGAGACCATGTTATTCATTTATAACATTTATATAATACTAGAGGCCGGGTGCATGACATTCGTGCACTGGAGGGGGGTTCCCTCAGCCCGGGCTGCACCCTCTCACAGTCTAGGACCCCTCGGGGGGGATGTCTGCCTGCCAGCTTAAGACCACTCCCCGCAGGGAGCCTAATCCAACAGACAGACATCCCCTGAGGAGTCCTTAGTGCTGCCATGGAGGTGAGAGAGGCTCCCGCCACCACCACTGCGCTCGCCAGCCATGAGCCTGGCTTCTGGCTGAACGGTGCTTCCCTTATGGGAGCACACTGACCACCAGGGGGCAGCTCCAGCATTGAGCATCTTCCCCCTGGTGTTCAGTGTGTGTCATAGCTACCGGTCGTTCTGCCAATTGGTCAATTTACATATTAGGGTTTTATTCTATAGGACTAGTACAGAGCCAGGGACAGGTGTCTGTGTGTGTGTGTGTGTGTGTGTGTGTGTGTGTTTGTGTGGTGGTACCAGCTGCTCTATAACTCTCAGACCATACAAGACTGCCTACTTCACCCAACACACATGGCCAATTGAAGGATTCATGGCTTTGTGGAACATCATTCAATGAATCCTTGTGTTGTTTTCTCTCCTCCGAGGCAATAAAAGGAAATTCCAGTCAGGATTGTTTTAAAGAACCCCTTAAAATAATCTGGCAAAGACCTTAGCCTTCAAGCAAGATTTAGGTTGTTCTTTCTTGTCCATCTACCTTGATAGTGTGTGGATTCAGTCAGTCTCCACCCTGCCCATCCTCCCTCGTCCAACGCATCACTGCAGGTTTGGGAATTGACTTTTTTTTTGGTTGGGAAGATTTTCTTTTTCTGAGACTCTCCCAAAGCCCCACACAGTCTCCTGGGTTTCCTTGAATGCAGTTTTGGTCTAATTCATTGGAGTGGCACTTCTTTAATGTTTTTTTATTTAGCCTCCTTGCCTATAAGATTAGATGCTCTGTAATGGACACTATAAATGAATCGAATAAAAAGAGAAAGGAATGAACATTAATTTAAAAGTGGCTCAGTAACTCTCCACTTTAGAACTGCCACCAGCTTTATCCCACGCTCACTTGTTAATGGCCTCACTTCCCAGCACTTCTTTTCCCCTGACATTTTGGTGAAAGCTTTTTTTCTATTCCAGTCTCACATTTACTCCTTCAACTTTTCTGTCCAGACTTCTTTTTCCCTGGAAACATTTAAGCTAACCAGATATAGTAATAATATATCATGTATATAGTAATATAGTAATATATCATGTATATTAGCCCCTTTGTTTGTCATCACAGATTCAACAGAAGCCTTTTCGGTGGGGGGTGGGGTGGGGAGGGAAGCAGGGGAGAAGAGCCACCCCAAAACATCCCAGACAATTTTCTCTTGCCTATCCCTAAGCATCTCCCAGGAATGACAAGACAACATTACTCTTTTCTCCAAGACCCATTTCCATGCATCGCTTTGGCAAGATTTAAAACGTTCTTCCCGTCTGGCTTAAGTGACTGCTATCTAACTTGATAGTCTTCCGACCATGGCACTGGGGTTTGGGGAGCTTGTCCCCATCGCCTTCAGGATCCTTAATTGTGTGAGAAGCAGTGGATCCTACTTGTTAAGAGGACCGATTGTGGTGTCAGAGAGAGACTGGGGGTGGGATCAGACTCCGGCCACTTCCTAGCTGGAGGGCTCTTGAAGAAGAAACCAAGACCCAGTTTCCCCATCTGAAAAAGTTACATAATAATGGCGCCTGTTTCATAAGCACACACACTGCACATTTGACACAGATCAATTGTTGTTACCAAATATCTCGTCTCCCTTTTATCCTCAATAATAGAATCTTGGGTTTGTAGCTGGGTTCTTGGCTCCCTGGAATAAAGATTGTATTTCTCAGCCTCCCTGGCATTTAAGCGTGGCCATTGAACTGAGTTCTGGTCAAAGAAATACAAGTGGAAGAGATGTGTTTAATTTTCTCCAAGTGTCTTCAAAATAAGGGCTGCACTTCTTTTGTGGTGTTATTGTTTTTTCATGATGTATTAAAATAATGTGGAAAATTGGAAAAGCAATGAAAATTTAGCCCCAAGTACCTGTTTGTAATATATCACATATATCCTTTCAACCTAATCTGAGGTTGTTATTCTTGCTCCTAAGAGCTGTGTATTTCAGAAATATTGGCTTGCACTTCTTTATTCTTTTGTCCTCTGCCCGGAATGGAATTGGGATGCAATGGTGGGAGCTCCTGCAGCCATCTTGGACAATGAGGAGAGTTAGGGAATAAAATCCACACATGATGATTTAATAAAATAGAAAGTGTTACGGCCAAAGGTGATCCTGAGTGGGTGGGTGAACGGATTGAGAAAAGACAGACAAGAGAATGAAAGCTGGGTCTCGGTGGGACGCTGCTCCCTGATGAGGAGACAGCGCCCACAAGCCATGTCTTTATTTTATAGCAGATGCCACGAGGCAAAGTAGGGGCATGATCAAGTTGTTTACAGCATTCTCATGGGTTCCAACCCTACTCAACTACATGCACCTGAACTCTAGCACAAGGCACGTGTGGCCACGTGTTTGGACCATAGATTCAAGCTTACAACCATAGCTGTTGGCTATAATTGTGCTGGGAGGACCCTGCCCTCCAGCTGGGACTTGCACGTGGCAATGAGAGGACCTTGTCCTTTCATTAGTCTGAGGCTTGAACCTGGCCAAAGCACTGTACCTGCGCCCCATAAGAAAGACCTCAAGTCCCTAACTTAAAGGAGTACCATAACTTCTCAAAACTCTTTGCCTCCAGATGTTGGCAGGAAAGAGAAACATACATTTTATTTAATTTAAGTGTTATTGTGGTCTTTTTCTGTTGTTTACAACCAAATCTAATCCTAAATAGGAGCTGCACATAATAATTGCTTCATACATGATATTTATTATTTAAGCCATCACCTCTGCATTTTGGAGAACCTCTTCCCATTCTACTCTACCCCATCATATAACAGAAGTTGCTGGTGCACTTTCAATAATTCTAATGTTAATTGAATTCATTATGGCCCAGCCAAAGGAGTAAGTGCATTACATGGGATATCTCATTTAAGTTTCACAACAGCCTCATGAGGCAAGTATTATTTTCAACCTTCATTTTAGAGATGAGTATATTTACTTGCTAGGGCTGCTGTAACAAAACACCACAGACTGGGTGGCTTAAACAACATAAATTCATGTTCTCACAGTTCTCAAGTCCAAGATCGGGTGTGGCTTTTTCCGGGGCCTCCCTCCTTGGCTTGCAGATGGCTGTCCTCTTGCTCCCGCATCACATGGTCTTGCCTCTGTGCCTGCACATCCCTGGTGTGTTTTTGTGTCTAAATTTCCTCTTCTTATAAGGACACCAGTCAGATTGGATTAGGGCCCATTCTAAAGGCCTCATTTTAACGGAATCTTCTTTTTAAAAGGTCCCATCTCCAAATGCAGCCCTATTCAGAGGTACTAAGGGCTAGAGCTTCAGCACATTACTTTGGGGAGATCACAAGCTCAGCCCATAACCATGAGGTAACTGAGTCAAAGAGAAGCACGTTTCCCCAAACCACACAGTTAGGAAGGAGTAGAGATATGCTGCTTTCCATTCCATGTTATCAGCTATAACATATTTAGCTTGACAATAGCCCCTGGTTCCCAGAACTCTGCACGTGCTATGGTCTAAGTCACATTAAATCTATAAGCACAGATCTGAGCACTGGGGGGGGGTGGGCAACTTATGTAATTACTCTTCTCTTTTGTCTTAGCCCGTAGTTGTCACCTGCTAATTGTACTAGAAGCCTTTGCCCCACATCACCACTAAGGACCTGGTTGCTTTGTTCCTCCAGCTCTTGGGGAAGTGTGTCCTCTTGAACACTCAGCACCGCGCCCCCCCCCCCCCCGCCCCCAACTAGCTGGCGTGGTCAATACATTGTTATAGGAAGAGGCTCAAACACTTCTGCAGACACCAAACAGAATCTCCAGGCTTTTTCCACACTCCCAAGCCTGCCCTGGAAGCCTGCCATGTTCCCAAACCCCAAATTCTGCCTTGAACACAAGCATCATCAGAAGGAGACAGGATGTCACTGTGTCCCCAGCCCACCGGGCCCTGGATGCTGCCCTCCCTATACCCTTGCTCCCGTTCCCCTCTCTTTTTGTTCCTCTAGGCTTTTGGCTTCTGTCACCCCACTGCCTGTGCCCATCACAGATCATTGCCCTGGCACCACCCTGAGCACAGACCTCCTTGGGATCTGTTTCTTTTATTGCCACAGTTTTGTCCAATGCCATGTCCTGCTGATCCTAGTAATGGAGGACAAGGCTATTGACACTGGGACTTCAAAGCCAAACAGAGTTCTGTTTCCAGTTCAATCACAAATACAGAGTTAAATAAAAACAGCTAGTACTAAGTACTTAATATATATATTAACTCAATTAACCTTCACAACACACCTATGATCTGCCCCCTTCTACAAAAATGCAGCACAGTTTAATCTCTCTTTCTCTCCTGGGAGCACACGGATGTAGCCACAAACACAAATGCACGTCCCAACTATTGGCCTTGAGTGAGTCCAACAGGAACCCATGTGCTTAATTTGTCAGAAAATTTGATGATACAAGCAACAGAGCACTACTTTCTATACCATAATTGGCAAAGCAAGGGGTGCCCTCGAGGTCCCAGAACCATTCCAGGCCCTTTCACATACATTATTGGATCCATCCTTGCAGTAACATTCTGAAGTAGCGCTATGATTTCAATTTTAGAGTTAGGGAAACTGAGACTCAAGGGGGGATGGTAAGCACTTGCCGTAGGCCACACCTAAGCGGGAGGGGGCTGGGTCCAAGATCTGGACACAACACTTGCTCTACAATGAGGTGCAGGCAGGTGATAGACTAGGTGAGCCCACGTGCATCTTGCTGCCCCTGTTGCCTTACTACTCTGAGTGCCGTGGGAATTCTGAACAAGGGCGGCCGAGGAGGAATAACAGAAGGGTCCAGAGTTAGCTTAAAGAGAATGTGGCATTTATACTAGATTCACGGTCCACATTATTGTATCAATACAAGTATTAAAAAAACCCCACAAAACACCCCGAATTCCAAAATAAACTCAAGCTAATCTCTCAAGTCCCACCGGCCACTCCACCTCTTTCTTGCCAAAACACATCCAGTGAAGAAACTCAATCTGAAACGTCGCTAAAATATCCACGCTTGAAGTCAGATCCACAAAACCTGCATTTACTAAGATCCTTCCTCTGAAAATGTATTACTAATGTATGGCCAGAACTTGCAGACAATGTGACCATTGTATAGGGATCTGTAGCCAAAATATTCCACTTTGTGTAAGTTTGATTTTTGTCCAGCGATGACATTTTTGTACACTTTTTAAGGGAGGCAGATGTTGTTCTATTTGCTGATTCGCCCTGGCCCACAAAGCCAACCATGATTCAAACGCAAATTGCTTTCGATCTTCCAAGTATCTCATTTTTATTATAAAGAGACTTGCGGCACAAACAATCCGTCTTTCAAGTAGGAATGCCCATATGTCAGACCCAGTCGGTTGGTTCATAGTGCTAACCCCCTGCCAGCAGTTAAAGCAGCCAAGTCGTGAAGATGGAGAGTCTGAGCGGTGGGACATAAGGAACTCAGGAGAGCCTCTCTTTGAGAAAGCCCAATATGCAAGAATTCTAACCAACAAAGCAGGGAATGAGGAGTGACTTCTGCTGTGTTCCAGTGGTGCTGTGAAAGATGCACAGACCTTGCGTGTAAGAGTTATGAATTCTAACCCAGGTCCTGCTACATGTCAACGGTGAGAACTTGGGCAACCACTCTGAACCTCAGTCTTCTCCTCTGAGCATACTTCACACTTACATTTTGGGCTGTTGTGAGGTAACACATTCCAAAACACCTAGCATAGTGTCTGGCACAAGACAGATCTTGAAAATATTATTTTTTAAATCTTTTAATTTGCAAGATTAAATCTTTCTGAGTGAATTCTGAATTTTGAATAATTTTCCATCTAAAAGGGCAAAATCTTAATTTTTATGCATTTCTCAAGGAACATCTCTGTCAATCAAAATAAAAAGAGAAATCCTGAAAGTTTGTAACAGATACCAGCAATAGCTGAAATCCTATTCTCAATTGTAGGTGGTTACCACTAGACCAACTCAGAGTCAGCTGGCCATGTTTGCTACTTCATGCCAAAGACTTTTGGGGTTATGGGCTTTGCCCACTATGAGGTGAACCTCCCCTTTCAACTCCTCACCAGATTTTTCCAAGAAGAAATGTGGGTTGCCATGGCCATTATTCAGTCTAGTTCAGTTCAGTTCGATGGTTGTGGACAAGGCAATCAAGATACAATCATGAAGGAGACACAATCCCTTGAGGGGCTCCGAGCCTGGTAAGGAGACAGAGGGATAAACAGAGAATGTTGTGTGAGCTGGTCAACTCCGTGGACATAGAGAATTATGGGCCTGGAGGAGTTAGGAACAACTTTCTGGAGAGGAGATTCCTGAGCTAAATCTGGAAGGACCCATCCATCCATCCCTTTATTCAGAAAATATATGTTAATTGTTTACTATATGCCAACATTGCTCTACGCATTGTGGTTAGAGTGCTGAATAAGCAAGTAAAGTGACTGCTCTTGTGAAAACTACATTTTGCTGAAGAGAGACAGAAAATACCTAAGTAAACAGAGAAATATACAAATGGCTTCAGGCAGCAAGGCAAATGCAAAGGAGGAAATGTGGAGAGATGTGGGGTGTGGCCATGTCGCTGGAGGAGACTATTTTAATTTCTTTAAAACATTTTTAATTGCTAGGTTATAGGTTTTGAATTTTACCATCCACCTGAATGTCCTCTTTATAACTTGCCACATCAATTTTCCCAATGGGAATCTTACTGTTGTTGTTTTTGTATATACACTTTTTCTCAACCATTTTTTAAAATTTGTTTTTATGGAGGTAGCATTCATTTACAACATCACATACGTTTCAGGTGTGCAGCATTATAATGTGACATCTGCCTCTTGCCCACCACCAGAAGCCTAGTTTCCACCTGTCCACCATACAATCAATCCCTTTCCCCACCCCCTTCCCCACTGGCAAGCACTGATTGATCTGTTGTCCACCTCTGTGAGTTTGTTTTTATATTCCACATTTGAGTCAAATCATACAGTATTTGTCTATTTCAGTCTGACTTTTTTTCACTTGGCATAACACCCTCAAGGTCCATCCATGTTGTGGAGGAGACTATTTTAGAAAATTTCCCGGAGGAGGAAACACTGAGTCAAGATCAGAATAATGGGATGGAGTCAAACCATGCAAAGGTCCAGAGTTAGAGCACTGGGCAGAGGAAATGAGTAAATGCTCTAAGGTAAGAACTAGCTGGGGCTAAACACGAACACAGCCATGATGAAAGAAACAGCCAGTGTGGCTGAAGAGCAGTGAGTGCGGATGGAGATGAGGTCAGAGAGCAAGGTCTCTGCCTGGTGAGCCATGGCAAACAGTGTCCTCAGTGCAATGGGATGTTACTGGAGGGTTTAGAGCAGGAGAGGGGTGTGCTCTGACTTCCAGCTTTTATGACTGCAGCAGGAGTTGGCCAGCAGAAGTCCAGAAGAAGGCAATTCAGGCGGGGGTGGGTGGGGAGGGGGCGTGCCCTCTCCCACATGTGTGCCTCCTCTGGTCGGTGTGGCCCTCCAGGCTCTCCTTTGTTTCCTTTCCATCACAGCCGTGGGGTTGAGATGGCCATGGGATCAGGGTCCGTGTACATGATCAGGGGCCTAACAGATGCTACTCCTTGCCAACACTTGTGGCCCTGCTACTTTCAGAAATGCTGGCCCAATGGCTAGGCCCCTCGCGGAATAGCAATGCGGCCTCATATGTGCTCCTATATTTTCTGCAGGGCCTTCACGATAATTATTTGATTTTACTCTGGGTGGTAAAAACATCAGGCATTCTATTTATCCCCATGGATGAGGACACTGATGTCCAGAGAGGTCAATCAGTAAGCTCAAGGTCACATGCTAGTTGGAGGCAGAGTCAGGACTAGACTCCTATTCCCCTGATTCACAGACTGCGTTTGATCCTCAGCGCTTCTCAGTGGGGTGCTATTGATATTTCATGGGGGTGTGGAGTGGTGAGCAATTCTTCATTGTGCTAGACTGTCCCAGATGTAGCAAAACATTTTGAATCCCTGTCCCCTGCCAGGAGCATTGAATGAAAACCATGTGACAAACAAAAGTTCTCCACGTATTTCTTTTTTCAAAAAAAATATATATATTTTAATTGATTTCAGAGAGGAAGGGAGAGGGAGACAGAGGTAGAAACATCAATGATGAGAGAATTATGAGTCAGCTGCCTCCTGCACACCCCCTACTGGGGATCGAGCCTGCAACCTGGGCATGTGCCCTGGACCGGAATCAAACCCAGGACCCTTCACTTTGCAGGCCGACGCTCTATCCACTGAGCCAAACCAGCTAGGGCTCCCACATATTTCCATATACCCCCCTGAGGAGGACTGGTGCTACCCTGGTGCGGCACAGTGGGGAGTTCGGTCCTCTCTTATAAAGAGGGAAAACGCCGACACCAGGAGGAGAAGGCACATATTTGCTGTGTGCTGTTTAAACGGCTGTCATTAGCGCTCTCCTCCAGCTTGTCTGGTGATCACAGGGATGCTGACCCATGCACAGCATTCACTCATTCAGCTGTTCAACAGATAGTTTCTGGTTGCCTGGTAAGTGTTCTGCGCTCTATGCCCAGGGTGCTCTGTCAAGGGACACAATGCTTGTCCTCAAGGAGAGGTAGGGGGCGGAGCCTGGGGAGCTAATGACCAATTACAAGGCAAAGGGTAGGAAATGTCAGGATGTGGTCACACAGGTGACACAAGAACCCAGCCAAGGGCACCTCACCCAGTTCTGCAGGTACAGGGGAGGAGGGATTTCCCAGCGCTCACAGCTGTCTGTCTGGAACGGAATCCTATCGGAATATAACAAGCTTGCCTTTAATGAAGATGTTTCAGTAGAGGCTGGATCATCAGTGGTGGGGGAAATGTTAACGGGGTTTAAGCAGCAGAGGGGAGGTCAGACTAGCTGGTGTTCAGCATCCTTCCAGTCCTGCAGCCTAGGATTTCTGTCATACCCACAAACAACCATAAGCAGACTGTAAACCCATCCGATTTCTGTAATGATTCATGACAATGAGGTAACCCATGGTCGACTGGGTTATAAAAATAATAATACTAGGAAGAATCTGCTTTTCTCCCAAGGGGATCTCTACAAAGTTCTAACTAGAAAAGCATTTTTCTTATTCCATCCGTCCATTTATATAGGGAGTAGTTAGAACAGGACTGAGCATTGAGAGGGGGTTAGTAACCCTCAGCACGGAGTGAAAGGCTGGGCTTCGGGGAGGGCAAGGCAAGGCCAGGGTCTCCTGTGGGGATTTTTAATTGGGCACTAAGCATTTCTTTCCTCCGAGGTGGCCAGAGGAGTCCAGGAGAGCTCCTTAGCTCCAATTTACTCTGTTCTGTGCTGATCCAGAGAGGTTGGCAGCTCACACGTCAGCAGGGGACAGCTTCTGACAACGAGGTGACAAGAGAGAGAGTCTCAAGGGACGAGGGTGCCCAAGAACTGCAAACACTGTTCTGCCTTCCAGGAGGTGAAGTGCCAGCATTCAGCACACATCCCCTTCGTGTAAGGACAGAAAATGCTATCTAGAGAGCTGCTCAGACTGGGTTAGAAGTCACGTTTGCGCCACCCATGTCAAAAGCACAGGCTTAGAAAAGGGAGTCAGCCATTGGCCTGGGCAACGATTGTGGATTGCTGATGGCTTAGATTTAAACTTCAAAGGATAAAGCTGTCAGCGTCCACGTTTCTTGTTGCTTCTGTACTTCAGATTGGAAAATTTTCACTCAAACCAGGCATATAACACACCATATAGGATAATTAAAAAGTAAAATAATGGCCATCAGATTTTTTAAAAAAGAAGTTCTCTTTTCTATACTCATGTTCTATTGACCCCCTACGTGCCTCTCCTAATTTTGTACACTGTGTCCAGGTTGGCGTGAAGAAAACCATTGCCGAACTTTACTTTTCATCAGCTTGGTTTTGATGGAAGGAAACATTGAGATGCATGGGCTATTTTCTTCCAGGGTCTAGATTAATTCGGTCTCCGTGTGCAGTGTGCAATTTCGGATTCCAAACATATCATGTCAAACATTCCACTGACCTCTGGCTCAGAAATCATCACCTTTCAGGGAATGTTGCGTTTTTGAGAGCCCTCATATTTTCATGAGCTGGTTTTTAAAACTGCCTTCCTCCTTTCCCATTTGCCCTCAACTCCTGTTCGGGACTGCAAGGGTTTGCTGTTATAACTTCTTAAGTTTTCTCCCTCTGTCCTCTTTTATTTTCCTCAATTTCACCCCAACTCTACCTGATTTTGGCTCAAAAATTTCTTTCTAGCAGGATGCTGCCCTTAGAACATAACTAGGTTCTGTGGCTTCTTGCACAAAATTATTTCTGGATTTGTTTTTCTAACTAATATTAAGTACTTAATTAACTTTTGCTCAGGAATACATGGTCCCTTTAAAAATATGTAGCAGATAGTAAAATAGCCCTATAGAAAATGTAACATCTAAACAAAAAGCTAAAATTTATTTATAATCTTATTACCCCTAAAGTGAATACTCCTAATATTTTGGTGTGTTTTCTTCCAAATACATAGATATATATGTACGCTCTGCAAAAATACGTATTTCCCTTACCTTTAAAAAAAAGTAGCAAATAAAGGACACTGCAAGTTCACTGACATGCAGAGGCATGATGGGAGAACAAAAAACCGGGCGGGACTCACTCCGGGTCCCAAACCAACACTGTGTGATTGTCATTCAGCACAGGTGGGAAGGCTAGCCTGGTTTTCCCATCCTGACGGCATCAGAACCACTTGGGACGATAGGGAAAAATACAGATGCCTGGGCCTCACCTGCAGAAGTTTAGTTTCAATAGTCTGGGGTGGACCTTCACACTGTACATCCCCCCCAACATCCCTGTATGACTCTAATGGGCAGCCAGAGGGAAGGATGACCGGAGGGAGGCCAAAGAGGCTACCTTAGGTTCTTGCAGCGTGAGTACGGACATCGGGAGACGCCGTGTACATTGGAGGCTTTGGGCGCCGTGACGGATGGACCGCCTCTCTGGCTGATATGGGAACATGAGGGAGTGAGGAGGCATGAAAATTCAAAAACCTGTGACCAACCCGTATCCTGACAGATCATGAACTGTATGTAGCTCGGCTGTCACCCTGGGCCCCTGTCCTTGTAGCATCAATAGCTCAGGATGGCGCTTCTTTCACAGAAAGGAGAAAACCATTGCACTTTGAAAACAGCCTTTAGTCTCAAGAGGTGGTGATGGAGACTTGGCACTCAGATGACGTAAAGGCACTTTTGTCTCAAATACTCCAGTTTCTCCCACAGACGCTTCAAAGACTTCAAAGGCCACTGGACTTCGGGGAGTGCCGGGCCTTTGAAGAAGGACAGGGCCTGTGGGAATGCTTTCCAGGGCTGAGGCGGGTGGATGGTTTTTAACATAAGTGAGCAGTGGAAACAATAAAACACAAAGTGTAAAATTATTTTTTTGTCAGTCTGCCCTTTGCCTAGTCCATGTAATCTTATAAAATAATACAAGTTTTCTACCATGGTTAGGGAATAGTAGTAAGGTAATTAGTTAATATTCAATTTTATAAAGAAATGCTGTCATCTCTGCTATGTAAGAACAACACAAATATAAAGAATCTCAGTATCATAAAATAATGTATAATTAGAGGACACAACTAAACCATCGGGGGTTCGAATGTACTTCTTAAAGCTCTCCTGGGCCACTGCTGAGAACAACACTATCTTTTGACTTCTGTTCCCCTCTGTTCTTCTCCGTTCTGCTGCCTCCAGATAATAATTATCTTCTTTGCCAAATCAGGAGTCTTCCTTAGTTCCCTTCCTCTTTGACTCCTCAGCTGCGTTTGACAGTTAACCTCTTCCTTGAAACTACCTCTCCCCACGTCTTCTACAAAAGCCCACTTTCCCCATTCTCCTCTGAACTCCTGGCAAAGGTTTGTTCACTTTTATCAGCTCACTTCTTATCTAAGTGAGGGTGTTCCTCGAGCCCGTTTTTCTTCTGTTGTGCTTTCTGCTTTGGGAAGCACATCCATCACTACACTGTCACTTGGACACCGGCCCCTCCAGCCCAGACCAACCCTTTACCCTCAGGGTTTGGGATTGGCACCTCCTCAAAGGGCATGTCCACTGGGATGATGCATCATCACTTCACACTCAACGTGTAAAATCACTCCCATCTTTGGTCTAGTATAGCCTGCTCTTGTACTGCTCACCACATTCCCATTTTCTTTGCAATCATCTCATCCATCCTTCTTTTTCAGGACCTCCCTCCAATCTATCTGCAAGTGAGTTATTTTTCTTTAAAATACTTCTTGGATCTTTTCATTTATTCTAATTCTGATTTCCAACACCCCAGCCCAGACTCTAGCAGCATCACACCAGCACCCTGCCATCACATATGTGAGATGCCCAGTGTGGCAGATGCTGCTGGTTGCCTATTTAGTATCTATTCTCCCCTTCTCTTTTATTAGAAGAACTGCAGTTATCTGGGGGCAGGGTTTGCAATATACCCAGGTAAAAATACCTCCCTGTTAACCGTGCATCTAGTTCTGCTGGTGAACACTTCTGCTAGATGAGATGTCTGAGAGAGCTACTGTGCTCCTGATAAAAGCTAAGACCCAGATCACAAATGCCTTTCCCCCTCTTCCTTCCTTCCTTTTTCCCTGAAAGGAATTTAGAGGCAATGACTGCAGTCAAGACACCATACTTTAAGTCAGATAGGTAAGTTTATGTTGAAACCTTGGAAAACTTATCTAACCTCTTTAAGCCTCAATTTCATATCTGCAAAATGGGCGCAACAATACTACAAGGTTGTTGTAAAGATTAAAAGTACTAATCTATACTAATAAAAGGGTAATATGCTAATTAGACCAGGAGACCTTCCAGGAGACCTTCTGGACATCCTTTCAGACAAAGCCATGGTGGTGGGGCTGAGGCAGAGGTGGCTAGGGGCGATCAGGCCAGGAGGGGAGGGCAGTTGGGGGTGATCAGGCCAGTGGGGGAGAAGGGGAGTTGGGGACAAGCAGGCTGGCAGGGGGGCCAGTTGGGGATGAGCAGGCCGGCAGGGGGGGCAGTTGGGAGCAATCAGGCCAGCAAGGGGGGCAGTTGGGGGTGAGAAGGCCAGTGAGGGGCCAGTTGGGGCCAGCAGGCCGGCAGGCAGAGTTGTTAGGGGCGATCAGGCAGGCAGGCAGGTGAGCAGTTAGGAGCCAGTGGTCCTGGATTGCGAGAAGGATGTCCTACTGCCCTGTGGGATTTGGCCTAAACCAGCAGTTGGACATACCCTGAGGGGTCCCAGATTGGAGAAAGTGTAGGCCGGGCTAAGGGACACCCCCCCCCCCCGTGCATGAATTTCATGCACCGGGCCACTAGTACATGTATAAAGCATTGAGCATGGCATATGCATGGGACCTTGGAGAGAAAGTTTAAATCAGAATATTCTATCACCTTTATTACCCGAGGTAGGTTGGGACCACAAATATGGAGATTAAAGTATCCATCATATCACTGGATTCCCTTTGGGTCTAGGATTTTATGGCTCATTCTTATCTCCTTTTAATTGAAATGTACATACACTGAAGACACTTATTCTGCTACACGCACCTCCTGGAATTGAAAAGGGAAAACAATAAAGGTAAGGCAACGGTGAGAGAAATTGGCGTATACATTTTCTCTGTCACTATATTTGATTTTGGAAAAGCCTCGCACAGCTGTCAGGCTCCTATGCTGCTTCCTCAGGGGGATCCAGGCTCCAGGTGTTCTCCACCCAAGGACTTGGAATGGTGGGAGCGTAGGCACCGAGGGCCACTGACATTTTATTATGACTGAGAAGCAAGTCTGCGAGGAAATAAACATTCTAATTCTAGGATTTGTTCCAACCTTTTTGTGAAAAGAAAACCATTGCAGACAATTTATAGATCATTTGGCTTCTCAGTACGATGTGTTCTGATTCCTCCTTCTCCTTTTTCCTCTTGTTTTAACTCACATCTGTCACTAAGAGCCATTGTCCTCAAAGTGATTGTCAGTGTTATGTGTGTGCATGTCAACGCATATATGCAGTCTTGAAGGTGTGCGTGCATTAACGCTCTTGTGCTTCTCTGAGCTTGTTTCAGTTATGGAGACTTCTACCCACCCTGCCTCCCTCCTCCTCCTCCTCCTTCTCCTCTGCCTCCTCCTCCTCCTCCTCCTCCTCCTCCTCCTGCTAAACTGCCATTTTGTACCTCTGTTGCAACTGGGTCATGTTTTTGACTTTACCAAGAGGAAACAAGGGGCCTTCAGTGGGAAAGCAAGAGGTTTCCAGTGCTCACCAAATACAGATGCTCAGGAAATGGGGGACTCATGCGGCTTACATATAGGGAACTTCTCAGCTCAAATACTGTGTCGTGTGGGAAGCCCTGCTCACTCCTCGCCGTCTCCCAGCCTGCCTCACTCCACATGTCCCCTGGAATAATTCAACTTCTTATCTAAGGTACGAGCCAGCTTCCTTGAACCGCCAACTGTTCGATTGCACAACAAATCGGTTATATAAGGGGATCTTAAGAAAGAATAAAATCATGAGCCCTGCATAACTGCCTCTCTCCAGGCGTCAGCCCCAGACCCAAGGAAGGGGGCCCAGTTGGGGCAATTGGTTCACTTGTAAACAGAAGCTGCAGAGGGGACCGTTGGTTTCGCTGAATGGAGTTCAAGGACTACACAACGTCTTTCATGTAACCCCCATTCCACCTCGTCCCCCCAAATGCAGGCCCTGCTTATCCTGGATGAAAATAGAAGGTTCCTCATCATTTATTTATTTTTAGCACTTGCTCAGATTAATTGGTAGCCCTGCAACCCATACATAATACAGTGATCTGCAAGAAACTGACAGCTTTTTAATGATGGATTACATCGTACCAGGACGGGGAACATGAGGCTCGCTCTGCAGTGGGTCTTGTTGACTGCCTGCCTTCATCTGGGGGTTCATGTTTTCTGATACATTCGGTCTTCAAGGGCCACTAACCAAAAATTACACAGCCAGAGCGCATCAAGCCCCGCCCTGCCTATCCCTGCTTCTTCCTCTGGCTGGTAGTGGTGGTTGGCCAGATCTGAGCTTTTGAGGAAAGGAGGCCAGCATTCAGGAGGGCAGAGTGCCTTGAGTCCTGTGGATGTGTTTTTGTCTCTCCAGGTTTTACTTCTTTGTCTACAAACTGAGGATAATAATTCCTACCCACTTTTACTTATGAATATGTGTCATTCATTTGACAATTCATCAGGTATATCAGCCCCAAATCCCTGAAAGTACCCAGAAGTACTTTCAGCATCTGCTCAGAAGTCTCTCCTCCACTGTAAGCTGTGTTCCCTCATGCAACAGCCATCTTAAAAGATTTATTCTTTTAATTAAAAATAATAGACTTCATTTTTCAGAGCAGTTTTAAGTTCACAGCAAAATTGAGCAAAAGGCACAGAGAGTTCCCATTTACTTCCTGACCCTACACATACAGTCTTCCCTACTTTCAATATCCCCTAATAGAGTGGCACATTTGTCACAATGGATGAGCCTACATTAACACATCATTATTACCCCAAATCCATAGTTTACATTAGGGCTCACTCTTGGTGTTGTACATTCTATGGGATTGGACAAATGTGTAATGACGGGCATCTATTATAGTATCAGACAGAGTAGTTTCATTGTCCTAAAAATCCTCTCTCTTCCACCCATTCATTCCTCCCTCCTAACTCCTGCAACTACTGATCTTTTTACCCTAGTTCTCTTTTCCCGAATGTCATATAGTTGAAGCATACAGTATCTAGTCTTTTTAGACTGGCTTCTTTCACTTAGTAATTTGCGTTAAGTTTCCTCCATGTCTTTTCATGGCTTGATAGTTCATTTCTTTTTAATGCTGAATAATATTCCATTATCTGGCTGTATCACAATTTACCCATTTACCTACTCACTGAAGGACATTTTAGTTGTTTCCAAATGTCAGCAAATATGAATAAAACGGCAATAAACATCTGTGTGCAGGTTTCTGCATAAACATGTTTCCGACTCATTGGGGTAATACCAAAAAGCACAATTGCTGTATCATATGGCAGGAGTTTGCAATAAATTGCCAAACTGTCTTCCAAAGTGGCTGTACCATTTGTCATTCCCACGAGCAATGATTGAGAGTTCCCATTATTCTACCTCCTCAGCAGCATTTGGTATTTGTATTGGAGTTTGGCTATTCTAATAGGTGTGTAATGGTATCTCATTGTTGTTTTAATTTGTATTTCCCTGATGAGATAAGATGTTAAGCATTATTATTTCAAATTTCTTATTATATTTATTGGTGTTTAATTTGGTTCAGTTACTAACATTGGCATTCTATTGCAAAGTAATCGCTCTTGCCTCACAGAGTGATTATGAAGAATAAGGAAAAAACCCCAGATAATTTTAAATATAAAGTCTCAGTTTATAGTCTTCATTTCTTTATTTTGCTCAAGAGAGGAAAAGTGTCAAGCCCACTGGTTCCCAAGGTGCAGCACACGCCCCACAGGGGGCGCAATTTGATTTTAAGTGGGGGCAATTCGAGAATGAGTTAACAATGAATTTTTTGCATTTCTTATGGTTCTAAGGGGCCTCATCTACAGCGTATCCTACATAATAAAAGGCTAATATGCAAATGACTGAATGGTGGAATGACCAGTCACTATGATGCGCACTGACCACCAGGGGGCAGACACTCAATGCAGGAGCTGCCCCCTGGTGGTCAGTGTGCTCCCACAGGGGGAGCTCTGCTCAGCCAGAAACCAGGCTCATAGCTGGTGAGCACAGCGGCAGTGGTGGGAGCCTCTTCCGCCTCCGTGGCAATGCTAAGGATGTCCAACCGACAGCTTAGGCCCACTAAGCCATGTGTGGCTCCCGGACTGCGAGAGGACGCAGGCCAGGCTGAGGGATGCCCCCCTAAGTGCACAAATTTCGTGCATCAGGCCTCTAGTATTCTAATAAAACTGTAGGATACCTAGGGCAAAAAGAGGATCTTAAAAGCAGCCAGAAAAAAACCCCATTCCAAGTGATGTCAATTAGACAGAGAGCTAACTTCTCAACAGTAGTAATAAAAGAATAAAGACAGGAATAAATATTCACTGTGTAGACAGAAAAAAAGTGTGATTAGGGCATACTTTCAAAGAAAGCAAAAATATCTTTCAATAATGGAGGCAAAATTCTTTTTTAGACAGTCAAAAATTGAGAGTTTTATTACCAATAGATCTTTGCCAAAGAAAATTCTGAAAGATTCACTTCAGGGGAAAATATTCCAGATATTAGTACATAATAGGTAAATTTAATATAATTTGACTAGATAAAACAATAAATTAATGTGTAAATTGTGTGATTATATAAAAGATAATTATGATACTTAATATTAAGATAGCATTTAAGTTGTGGAAAAGTTGATAAGTGTTATAGTGTTATGAGGTCTTATATTGTGGGTGGAAGGTAAAGATATTTTGATTATGTTAAAATTATGTTAAAATGTCTAGAGTAGCCACTAAAAGAAGACTGCTAGCTGTCCCATATATCCACTGTCCCTTTCTTCCATAATAATGAAACCTCAATGTTTAGCTGATCACATGACCATTTTTCAGTCTTTGAGGCTGAAAAAATTAAGGTGCAGTGGATTATATTTTTATTCCCAATATAGGCTTCCCCTCCTCGAGGGAGGATTATGTCTCTACACCCCACTGGCATCAGGTATGGCCATGTAATTAGTAGTGCCCTTCCTTTGGGAGGATTGTATTTTCACACTCTTTTATGTCAGGCGTGGTCATGTGAATTTTTAGCCAATAAACTGTCAGTGCAACTAAAATATGTCACTTTTTAAGCAGACATTTTCAAAGCCATCATGAAGTTCAATCATCTCTCTTTCCTTTTGCCTCGTCCTCAGCAAGCTTGAGGAACGGACTGCTCCTTCAGCCTGGGCCTAAGAATGAAGAGCCAGCCCTGACTGGTTTGGCTCAGTGGATGGGGCGTCGGCCTGTGGACTCAGGGGTCCCGGGTTCGGTTCTGGTCAGGGGCATATACCTTGGTTGCAGACACATCCCCAGTGGGGAGTGTGCAGGAGGCGGCTGATCAATGTTTCTCTCTCATCGATGTTTCTAACTCTCTATCCCTCTCTCTTCCTCTCTGTAAAAAAATCAATAAAATATATTTAAAAAAATGAATGAAGAGCCAAAGCTGAAATGGACATGTATTATCAATAAGAAATAAATCCATTCTAAAGCCACTTTCATTACAGAGTTGTTCATTACTATAGCATAACTTAGCCTAAGGTGACTGATACAGAAATTAACACCTCGGTATAAAGTACTACTAGCATAAGCATAACAAACAAACAACCCCCAATTTGCAATATTGCAGTATTGGCTTTCAGAATGTGGAGTGGTGGCTAGGAAACTGTGAATGGAGGCTGGATAGATGACAATCCACTTTATACAGTGGCAAAACATTGAGGAAATGGTTGCCTGTGCTAAGTTGGAAGGCAAATAAGGCACCCAATGAACTTATGGCTTAGGATGAAGAATGTGGGATTCTAAACAGAATGGAATCCTAAAGTTGTATATTCCCAAAACATAACTCAACCTAAGGTGACTAATGGACTAAGTGTGGCCCATGTAACTAAATATGTCAATAATCACAATAAAGTGAGTCTACTCAACTCCACATTTTACTGACACAAATTTTCAGATTAGAGGTTTTTAAAATTCCAGCTACATGCTATTCACATGAGACATACCTAAAACATAAAGACTGTGGAGAGATTGGAAAGGGAAGAAAGAAAAAAGATAGAAGCGGCCCATAGGAGCAAAGGAAAGCTGGTATAAATGTCTAACTTCACATTTTTAAAACCACAGAGACATAGTTAGAGCATTCTCAAACTAAATTTCAATTAAGAACAAAATAGTACAATTCCAATTCAAAAATAGCCTCACAGGTCTTTACTATGGGTTAAATTGTGCCTCTCCAAAATTTATAAGTTTAAGCCTTACCCCCAGTACCTCAGAGTGAGACCGTATTTGGAGAGAGGGTCTTTAAAGAGGAAATTAAGTTCAAAGGAGGGCTTTAGTGTAACTACTACTTAAATATGATTGGTATCCTTATAAGAAGAGGACATTTAGACACAAAGGGAGAAACCAGGGATGTTTGGGCCATGTGAGGACATGGAGAAATAGCCATCTACCAACCAAAGAGAGGCCTTGGGAGAAACCAACACAACTGACACCTAGGTCTTGGAATTCCAGCCTAAGAACTTTGAGAAAATACATTTCTGTTATTTAAGCCGCCCAGTCTGTGGCTATGTTTGTGGTACCCACTTTGTGTGACTTTGTTATGGCATCCCTAGTAAATGAATAAAATCTTAAGTAATAGTAATTAAACATGATAGTGGCAATAACATAATACCCTTGATCTTTTCAGGTCATTTCCTTTGGAGAATGCCAAAGATCACAAAAGTGGCCATGTGCTGTGGGAAGATGTCTGCTGGCAACTCCCTCTTTACAAAGACATTTTTAACAATGGGCCTTGGCACAGAGGTAGCCAGCATCGTGCCCTGGAGCAGGTCTCACCATTGTCCTCCTCTGTGGGCAGCCAAAGAGAGCCAAAGAGGCCATGCTGTCCAAGGGAGTGCCATCTGGGAAGACAAAACAGGGCTCTGGCTCCTGGGCTCGCCATTCGGATCCAGTTTAATTGGTAACATTCATAAGAGAAGAAAGTCCTCTTTTTTCCATGTCACGTTGGGCTGGAGCCAGTGCACAAGCTGATGGTGTTGGGTAACAGCCATGTCATCATAATCATTTCAGAGAACATTTCTCTCCTACCAGCTCTTGCTGAACATATTTAGATTCCAGAGATGGTGAGCACATTTGTCCTTTAAAGACTTCAATTCTAAGACTTCAACTGCTCACCGGCTTTATCATTTGTTATTCATATGTGCTCATCAAATTGTTCAAATGTTTGCATTTCTTCCTATAAATGGATTCGTTTAGAAAACACTTCATATCATCTCCAAGCTAATTATTCAATAACAAAGATTTCTTTCTTTCTTTTTTTTCATCTCTCTTCTTTCAACATTGAGGCCATATTTCTGATCTGAAACTTCAATGCGTGCTAACTTTACATTTCTATAAACTCATACATTGCTGGTATTTTGTGTTGGTCCAGTGTTTTCCCCCTTGGGAAGAGAAAGTTGTATTTATATGCTCCTAGTAAATGCAGGACTTTGTTCTGCTGATCTTTTCTTTCTTCTCATCCCCTCAGGGTGGTGGCTAGAAATCTGCGCAATCCTTGTTTAAAAAAATAAAGAATGAAAGACAATATGATACAGTTGGTGTCTGTTGATTACTCAAGGAGTCTGGTGACTGTGAAAATCCTGATCAAAGGCAATGGACAATAAAAGCCAAGATTGTGAGGGGAGAGGCTGCAAGACAGCAGAATTTAGGAGAGTGATAGCTTTGCTAGTAATTTCTAATTTCTTCTTATACCTCTTCCTTCCCTTGTTCCCTGCCTTTCTGCTCATTTTGCTTATTGCTCTCTATTTTCCTGCATTTAATTTTCCCCTTCTTTCTTTCTTTCCTTCCTGCATAGAAGGAAACTATTAGGTTGAATTAAAGCTAAAAAACCATCTAATATCATCCATTTCACACACTTCAACCAAATACAACAAACAAAATTAAAGATTTAAAATCTTTGCTTTTACATACCAAGAAAAGAGAATAAGAGAACAATAATATATTTTTTTAAGTAGAGGTTTTCCCTTATTTGAGAAGTCAACACAATTTAGGACTGAAAGCTAGGGCTGGGGACTTAGCCAGGCCTGAGCTGGAATCCCAGTTCTACCTTCTCTTTGCAAGGCCTTAATCAAGTGTCTTTGTCTCTTTGAGCCTCAGTTTCCTCATCTATAAAATGGGGATTATGATACCTACTTTACAGGATTTTTCTAAATAATAATAAAGCATGCCACCCTATAAAGTGAAAAATTATTGTGGCATGACACATACATGTGTCTGACTCTTATGATGTGTTTAGATGCTTTGGTGATTAGAAAAAATGAAAATTAATTCAAAAGTATTACTGAATACTTGTACTTTTTTACTATATATAGAGGTTCTGTGCAGGTTAGTTCAAAAAGAATTAAGCATGTTGGGAAACAATGTATCATTCAACAACTAGTAAACATGTAGTAGGCATCAACTTGGGACTTTGCTTTGATTTCACGTGTCTTAAGAAAACTAAATAATTTTTGTGTCACATTCAGTACAGCCCCCAAATATCTACAAAGAGGGCTGGCTGAGAGCGTTGTATCCCTCAGACCATGATTTGGCATCTTCTCCTTAAACGATGGAAGATGAAACCTTCTTGCACCCTCTGCAGGCTCTAATGGAACAGATACAGGAAAATTATAAAACTTCAATTGCTGTATTCAGACTCACATGGAAGATGAAGTTGACTTTGCAGGTTGTCTCAAATTCAGTGATAAAGCCACCTTCATTTAACCAAAGGTGTTAATTTCCATAGCACTCATATATGGGGTACCAGAGACCAACATGTGGTGATTGAACATGTAAGGGATTTCCCAACAGTTAATACCTTCTGTGATATGTCATAAACATGGGGCTATGGGCCACTGTGTCAGTGTGCTTGTGTGTGTGTGTGTGTGTGTGTGTGTGTGTGTGTGTGTGTGTGTGTAGAACATAGTGCCAGGAGTCATAAATCAGGACATGTTAATCGGTTTTTCCCACAGCTTCAGGAAGTCCTTGGAAACCTCATTTTCTTCACTTCCACTGTACAGTCCAGAAGTTCTTTCATCGATGTATTCCAGGCCATTGGGTTAGGCTTTCTGTTTAAATATTGACTTAATTTTTTTTATTGACATCTTGTGGGAGCACATCAAGACTCTCTCATTCCTGAGGGAGTGAAGGGGTTCATCCTGGCTGCCATTTCCACGTGGACAAGGTACACTTCAGAGAGACGGGATAAACTGACATAAGGGGTGTATGTTGAGTATTTATCTGGCTATAGAAATCCCTGTGATAGTTCCTTTCCAACTTGGTTTTAACTACTTGATTGTCAAGTAATATGTTCTTAAACATGTTTAATTAAATTTGAATCACCTTTCATTTTTCTCAGTCAACAGCTACTCACACTCTACTGTAGGTGTCTGAATGATTCTGGAGTTTAAAAAGGAAATGCATATACAGTACTCAAGGAAGTTGGGAACATCTGCCTGGATCTCTATTCCAGTGTATCTGAACTCATCTGCCATTCAGGCCTAGCATTTGCCCCTGGGAACCTTATGAAATGTGTCCCACCCTTGCTGAGACATAGTTCCCTAGAGCAATGGGTACTGAGTTTCCGTCTCTCCTCTGGCTTCTCAGGGCATGGCTCATCCTCTACAGGGCTTTTTGGGAGCAAAGCTCACCACCAATTCCATGGCACCATTGCTCTTAATAGGATAGGGAGACCTAAATCATTAGCTTTTAAAAATTACAACCCTAATTGAAAAGAAAAACACCATGTCACATTCTAGCCTACAACCTGGAAAGGCTGGGGAGAAACAGATGACTAAGCTGGGGTACAGCCCATTCCTCCTCTTGACGGCCTCGTCCAGCCCTGAGAAAACTCCAGACAACACAGTGTGCTTCACTGGCCTCAACAAGGGCCTCATACACCTCCCAGAAGAAGGTATACCTTCCCAAATCACTGCTTCTGTCCCTCCGTGCCCTCAAGGCCCTGCCCTTTCTCCGCTCCAGCTGGGAGGGAGGATGGAAACACATATAGCTTTCCACCAGCATCAAGAAATATTTTGGCCACTATACTCTCTTATTTGGGATTATTCTTTTTTTTTTAAACTTTGTAGCCGACATCAAACTATCCTATAAGAGGATACTGCCTTCAAGCTGACAGCTCTCAGAGAGGAGAAAAGAAATGTCAAAACTCAGCAAATTGGCTGCACTCATACCTGGAAGCAATACAGGTCGTGTAATGAAAAGATGCACCAAAGCTCAGTTTCTTTTCTTTTTTTAATTTATCTTTATTGTTGAAAGTATTACAGATGTCCCCCCACCATTGACCCCCTTCATCCTGCTCCCACCCCCTTCCCAGGCCTTTACTACCCTATTGTCTGTGCCTATGGGTTATGCATATTTGCATATAAGTTCTTTGGAAAGCTGAGTTTCTTGGAGCAAACCTATAACAGAAAAGCTGCTGGGCCTGACCTGCCACCTCGGTGACTGCATCTCCTGGGCTCCTAGCATTCTTCCTCTTTTCTCTCTGCCTAAGTGCTCCTTTGTCCACGTTCCTGGTGCCTGCTGCCACTCTGACTATCCTGTTGTTGTGGGTGCCCATCGTGTGACCTGCATTTTGCCCAGGGGAAAGGGCCTCACGCTGGCTCCATGGACTCAAAGTGCCAATGCTGCTCAAGGAAGATTGTCTGACCACAATCCACCTGGCATCCATCAAAGAAATAAACAAGCTGTGCTTATCACCGAGCTGCCTGGTACAGCCAAACTGTAAATTAGAAATATAACGGCCTTCTGAGCAGCATCACAAGGCCCAGGCAAGGCCCCCGGTAGTCCCTGCTCTATCTGCAAATACGTGTAGTTGGTCATCACCCACCATGCCTTTAGTATGGGTGCAAACTTTGTTTTATTTTGCCCTCTTAAAGTTGGAATATATACATATACACATGCATGCACATGTGTGGACACACACATTAAAGAATAACAACAAACAGGCCAAAATATAAAGAGTGGTTGCCTTTCACTATGGGCCTAGGAGCACTTTTATTTTTCTTTGTATGGTTTACATTCTCCAAAGTTTCTATAATAAGAACTTAATAATTTCTATAATTGTAAAAACATGAATAGCTACCTTATTTAAAAATGTTTGGAATATCAAAAGTCCTAACTTACGTGTAGACAAAAAACACAAGGTGAGCTTGGTTTAAGGAGTTGGCAAATTTTGATCGTCAAGGCAGAGTACCTGGGTGAAAGTCAGGGCCAAGTTGCAGCTTCAGCAAGCTTCCCTGAGCACAGCCCTCTTCGCACCCTGCTCTGTGTCCTGAGCTGGCAAACTCAGGCTTCACGCTGAGACAGTGCTGGTCTTGCAGGATTTTCAACCAAGGAGGGATGTTAGTGAAGGGCTTTCTTCTATCTGTCGCCACCACACCTTTGCCAACTTCGCCTAGGGGAGCACCAATGATGGAACTTCTAGAGAGCGGTTCTCAACCTGTGGGTCGCAACCCCTTTTGGGGGTCGAACGACCCTTTCACAGAGGTCGCCTAAGACCTACTTGTTCAGAGCATTCTCATAGGTGAGTGAGCTGGAGTTTATCACCACATAGGTACCTTGCTCAAGTTTATGAAACCAAAAGCAGATCAACACCTGTGTTCATTTGACCAAAATAACCAGATCACTTTCATCCATCATTCCTTGCCTGACAGAGTTGACTGAACAGCCTGGATGGTTTGGGAATTATGTAGACACAGTTGTCATAAAAACATCAGTCATTCCTACAGGAAAATAAACTTGCCAGATGGATTGTGTATGGCAAGTATATCTGGATGATGATATTACTGGAAACATTCCCTTGTTGTCTGATGAACTTGGCACTTGATTTAAGCCTGGGGATGGAAAGCAGGATACCCTGTTCCCTCAATGTAAGCACAGATAAATGAGAGCTCCATTCAAAACACATTTTCAATCAAAGGGTTAATTTTTTAAAAAATATATGTTTTTATTGATTTCGGAGAGAGGAGGGGAGAGGTAGAAACATCAATGATGAGAGAGAATCATTGATCGGTTGCCTTTTGCACATCCCCTTTTGGTAAGTGAGCCTGCAACCCGGGCATGTGCCCTGACCAGGAATCAAACCATGACCTCCTGGTTCATGGGTTGATGCTCAACCACTGAGCCACACCAGCAGGGCCAAAGGGTTAAGTAAAAAAAAAAAATCAGAGTTATTTCAGATAATTTACTCTATCGAATTTAAGGAAGTTAATCTTGAGCTCTGAGAGAGCAGATTCTCCTTTCTTGTTTGCTTGCTTCCAAACTGTTTCTACTAACATTTTGCATAGAGCTACACTGCAGAGAGATAATAGCGAGAGAAGTCAGTCACAAAGCCAAGAATTGCCGAGGGAAATGCAAATCTGCAGGCCTTCCAGCTCCCAGGCAGCATTCTCAAATGCTAAAGTCATCTCATATTCACCCGAGGCCCTCAGATCTGCACATCGATACATGAAATTGGAGGCTAATAAGCAGGTATTGATTTTTCTGAGGGTGAGTGTCAATATTTACAATCCCAAGAGGTGGCAACTGATTGAGACAAAACCAAAGTCATGTGGTGACTGCCAAGGTCATGGCTGAGCAATAGTCCTGTTCTTCATGATACAGTTGGTCAATGCTTCTGCTTCCAAATGGTGCCAGATTATTTAGACAAAAGATGAAATTTCAACTGGTCCTCTGGACAGTACCAATTTCTATCACCTACTATCCAGGTACTGTGAAAGTCAAAAAAAACTGGCTAGATGTCTTCTGTCACATAAGCTTAGTCATAGTATAATCATCTAGGGCAGTAGTTCTCAACCTTCCTAATGCCGCGACCCTTTAATACAGTTCCTCATGTTGTGGTGAACCCCAACCATAAAATTATTTTCGTTGCTACTTCATAATTGTACTTTTGCTACTGTTATGAATTGTAATGTAAATATCGATATGCAGGATGTATTTTCATTGTTACAAATTGAACATAATTAAAGCATAGTGATTAATCACAAAACCAATATGTAATTATATATGTGTTTTCCGATGGTCTTAGGAGACCCCTGTGAAAGGGTCGTTCGACCCCCAAAGGGGTTGCGACCCACAGGTTGGCGACCCACAAGTTGAGAACCGCTGATCTAGGGGGATGGGAGCTGTTTCAAATCAATTGTTCAGGACTCCTTTTTTGAAAAATGATGATGTGTGGTGTGTACCCCTGAGAAACATTACTATCATGCTGGGAATAAGTCCCTTTTTCCAGGTTTGAAGGGTAGACCAGATGGTTCAGAACACCTGGCTTCAAGACAAAGTCCATTCATATCAAGTGATTCCTAGCCACTGCTTCCCATTAGAATCTCATCTCTAGAGAGTCTGATCTGATTTCATTGGTCTGTACTAGGGCACAAGCATCTGTATTTTTGAAAGTGTCCCAGTGATTCTAATGTGCACCAGTACTAAGAAACACTGGGATGCAAGGCCCTCCAACTGCCTTTCCCATGACTTGTCCTGCATTCCCACTGCGTGCACTCCATGTCCCAGTGCTATGTTCACACTGACCTGCAAGGAATTCTCCTCCTATATCTGGACACCAAATCATCTATTCTTCCTTCAAGCCACAGGCTGTTGCCTCCTCTCTTTGCACCTGAAATTTTTCTGACTAGGTCCCAACTCCAAATCAGATTTCATAATTTCCTCCTCTGTGAAGCTCCAACAAACCACTCATCACACCAGAGCAATTGCAAGTTTACAGGTTTCTTACCCCTCGTAGACAGTGGGCTCTCTGAGGCAAAAGACCATTCATGACTCCCCTAGGCATCTAAAGCACACCCACTCTGCTAAGTAGCACAAACCACAGTAATGATTCTGTTAATGTCTGTTGTGAAATTGGATAGAATTATAAGTTTAGGATAAGGGCCTTTCAGAAAATCGGGGAAGACCTGGGTCATATCTATATTCTGGGGTAACTAGAGTATTCTAAATATTAAAAATTTCCCCAAATTTTAATTTGAGGCTCTTTGTGCACACAAGGCCTGGGTCAAATGCCTCCCTTCCCTCTTCCTCTCTTCCATATGATGTTCTTGTTAGATTCAGTTGGGATAACTCAGATAAGTTCAGCCCTGAGTACCCCACATACCTCAGTGACACAGAATGTACCTCTGTTCCCTGACAGGAAAGGCCGGCAGATTCATATGCTGACAAGCAGATGGAGGACTATCGAGACAGTCAGTGCTAAGATTGTTGGGTAGACTGTTTCTATTGGATGAGGGTGATGTCATTCCACTCTCCTGATTCAAAGGCTTTCCCCAGTCTTGGCCATTCTCCCGTTTTAGATTCCTCCTTCTTTCCATTCATTGTATAACTAATTATTGAGTGCAAAATGTTGGTAATTCAGCACCAACACGACAGTTATTGTGTACACAGAGATGAAACAGATCAGCAGGATCCAAATAGCGTGAGCACCCAAACTTGCAGGATGGGTATCTGTGGCTGGAAGAACATCTCGAAATCTTCTAAGAAATTCTGTCACCAACACTCTTGCTGGTGTAGAAGATAATTGTGTGTGGAAAATCGTAGATTTGAATGACTTTGAGTAGACAAGCACTTTAGAAAAGCCATACTCTGTACATGAAGAAGTTTTAGGAATACCTTAACTCGTGTATTTCACTTATAATTTCCTTTGTATGTAAGCAATAGTTATATATGATGAAATTTTGTGTTTAAATAAGGATTCTTTCAATATGTCTAAAGTAAAAATTCAAGTCTTGGTCTTTGAATTGATTCTAATTTGCTATTTTCTTAGCAGTATATAAAATAACAGTGCCTTTATTAATTTGCTAGGACTGTCATAACAAATGACGATCACAGACTGGTGGCTTAAACAATATCTTGTTTTCTCACAGTTCTGGAGATTAGAAGTCCAAGAGCAAGGAGTCAGCAAGTCTGATTACATTTGAGGTCTCTCTCTCCTTGGCTTGCAGATGGCTCTTTTCTCCCTCTTCCATGGTTTTCACCCCTGTACCTGTCAAAATCTCCTTTTTTCTGGGTTGGGGACCCCCTCTAATAACCTGATTTCAAAGTATTAGCTCCTTAAAGCCTTTACCTCCAAATAAAGTTCATTTTAGGTACTGATGTTAAGACTTCAAATATGAATTTGGAGGAAACACAATTTAGCCTGTAACACTGCCTGACAATTGATGGTTTCTTAGTTTAATAAAATTTAGAGTATAAACCTCAGAGGATTGTAATGATAGTAAATGAGGCCCTGGAGCATAGGCAGTACTATCTGATCCTTAGCTGTTTATTATTACCTACTTCATAGGGTGGTTGAGAGAGCTAAATGGGATAGCACTTGCAAAGTGCTTAGCACAGAACCTAGCATATAGAGAGCACTCAGTCAGTATTAATATGGAAGTATATTCACATCCATAAAGCTAAGTTATTGAGAGAAAAAAATCACAGATTCCACACAATATTTTGTAAAGCACATTTTAAATATGCTTTAAAAATAGGAAGAGATTTTATTTTTAAATCTTGGAACTTGATGATAACTTTGAAAATCCTAGTGCACAATTAAGAAAGCAAAAGTTGTAGCCATGACTTCAAGCATAGTGTTTATAAGATTAATGTACAAAAGTGTTTTGTAATTACCTAATTGTCTGGCACTACCTCAAATCCAATTTCTTAACCCCTTTGTGTCAAGCCAAAGACATCTCCAGTGAGTGTGACACACTTATGCAAAATGCATTAAGCTTTTATGGCACAGCTTTGAGACCACCAATAGCATCTAGAGATTAATAATTGGAGTAAGAAAGATAAATGCCATTTATGAATAATTCAGCCTATCATTAGAAGTTAGAAATTTGAGAGCTGCAATACTTGGGAGAGTAAACAGAAGCCTGCTTTTAATGGGCTATAATTTTTAAATATGATGAGGCTATTGCCAGTTGTCACTTAGATAAGCTTGAAGCCCACTTCTCAATGAAAAGAAACTCCCTCAAAATGAGGCCACCCAGTTGAGTCACGTTTGAGATAAAAAGATGAATACATTTCTGATCTGGTTTAAAAACTGATTCTCTTTGTTACCCTGGACAAGATAATTAGCCTCTTTATAGGTAATCTATAAAGTTTCTAAACTACACGCACATATTTTATCTCTGAACTAGGCATACCCTCTCAAAGCCATACTCTTAGATTGTTTCCTCTACCCTCGATACCCAGAGTTTTCACTGTCTACCCTTATTAAAATTTTCCAACAAACTCTAGGACTTTCTAATATTGTCAACAAATCTAATCTGTCTAATAAAAAATAAAATAAGGTAACAATAAACTAGTGAGGGTGGTCCTAGGAAGAGTTTGTACATTTTACATCTGGCCTGAGTGCAAAGCTCCCATCTGTGCCATCAGACTCAAAGGAGTGACTCATAATAAAAATTTCCATTCAAGTAGGAGGGAAGGATTTTGTCAAGGAAATACAGTGAAAATCTGTAGGTTAATATCTATAAAGAAGGATATAAGTCTATGAAGAGACAAAGCTGTGTGCTCACCAAGCCTGTCTCACATACTTCCTGGGCACACAGGTTAGCTACATTTCCCAACCTCCTTTGTAGTAGTGGGGTCAAGTAACAGAGCCAATGGAATGCATGACACATCCAGGCTTTGCCCTAAAACTCCCAAAGCCGTCCTCCACTCTCTCAACTGCCATCTGCCACCTGCATGACAACATGAGCCTAGAGACCACAATGCTCAGCGCAACCTTGAGAAAAAAAGCACTGAAAATGGCAGAGCCACAGTCTAGAAGGAGCCTGGGTCTTGAATGATGGCAGAGAGCAGACCTCCCTCCTACACCTTTACTGATCATATTACACTATGACATGAGGGAGAAATACATTTCTGCTGTGTTAAGCCACTGGGATTTAGGGGTAATTTCTTATATCAGTTAGCTTCACTTGAATACTACAGGTATTGACTTTCCTGATAGAAATACTACAAAGACCAATTATTTGTTTGCTTTTTAATTTACTTACCAAGTATGTGCTTCAAATCCACCATGTAAGATTTACTCTGCTATGTAGCAACTTATGAAGCAGTCTGACAATAATAGTTAGGGCTCTGGACTTTAGAATCTAAATAGGGGTTTAGATCCTAGCTCTGTGCACTTGAGCATATTAGTTAACTTCTCTTACCAGCTGTGTGCCCTTGAGCATATTAGTTAACTTCTCTGTGCTTTAGTTTTCTCAGGTGTAAGATGGGGGTAATAATATCTGCTTCATAGGGTTGTTCTGAGAGTTAAATAAAGTAACCAATGTATGTAAAATACTTAGGTCCATACCTGGTGTTTCTCTTAATAAAGGTTGCTTTCATTGTAAAATCTAGTCAAAGCTCCAATTTTCCAAATTAAACATGAAACAAAACATTATTCATGGTAAAATTTATAAGTACATCTTACTTGCATAGCCATCGAGATCAAATCCAATGATATCTCTGGAAGGGACTGGAGGACACTGATCCTAAAGGCGAGTTGGGCTCGTTTGGACAAATAGGCACACCCTCTGGCAGTGCATGCTGGGAAACCTCATGTTAGTCAATGAAAATAATAAAGTGACTGGAAAGTTTATTTGCAGATTTGGAAAAAGAAGAGAGAAGGAAAATGGTAGTGGTAGGAGGGCTTCTTGTCCTCAGATAGCCCTGATGCTATGTTTTCTTGGCACCCTGAGGCTTTTCCAGTAGGGTGGGTCTAATACTAATAAATAAATATATGTTTCTATTTACTTCTTCAAAATCCAGTAATGCAAGGATTTATGTTTATCTAGTATTTTCCTATTTGTTTGCACAGCCAAAAAATGTCTGCTAAGCAGGCAGTTCCTTGAGAAGATCCTGTTTGCCCAGTCCAGCCCCATCAAGAATTTGTTGGAAGAAAACACAGAATTCCATTTTAGAGGAAGGATTAAATGGGCTGGTATTCAGAGACTCCATTAACCTGAAATAGAAGCAAAAGAAAAAAAAATCACAAAGCAAAAACTGAACCAAGTCTTAGATACATTGACATTGAGAGACTTTAGGCCCAGAAAAAAAGTCTTCTTAAAAAAGTTTATAATATGTATTTTTTTCTGTGCCTGTTGTCCTGGTTTCAATTACCAATAGCCAATGACCATGAACTTTTACGACGTGAACAAAGAAACTGAAGAGAATAGAACATGTGCTTGCCTATAACACGTCCATGGGTATTACCAAAGAGGAGAGTTTGAGCAAAGTTTGAGCAAAGTTTCATTAAAATGGGAAGGCAGCAGCTCCCTATAAAGCAAGCCAGGCAGATAGCTTAGTCTATGTTCTGTTACAAACGGAAGGGATTGCATTGTCCCAGACACCAAAAAGGTCTGTGTGAACTTAAAAACCTCCATTTTATTTGTTCAGCAATTTGCATGGGACAGAGACCAGAGCCATTTGTAAGAGAGGAACACAATTCTGTGACTCGAACCTCAAATGGAGTTGGTAGGAGTAGCCTCTTCCAGGCACAGTCCCTTATGTGGCCAGAGATGGGCAGCAAGGCTCTGAGCCTTTGTTGTCTGGGAGCTGGGTGCAGAGCAGGGCCTGGGAACTGGCTGACCTGAGGAGCTTAGGTCCTGCAATTTCTGAGAAGTTTTTTGAAGAGTCTTGGGTAAGGTGGACTAATTATATTTTCTTTTTAATGGTCTTTCACTTTAAATAAGAGTGTTGTCTTTAAACAAGAGAAGAAAGTCTGTCTACTTTACCATTTGGAGCCAGAAAATTAGCCTCATAAAGAGAGTTAACTGATTAACTTCTGACACCAGTTTCACCTCACACTGGGCCCGGGATTCCTTTAGCAGCCTCAGGACCCCCCAGGAGAAAGGCGATGGTTCTGTTTTCATCTCATTCTCCCCGGGCCTACACTCCACGCCTACATCAGGAGTCTTTGCGACTGTGTTTGGGAAGTTTGGCACTGAACAAGACCCGAGGAAGGTTATAAAGCAAAGGGAAACCCCAGAACAAATCCTTGTTAAAGGGGACTTTACAGGCCTGGAAGTAATTCTTCCTCAACCAGACTATCTCACAGCCACTCTTGGCTGTTTATGGGGGAAAAGAAAAAAAAGAAAAAGAAAAAAAAGTATATATATATATATATATATATATATATATATATATATATATATAGAGAGAGAGAGAGAGAGAGAGAGAGAGAGAGAGAGAGAGAGAATATATGTACACATTTATATACATATCTAATTTAATCTTTACAATAACCCTACAAGGCAGAGCAATTATTATCTCATTTTATAAATGTGGAAACTGAGGCTTAGAGAGTTTGGGTAACTTCCCCAGCGTCACACAGATAGTAAGTGGCAGAGCTGGGCATCAAACCCAGGGAGCTTGACCTCAGAGTTTATGGAGTTTATTAACTATCCTAAATTTTCTAAAGTACGAAATTCTTAAGATAAGAAGAGATGAATTTCTGACATTAGAAACGCAGGTGAACCAGTGGGAAGCATTTTTAAGTGATGTAGCCTTCCTGGCACTCTGCACATCACCCTTTGCAGGAATCCATCAATTCCTGTAAAACCTCCCCGGCGGATACCCCAGGACCACCCAGTTTCCAGCAGTTTCTCCTATGCCTCACAGGACACCTTCCCTAGGACATCAGTATCCTGGCAGATCAAGTACCACGGGAGTAAGCTGCTCGCATTCTCTCCAACCAAATAAGCATATTCACATTTTCCAAGATCTCTGACTATGAGCCTGAACAGGAAATTTGGTTTCTGATTAATAAGCATCTTGCCTTCATGTTTTCAGAGAAAGCATTTGTGCTAATAATTTGATGCTTAATAATGAGATGTCTATCAAAGGAAGGGAAATGGCAACGGGGAAACAATTAAGTTGGACCACGGTAAAATGTCACGCTTTTTAAAAAGTCTTCACCCAAAAGGTTATGCCCAAAACACTTGTATTTGGAAAAGGTGCTGCAATGCAGAGATTTTTGTTTTCCTCTTTCATTGGTGGTTCCAGGGAGCTTTTCCATTTTTTAGAAAAGCCTTGGGTCTGGAAGTGTTCAAGCATCAGGCTGGCAGAGCTTGGCACAGTGATATTGCTGCCAAGTTCAGGACAAATCTATTTCTCCCTCTGTTCCCATTAGAACCCTCATTTCTGCATTTGGAGCCTGACACATGCCAAACTGCCCTATTCCTTCTTGCCTGTCATTAAAGTGTGTAGCTAAACACTGGGTTCTAAATTCATCATTGAAACTGTCCAAACACAAACCCGAGGGTATTCAATAGTCTCCTGGAGGATCAGGGCGTGGGCCTACAATGACTCAAATTGGCCAACGTTCAAAATGCCACTTAAACTCAAGCACAAAAGAGGTCGTGCCTGTGGAAAGATCTAGGTTGACTCCATAAAGGCACAAAGGCTTGAGTCTTGTGCTTTCTGAGCTCCTGAGTGCCTGCCCTTCATTGCCTTGCCTGTGTGACTCATTCTGAAGGCACAGGAAATGGTGCCAACAGACCAAACCCTAGCAAGGATGCCTTTCCCCAGCTCTTCACTCCTGAAATCCAACTCAATTACAGTCAAAGCAAAGGTGGAGGGGTAGAGAGCAAATAAGAATATTTATTTTGACTTTCCAGTGTAATTTTACTGGGGATCCTAAAACATAGAACCATCATGTGGTATAAACTAGTCTTCCTGGTCAGGTTCCGTTAGGTTATCCTACAGTAACAAGTGGCTCCAAAGTTGCAGTAGCTTCACCCAACAAAGGTTCATTTTGCATCATTCTACCTGTCCATCATAATTCAGCAGGGAGGCTCCACTCGTCATAGTCTTTGGAGACCCAGGCTGATGGAAGAGCCACCATCTCCAATGTCATGGGTCAAACGCCAGGGGGGATGGTTCTGAGAGTGACTGCCGGGGCTGACCAGCAGACCCTGAGTGACGGATGAACAGATTGCTCTGACACACATTTTTGTGAAAGAGAGGGCTAAGGGACTGTTTTACTTTAGTAGTAAAAGCAGTCCTGTTCACCTGCCTTGTTGGCTTTTTATTGTAACAACAGTTTGAACTCAAATTAACCTATAGGTACAATCAGCAGGGTAAGTATCCTTGAGAAAGTATATGCTTCTACAAGGTCGGGTCTTTAAAGACTAAACATAGAGATTCTAGCAGAACACCCCTAGGGGATCGGACTTGTTTGGAAAAGTCAAGGTAGGGGCGGCAGGCTTTGACAAGGTCCCCTTAGAGGCCCCCAACCTTTCAGAGAATCCTCCTTACAGACATTCAACCAAGTCCCATGCTTCCCCACAAGTGACACCGTCTCATTTGCTCAAAATTCATTGGCTAGAACTAGTCACATGGCCCCGCCCAAACACAAGAAGGCTGCAAGGTATAATCCTGCCATCTACCATTAATGACTATCGCTGACCCCCGAGGTCACATCTCTAAGCAGCAAAGTTGAAACTCCAGACTCTGACTTTCCATACACCATGGCTTTAAGATAAAAGCACAGCTCACAGACCTTTGGCCCAACCTGGCTCTGGGATTGATCTAGAGGGTCCTTGAAGATGGAAAGGTGAGCCGTTTAAGTTGCTCTCTATAAGCTAAAACTGTAGCTTTAGTCAGTTACCTCATTCTTACTCCAGAAAAGATCAGAATTCCTGATTTAGTCCCTGAATAATTGACTCCCTTCCTCATCTTTTGGGAATCTTTCAGATTAGAGAGAATGTGGAAACATACTGAATCCTCTGATCCCTTCCTGGCCAGTGCCCTTGCCTTCTGGGTATTAGAAGAACAGATCCCCGAAGCAGAGCAGGGGCCCTAGAGAATGATTTTCTGACATTGGTTCCAATCCCAAATCCCTGTGAAAGGTCTGTGACACCTTCAGTCTGTAAACTGCCAGAGAATATGCCTTTCCCAGGTGTGCATGGCTATTTTTGGAAATGTATGCAGATCCTGTGATCCGTAAAACATAGATTCAATTAAAATGGGGTACTGAATTCATTTTAACATTACACATTTTCTGTCAACAGCTCCTCAAAGCCCGCACAGGATTAATTTGAGGGAAGGGTGAGGAACAGCAGTGGTCTGTCAATTGTTTTTGTTATATAAAGATATATAGAGGTCCTCATAGTGTTAAAACTCTGCTCCCTGCTCAGACCATTTTGGTGAATTTTCTGGACAAAGAAAAGTAATAAGCAAACATGTCAGTGGTTGTGTCGGAAAGCTGATGTTTGTCTCCTAGGAGAATTATGCCATTGAGGGTGGGGTGAGGTAGGAGGGTGAGGAGCATTTTGAGAATTTCAGCTTAAAGTCCCGTATAAACAAAACTCCTGCCTGCTGGCAGGTCAGTGCATGTGATGTTTGGTCCAGGGCCATCATGAAAAGCACTAAGTCAACAAGTATACAGCTGAAATGAGGGGATTATACACACAATCCCTCCAGCGTTCAGAGCAATGACAATGCCAGCCATCACCTATTTCAGACGGGTCAGAGGAATTGCCCAAAGTTGTACATCAAGTGAAGGGCAGATAGAGGTTAGGATTGTGGCACCATCCCGGCCCATGACTTTCTGTCATGTTAGCACAAATGATAAACCCAAGTGTCCGGCCACATCCATCTGTGGTGTAGCCGCTGGTGGTGTAGGGTGGAGAATAGAGCAACCTCCTTAAACCCATCTCATTCATATTCCTAGCCTGTGCCCCCCTTCTTCTTGGCAGAGCCTTCTGGAAGGGCTGCGGGAAGAGTTCCTGAGGCCACAAATGCCAGCTAAGCACATAGCCACCATCTGGGGGAGACCTCCCTGTCCATTGTTTTCCCTGTGAAATGACCACAGATCATCACATGAGCTTTGTAGATGAAGCCCGCCTGCTGCACCAGTCACCATTCACAGGGCCCAAGACAGGCTTGCAAGCTGAAGGCAACCATCTGTGATCTGAGCCCAAGGGAGCCCCTCCGCTCTGAGACTTGTTCATAACTCTGCCCATAGAGGCAAGACATTCTGGTTAACCCAATCAATCCTGTCTTTGGGGAAACACCGATGGTAGGTGAACACATGAGGTATTGCTACTTCAGTCTAGGCCAGTGGTCGGCAAACTCATTAGTCCACAGAGCCAAATATCAACCGTACAATGATTGAAATTTCTTTTGAGAGACAAATTTTTTTAACTTAAACTATATAGGTAGGTACATTGTTATTAACTTAATTAGGGTACTCCTAAGGCTTCGGAAGAGCCACACTCAAGGGGCCAAAGAGCCGCATGTGGCTCGCGAGCCGCAGTTTGCCGACCACTGGTCTAGGTCATTATCATGGCTCTCGAAAGCTCAGGCACATGCTACTGTTGGAATTTCTGGGAACCAGACTGTCTTCATAGACAATAATGCCAAAGAAGTGACTTCCTGCATTGCACTGAGTCCCCAGAAATCTTGGTAATAAGTTCACAACAGTTTGTACATGTGACTGTTTTGTTTCTCTCGTTAGAGATTTACTAATACTATTCTTTTGCATGGTGCCAACCCTTTTCTCTTAATGGTACACAATGAGCAAAAACGAAATAGAACTTCCATGCTTGGGCCATATCTCTGTTTATTTACATGGTTTTCCAGCCAAGGGCCCGAGTTGGTTGCCATCAGGTCCCCTCCCCGGTGTAGGGGTCAGGGCTTGGAAGGCCATAGAGAAGGAGGCCGGGGCTGGTCTGCAGTTGCTGGCATGGGAACAGCTCACAGCACTATCCTGGACAAAGACACACTTGGGGAAAAGGTGCAAAGCAAAATGCCAAATGCAGAGGGTGCAGGCAAGCTTCTGCAGCCTGGGAAGCAATGGGATCAGGAAGGCAGAGCAGACAGAACGCAGGGAAGTAGTCGAGGCATTGCTTCACAGAGCCGGCCCCTCTTACAGGGCACCCTCGGAAGCACTGCAGCTGCAGAAAGAGTTGGCAAAGGGGAAAATGTTTGGACTTTGCTTTCTATGTTTGGTGTAAACCTAAGAGCCCCTCAGAGTAAAAAAGTGAATGGAGAGTAAAAGAGCACAGGTCGCCAGGGGATTGCAGCCAGCCTTCGCTCAGCAGGCGTCTTCTGGTCAGATTAGGATCGCGGAGCCCATCAGCCAGAGCCCATCTCTAAGCATCCAGGTGAGTGGTGTGCACACACAGAAATAACCCATTGCCACAGTCCTGGGGGACAGCCTTGGGGCCAGAGGTGGTGAGGGAGGGGCCTGCAGGAGGCCAGAGAAAGCAAACAGGACTCCATGCGCTAGCAGAGTGACCCAGATGAAAGGAAGGACTTGGGAGGAGGAGAAGGACAGCAGAGCATCTCCTGGCTAAGGAAGCAGCTCCTTGAGGCTGGCAGTGAAAGAGCCTCAAAGGGGCCCAAGAATCTGCATTCTGAGCCAGCTCCCAGTGAGTCCAAGGCAGGTGCTGCTGCGAGACACCTTTTGGTGGATGGGAGGTTTTAGAGGACTGACACGTGTGGCATCCTGTTGCCATCGGAAGCACAGTTTTCCTTTTTACAAATGTTTTTGTAATTCTCTGGAAGACAGCAGTTTGCTGTGTCGGAGAAGGGATGGATGCTCTGAGCAGGCAGGGCCAGCCCCCCTTCGTGTCAAAAGCCTTGGGCACACTTCTATGGCCTCCGTGTTCCCTTCTCAGGCACAATGGCGGGACCAGGGGGAAGAGTGAAGAGGATCTTTGAGGGGAGGGAGATAGCTGGGGTCCTGTATTAACGTTACTGAGTGCCACTCGCCTGCGGGAGTGGAGCCCTGCAAGCACAGTTCACTGTGGAAATTTCTGTGTCTAGTGCGTGTGCACGACTGCTGGCTGGCTAACACTCCCACGAAGATTTGCCCTTGGCCTTGCTGTATGTGTACCTGTGAAGTGAAGATCAATGCTGTCTGGTATGAGGATCTGGTCCTCTGTCTCAGGGTCTTGCATTCATAATGTCATGAAGCCTGTCTCATGAGTTGTGACCTTCACATTTCTGAAACTGGGGTCTGAGTAATTCTTAGGAATCCTAGACATTTTTCCTTTGGGGTTTTGTTTTAGGGATAATCTAAAAAAAAAAAAGTTTTACCAGTTATAAAGACAACACTTTTCTTTGGGAGTAATAACTCCCATTTGGAAGTCTTCTGTAGAATAAACTTGATTTTTTTCAGTCAGTAGTCTCTACAGCTGAGGTCTCCAGAAATATTAGGGGGTCATCAGATACACTGTCAGGGATCTATGTAAATGGCTTTTCCCATTAAAAGTAAAAAGAGCTGTTTTGGTGCATTGCAATATAGCAGCAGTTTTAAATATAGGACCCCGAAATGAAATTCTCCCTGGCTTTATAATGACTTTGGGTGGAAAATCTCCAAGGATGAAATACATCTTGTGCCAATTCATTTGAATTCAATTCAATTCAACAAGTATTTACTGAGCTGTGGTCCTGATGCTATGGCAGGCGCAAGGGAATAGAAAGTAGTAAAGTTCCTGTCCTCTTGGGAGAGAATTATTGCACAAGAAGCAATAAGAACATTCTCCCTGGAGGAGTTAGAGAAAACTTCTCAGAAGGATGAATTCATCAGGAAGAGAGAGAGAGAGAGAGAGAGAGAGAGAGAGAGAGAGAGAGAGAGAGAAAGAGAACAATGTAGATATAAGCAAAGAGCATAGACAAAAGAAAAAAGGCATAGCCTGTAGTTTAACATGACTGGAACATAGAGTTTAAGGGTTGACCGCCTAGGAAAAGCAGAGAACTAGGCAAGGAACTAGTTAAGGAGCTTGGCCTTGTTGGCAGGAGAGCATGACAACAATTCTGGGCTATAATGCCTTTCTGAGCTCTCTCTCTTTTTCTGAATGTCTTTATTACTCTGTTTTGTCTGGGAAGTTTGAACTGCCTCAAGGGCTATGTTTTATTGGTCTCACTCTCCTAGGTATAAAGAGATGAAAAAAAAAGAAAAGAAAAATTATCATCTTAGCAATGGCACTAAAATTTCCATTAGGGAAAAAATGTCTTTGTTAGGAAAAAAATATGATGTTGATAAAGACATGGTGTAGATCTCAAACACCTGAGAATTTGTGATTTTAAATATCATAAGAGGGGAAATAAGTCTGAATTATTGAGAGGAAAGAATTTGAGGTTTTGGTGTAGGTCTCAGTCCAAAAGAGAGTTGCAGAGAAGGGAGAGAAGAGAAATATGAGAAATGATGGAAAAATAGCTCCCAACTTAACAAATTTTGAGGAAAATATTTAAAATCCATAAATGCTGTAGGCAAGCGATGTTTTTATGGTGGTATATGAAAGGCAGGTTCGAACTTTAGGGCAGACTTGAACTGGGGTGTAGGATGCATGCCACACAGCAGAATGTGATGAGGAGTCCAAGGTGACCCTAAAAACATAAGGCCCTGGGAAGCGTAGTCATCTTGGAAAAGGCTTCTGATTCCCAAGGCTACAGTTGTGAACTAGATCTTGATGTCAATTTTATGTTTTAATTTGGTTAGGCAATAGCTGCCTGTTATTCAGTCAAAAACAAGTGGAGATGTCATTGTAATGATATTTTTGGATGTAATCTATATTTACAATCAATAGACTTTAAGTAAAGCAGATTACTCTTTATAATGTGGGTAGTCTTTATCTAATCAGTTGAAGAATGTAGGAGCAAAAACTGTAGGATCCAAGACTGAGGTTTCCAAGTAAAAAACAATTGTGCCTAAAGACTCCACTATGGAAACCCTGCCTGACTTTCCCACCTGCTGGCCTGCCTTGCAGATTTTTGTCTCAAGACTGCAACATCAACTCTTAACATGAATTTCCAGCCAGCCAGCTTTCCCTATGGATTTCAGACTTGTAAGCTCTCATAGCTTCCAGTTTCTTAAATCTCTAGATATATTGATAGATATTGATAGATAAATGATAGATCCTATTGTCTCAAACATAGTTCTTCATTGGCTAGTTAGAATGTTTAATAAGTACTCTGTGAAATATATTGCTAGGTCTTGACCCAGTAGCCATTATTCCTTATTCTTTCCTTACTAAAAGAATCCTGATTTTGTCTTGATTAGCAATGCCTATCTAAACTATTCAATTCCCAGCCTCCTTTGCAGCTAGGGTGGTCATGTGACATAGTTACAGCCAATGAGACTAAAGAAACCATGATGTTTAAACATTGAGAACGTTTATAAAGGGATAGACTTGGCTGGCATGTTCTTTCACTGATTTTTCCTTTTCTCTCTCATTATTCCTGTCTGAAATATAGATGCAAAGAGTTATCATACAGCAGCCATCTTGTAATTATGAAGATGAAAGCCACTGAGAATGATACAGGTTGAAAGTAGAAGGATTATGGGCAATAGAAGACATTCATGATTATCAGCCTCAGCCTCTGGACTTCTTAAATAAGAGAACAATACACTTCTTCCTTGTTTATGCCAATCTGGTCAAATTTCCTTCCATTTACAGATGAATGCACGCCTGCCACAATCTCAGACGCTGTTGGGTTAAGCAAAGGCATTGTTTCCAGAACACCACTAGAGTGAGAGGTCTGGAGACCTGACTGACTTCCTCTGTAGCTCTTTTCCAATGAGAAAATTAGCTGAGCTTAAATGCTCATATCAATGAGGAATCACCTTGCGTGGAACTCAGGAGAGGTAAGTTTATCTGGGTTGGAATTGAGAGTTGGGTGGAGAAGTGCTGAGGATATCTTATCACCAAATGGGAGTGGGAGCAAGTGAGAGGGTATTTTAAACTACAAATGATAGTTAAAAAGATGTAAGTATAGTTAAAATGATAGGAATTCCACTACCAATGGTATACCTGGATCTGTAGTCCAAAAGGTGTCTGGTTAAAACAAATAAGAAATGAATACTCAGGGATATGACAATCAGCTTTTAATAAGTAAAGACTGGTATCTTACTGTTTTCTCCTACACTTTCACTCTATTTTTTTCTCCTTATTCACTCATTAATTTATTCAACAAACATTTATTAAGCAAATATGGCCTAAGAACACAGGATGAGTACAAAAAATCCTTGACCTTCAAGAGCCAAACATTGAATGGAAAGACAGAAATGTGAGCAGATAAATGACCAAACAAATCTGTCAGTGATATAGAAGAGATAAGAATAAGCAAAGCCTGGCCAGTGTGGTTCGATGGTTGAGCATTGACCTATGAACCAGGAGGTCACAGTTCTATTCCCAGTCAGGGAATATGCCCAGGTTTTGTGCTCTATCCCCAGTAGGGGGCATGTAGGAGACAGTGATCAATGATTCTCTCTCATCATTGATGTTTCTGTCTCTCCCTTTTTCTTCCTCTTGGAAATCAATAAAAATATATTTTTAAAAAAAAGATTAAACATAAACCACCAGGAGGGAGTGCCCAGAGGAATTAGGAACAACTCTATAGCACAGGAGACATTGGAGTTTGACTTTGACATTTAAACAGGAGTTTACCAATTAGAGAAGGGGGAAGGCCATTTCCATATCCTACATCCTCATCTTTGGCAACCTAAATATTAAAGGAAATTTGGTCCATTCAGATATCAAGGGAGGTTTCTCTGAAGAAGCTTCCCTTGAGCTGAGATGTGGGTGAGAGGAGTTAATGAGGAAGGAAGAGAATTCTGGAAAAGGGGAGCAGTAAAGGCAGAGGCCCCACGGAAGGTGGAATATGGCAGGCAAGAGGATTGAACTGGAACTCACCATAAGGCTGGGGAAATACTTAGGGAGTCAGGATTATATAAGGATAAAGCATGTTAAGGGCATTTTTATTTTTATTTATTTTTCCTAATAGCAATGAGAAGTCAGTGAAATGTTTTATGCAGGTGGACCATATGATCATCTTAACTGCCAGCAATCTGAAACACTTAAAGAACTACAGTCTTTCCCAGTCGTCCCGGGATTCTGAATTCCTATTGCAACCTCTATAAAGCCAAGCTGCAGGCCCACCATAGTTATCGGAATATGTTGCCATCACTAGGAGCCCCATAATTCTCCTTCTCCATAAGGGGACACTGGCAAACTTTAATAACTGTCAGGTCTAATTATGAACAGCCACTGCCCTTTAAACTTGCATAGGAAGCCCTTTCCACTCCCGAGGCCAGCCTGTCAGTCTGTGAATGGCATCCTATGAAACCAAGTGTTAGACAAAGCACCTGGAAAAGATGCAAATAATAGCAGGAGGTAATGATATCTGCACATAATACAATCTCCAGAAAGCAGGAGCTGGAGCTCAGCAGATACCACCACATTGACGGCTGCATTTTATTCAAATGCCACTGAATATGTCATTTTCCACAGTTAGGATGTCAGGCTGTGACCTGAATTTCCAAGTATGTTGCTTATACCATCAGCCAATGGCTTTGAGCAAGGTAAGAATTTAAGCGTGGAATGCAGGGCTTGCACAGTCAGGGTTTTAGGTAAGAAAGATGACTTGGATTTTGGCCGTTGAGAAGAAGTTTCCATTCTTTTTTATTTTATTTTATTAACATCGTCTTACTTATAATTGCCAGTTACAAAAGCAGTCATGAGGATGTAAAGTACAGCATGGGGAATATAGTCAATCATATTGTAATAACTATGTATGGTGTCAGATGAGTACTAGACATATCAGAGTGATCACTTTATAAGGTATATAAATGTCTAATCACTCTACTGTACACATGACACTAATATAATATTTGTTATGGCAACTATAATTGAAAGTAAATTTTTAAAAAATGTTAACACACATACACACCCACATACACACAAGGGACACAGAGAATATTCCTGAAGGCTTTCCGTGGAGGACCTCTCAAGAAACAGAAATAGATACAGAGACAAAGAAGCATCGAACAGACTGTCAATCTACAGCAGGAAGGCAGGGGAGGGCAGGGGGGCGGGTAAGAGATCAACCGAAGGACTTGTATACATGCATGCATATAAGCATAACCAATGGACACGGACACAGACACTGGGGGTAGGGAGGGCGCAGAGGTGAGGGCATGTGCTGGGAGGTAGGGGAGGCCAGGGGGGAGGAGGTCAATGGGGGAAAAAGGAGACATATATACTACTATTTAGAATACTTTAAACAATAAAAATAATAATAATATTTTTTTAAAAAAAGAAGCCAACCTTATAGAGCATATTTTATTCAAAAAGGTAAAGATCTAAGCTGGAGAGTTAAGGACAGAGTGCGAGGGCTGAGGACTACTGCGGCAGACATGCTGTGATTCTTCGGGGACCTCAGATTGCTCTCTAGGGAAAGAAGGACCGGAGGTCGAACGGAAAGGCGTGGGAAGAAATGAAACAGGGCTTGGCCTTACATTGCAAGCAGCACTTTTAGGAATGCTTTGCTGTGCTTTTGGTAGGAGGTGGGGCCTAGGTTCTTCTCCAGAAACCTGCCTAGGATAAGGGAGTGGATTTTAAAAGCAAACAAAATCCCCTCTGTCCTCAAACTTGGAAAGGCTAGAGGGCCTATATTCCCAACTTTCTTCATAGTCAAACTGCCTATCTGGCCTCTGCTTTGCCCTGTGGCAAACGAGCCTCTTAACGACCAAGGCCATTGATCTTGACACCAAGAAGTGAGCATGTAAACAGCTTAAATGCAGCAAGTGGCCAAGTCTTTAAAAGAACTCAGTCTTGTTATCTGACTAAAAGATAAGCAGTATTTTCCCAGCAACACTGAGAAGTGGTGACTGTGTGATTCCTCTCCTCTACCTCCCACCCCCATCAGAAGACCCCTTTTCTTCGCCTCCCCATTCCACCCATCCATGCAGCCTCCTGCTGTCTCTCATTCTCCTCTTTCATCAAAACATTTCTTTAGATGCTTTTGCTCACACAGCAGTGGGAACATGGCTTGTTTGCAGGGATAGGTTCTAGAATTTTAGTTATGCGTCTCACTGAGCATCTACTATATACTATATAGTATACGTGTAGGGCCAGTTTTTTGGTGGTTGTTGTTTGGGCTCCATAATAGACATGATTTATCTTCTCAACATCCTTTCCTTTGGAGAATAACTCCTCCCTATGTCATAATAATTGTGCTTAGTCTGTGTGGTTTGGGTCAAGTTTCCCTCCCTCTCCTTCCCTGCCTCGAGGACAGGGCACTTGGCCCAGGCCTGGTCACTCACAGTATTCTCAAATCCTCCGCAGAGGGACTGGCTCAGGGACAAGAATGTTACAGTTGCTGACATTTGGAGATTCTTGATTCTTTTTGATTGCAGCTCTCTGTGCCCTACTGCAATAAAAAATTCAAATTCAGTTAATACAGCAATTAGCTTTCTCCTTGGTTCACAAACAAAATTGCAATTGAAAGTGGATGTACATAAGCAGATAGTTCTCATTTTTAATGACTGATTTGGTAAGGCTGTTGTTTATAAATGCAAACTTGACTCAGGTAAAGCCTCCTGGGAATGCCACCAGGATTTAGAAGACAAAAGCTGATATGTCACTTTAATACAAAAATAAACTCTTTACTACCCAGTCAAATACACATTATTTGACTTAATGGAACTTGCACGTATACTATTTGTTGGTGTGTGTGTGTGTTTCTCAAAAATATTTTTGCTACTGATGACAAAGCTCTGAAAATATCCCTTTCTTTGGAGTATAGAAGCAATTTCCCTTACACACAAATTGATTTATGGAAAACTGTGTGTTAATTTATTAGTAAATCCACAATGCTGCTCTACAAGTAACATTGGTCCCTTTCTGTCCACTTTCAATTTAAAATGCAAATTATAATTGTCCTTTCTTATTCTTTGCATTCATACTCATTGGGTATGATGTGGTTAATAATCTTTGGGGAAGCACCTCAGAAGCTAAGCAGAAATTAACCAAGTGCTCATAGGTAAAAATGGCTGGGCATGGTTGCTATGCCATTTTTAATGGCAATCAAAATAGATGCAGTTCATTTAAAAATTTATAAGTAGAAGAGCTTCTGTCCTTAATAAGCAAGTAATATGTTATGGAAATTTTGGGATCAGAAGGTTTTAAAATTAGTTAAGCAGTATTGGATTTGAGCAGTATTGGCTCCCTACATGTGGTGTCCATCTCCTGAAAAGGCACTTATTGTGGTAGGGAAAAAAGGGAAGACACTTTTGTTGATGCCCCTTGGGGCAGAATACTGACACAGAGATAGAGCTTGTCTGGTGTAGATGCTGTCTGCATGATTGCAAACGCCCACTCCAGTTCTGAGAGTCTGTGGTTCTATGTATATTCTTTCTCCACACGAGGCAAGCAACCTTGGTTATAATTTGGCTCCCCATACAGCTGGCCTTTAGGGAAAAGCTGTGCTGACCAGAGGACATGAGTGTCTGGTCCTTCACGCAGCAAGTGGATAACATGCTTGTTAAGGGTCCAGGCCCAGGAGTCAGACACCTGGCTTCATACTCCGCCTCTTTTTTCTCACATGCTGGGTGATCCTCAGCAAGTGTCTACATCCTGAGCCTCTGGCTTTTTTTTTTTTTTAATCAGTAAAATGAAGACAAAATGAATGTCTTCCTCATTTAGGTGTTATGATGATTAAGTGATATAATGCATGTAAAGCGTTTAGAACCTTGGAACAAGATATATTTACCCTAGTTATTACTATAATTATAAATAAGACATAAGGCATTCTGATTTAATATCAACTTTCTGAAAAACAACTTTTTAAGGAAAAAATCTCAAACAAACACAAGCAGAGAATTGTATAAAGAAGCCTCATGTACCCAATACCCATCTAAAACACGTCATCAACTAATATCGACCACTCTTGTTTTATTTTGGTCCCCACTCACACCCCTATATGGCCTCCCTCCCCTAGCAAGTCCCAAGTATAAATAACTTAATCTGAGGTTTACATCCTTCTTGATTGGAAAGACTCTGCTCCTAAAAGACTAGTCGGCCCCAGCTGTGTCGTCAAGTGGGACCCTGGATCATCACAGTAAATTTTTCTAGGTTGACCTTTTCTAGAATGAGTTCCAAAGAACATTTTCCACAGTGTGTTTATAGGTTTTATGCCAAAAGAACAGAGTTCTCTGGTCAAGTACATTCTCAAGTCATTGAGATTAAGAATGCCATGTTCCTTCATTCTAAGTGCCTTGCGGAACATTTCACAGTCTCTGGCACCAACAGCCTCTATGAGGTGGAGAACACGTGAAGAGAACCTTAAACATATTTAACTCTGCAACTACCTTTTCCAGAAACATCTTGGGGAACAAAAGCTCAGTGGAACACACTTTGGTCAACTCAAAGCCAGACAAATACCATTTTTCAGGGACCTATTCAGGGAGCCAGATAGCTTTCTCCAGGCCACAAGTCTGTATTTTTTTGAATTTCTAGTTTTTGTTTGCTTAGTGCAACTGGAAATGAGACTCTTGAGTTCTAGAACCACTGTTCCCTCTAGTAAAGGAGAAGTGGTATAAGTTATTTTCTTATCTTGGCACACAGGGGCGGACCATTAAAGAAGCCGTGTACCAACTTTCCATCTAAAACAAGTCATCCACTAGTCATGACCACTCTTGTTTTATTTATGTCTCACCAAGAAGTGAGAGGAAAGTTAATAACATTGAATTCAATGTGAGATACCATGTCCCAACTGCTTCCCAAGCCTGAGTTCCTAAGCAGTAGCAGCCTACATAAGCAGAATCTCGTGGACTTGAGGCTCTGCATGTTTACACAGTCACTGTTAGCATCAGAGCGTAACGTGTGCTTAATGACCTAAAGAAGGGGAGGAATAGGGAACTGGTGAGATCTTAGGAAAATATTGAGCCAAAGTTCCCCTCTGAAGAGTGCCATCAAGAGCATACATACCCTACTTGTGCTGTCGTGTGTGCTTCTGTGAATTTTGCTTTTCAATTGATACTAAAATAGAGTCATTTGGCAGAAAGGGGAAGTTGTGAGGAGATGTGGTAGACATTACCATGTCCAGTTCTCCTCTCCTTTTGGGAACTTGGGAGAGTGTACTTCTCACCTTGCTTGCAGTATAATAAAGCCATTTGACTATTTCTGGCTAAAACAACATGAGCAGAAGTGACATTAGTTCCTTGTAGGCTGAGTTAGTGGGAGGCCCTGGCATGACTATTCAGGCTTCCTGCCACAGTGACCGGGGAATTGTCTGCATATTTCAGATGATACAGATACAAAGTGGAGGAGCATCTGTCGACCTGAGGGCCCTGAGGAACCGGGGCACAGAGCCCCTCAATGACCCAAGGTGGATATGTAGTGTGAACAAGAATTAACCTTTGTTGTGTAAAGCCACTGGGATTTGGGGGTTAACTTATTATCAAAGTACTAGAGGCCCGGTGCATGAAATTCATGCAAGGACCTTGGTCCCAGCCCCTGCCCACTGCAGCTTTGACTGGAAGGAAGGGCATCTGGAAGGAAGTCCAGTCTAATCAGAATATTATGCTTTTATTATTATACATAATTGGTACTTCCTGTCCCAGTCCAAGAGACTTAGTACCCCCACTGGCCTTCTCCACACTCAAACAGTCTGGCATCAGCACAAGTTATATCATAAAAGGCCTCTACCAGCAAATCATAATGGAACAAACTTAGGGATATTTTCAGCTAGAACCTGGTCTCTAGTGGTAAAACATACACACACACACACACACACACACACACACACACACACACAACAAACTAACAGATGAATATAAATTTCTGAGCCTCTTTTCTCCATAGCCACTAAGAAGTCAATTTATCTGAGTTCACTGGCATTCTTCTTTATTCATCATACTAAATGGATTAAAGGGGAGGTCCATAAAGACTTTTCTTCTTATGCTATTGCCTAAGAATTTTATAGCTTTGCATTGTGCATGCCTCCTATGAACTACAGATCCTAAATTTGTATATCAAGCTATGACCTTTCACCAGATTCTGACCATGTGACTAATTGGAATCTCCGCTTAGATTTACATGGATGCCTACAAGAATATTTTCAGAATTTAACACTATATCTTCCCCTAAGACCTGATTTTATTACTATATTTTCTGTTTCTTGGAATTATACTACCATTCTTAGCACTCAAGTTATAAACATAAAAGTTGTCTCTCACCCTTTGGGTCCAACTACCCACCAAGTCCTGTCAACTCTATACCTTATGTATTTCTTGGGTCCCACCTCTCCTCTCCATCCGACCTCTGCCTTAGTTCAGGATCTCAGGATTTCTCATCTAGACTATTGCAATAGACTCTTAATTGGTCTCCTCATTTCTGATTTTGCCATGGACTGGGACAGGGGTTACACATCCAAGAGGGCAGGCAGTAAACTTGGACTGTGGTCTAAGTTAAAGAGGAACCATGGGGTTAGTAAGATACTTTCTGACAATATAAAAATTCCAAAAATTAGAATAGTAGCATCAGCAAAACTTAATATGCTCTTTTTTTACCTAGTGATAGCAGGCACGTTTAGTAATACGACTGCTTTGGGTAGATGGTAGTAGGCAGACCATATATTCCCAGAGGGCAGAGAATACAGAAAGAAAACCTGTGCAAACAGAGGTGAATGAAAGGGTTCAATGAGGGCCCCTAAGATGGATTTCCTGCTTAACTCTAAGATCAGTCCAATGAATAGTGGAAAAATAGCAAGTGCACCCGTAGGATAGTGCTCATCCACAAAAGGCACGAAGTATAAGAAGAGAGGTTTGGACTTAGATTATTTACTTAAGAATTATCAGTGTCTGTTCGTGTTTCAAACACTTCTTCTTCCTATAAATGTTATGTAGTCATGCATGTTAATCAAACTTCTTCATATATCTTGTCTTTGTCCTGTATTTCAAATATGCCCAAGAATGTGGGGTGTGTTTGGAGGAGGGGTGCAAATAACAATGTCCCCTGCAGCCAATTAATCTGCAAAGCACACCACAGCCCTGGCTGGTTTGGCTCAGTGGATAGAGCATTGGCCTACAGACTGAAGGGTCCCGGGTTTAATTCCAGGTCAGGGCACATGCCCAGTAGGGGGCGTGCAGGAGGCAGCTGATCAATGATTTTCTCTCATCATTGATGTTTCTATCTCTCCCTCTCTTTTCCTCTCTGAAATCAATAAAAATATACAATAAATAAATAAATAAATAAATAAATAAATAAATAAATAAAATAAAAAACACATCACATATGAAGCAGTTCCTTCACACTGCCACCAAGCTTCTGCTACCTAAAATGCAAATCTGACAAATCTGCTTAAAGTACTTCAATGACTCCTCAGCACCTTATCCCCCATTCACCCATAATAAACCCAACATCCTTGGTGATCTGTAAACTCTGTCCCCACAATGACCTTCCTCTTTCTGTTTCTCAAGCCTCATTTTACTTTTTCATAAGAAAAAAAATCTTTTCCTACAGTTAACCCTAGATGCTGCCCTTGACGGTGAGCTTCATAGGAAAGAAATCTCTCTGATCCATCTCTGTGTCATCATTATCTATTACAGCCCCCGGCTCATGGTAAGTGCTCAAAACAGGTTTGCTGAACAATTAATTTGATCAAGGATTAGCAAACTTTTTCTGTAGAGAGCCAGAGGGTAAACATATTTGACTTTGTGGGACATAAATTCTCTGCTGCAAGGACTCAGCTCTGCCGTTGTGGCCTGAAAGCAGCTATAGACAATACAGAAACAAATGGGCTTCGTTATGTTCTAGTAAAACTTCACTTATTTACAAAAAAGGGTCCAGGGCTGGATTTAGCCTGAAGGCCATGATTTGCCAACTCCTGAATTAAATGAATGAGTGGATATGCAAATTGCCTTGGAACCATTTGTGGGTTTTTTGTTTGGTTGGTTTTTTTTGAACAACTCGATTTTGACTCTAAGCCCTGTGTTCCAGGAAGACTGACGTCTCAGGGCCCTAAGCACACAATTCTTCCTAACTTCCTAAAGCAAGGCCAGGGCCCACGGATGCTCCAATAGGACAAGGTCGCATAAGATCTGTTTGTTTTCTTTTCTTATTCAACAGCTTAAATTACATTACTTAAATGCAGTATCACTTGAAGGGATAATAGTGGTAGCTCTCAAGTTATTAAAGCTGAAATTTACTATCAAGTATATTAAAAACAAGAACAAACTTCCTGATGCTCAAGGCTGTGACAGCTTGAAGCATAACCCAGCTTTCTCAATAGCACAGGATCCCATGGAAAATGAAAACAAAAGACAATAGAACAAACAGATGAATTCAAGCATGTGTGCTACAGTCATAATTAAGGTCTGTGGGGATGTCAGTGATGGTGAATAACTGAGTGCTCAGAAAAATTGCATATCCAAAAGAAGGTTCCTTAAGCTGGGTTCAAATACTAACTTTGACACTTAATAGCAATGGGACTTTGCAAATTACTTATCTCCTATTAAATTTCAGGGCCTCAATTTTAATATCTATGAAATGAGCATCATAATATCCATACTTAGGGTTGTTTTAGGGAGTACAGGAAATATATATTTAAAGGCCCGAGGACAGTGTAGAAAACACTGTTGAGCATCTCTTTGAGCCAGACATTGAGCTGGGCTTTTCACAGCCTTGTCTCATGTGCTCCTTCGAAACTCTGCCTGACGCTACCTTACACACTTAGTTGTTCTTGTCGGACTCCCTTCCCCACTGAAACATAAGCTCCCTGAGGACAGGGACCAGCCCACTTTCTGAACAAAGACAGAGCAGACTTCAGGCTCAGAGCCTCTGATAGGCAATACCATGCAGCTGGAATTGAATGACATTTGGTTTTTGTTTACATTTATTTTGAGTATTTGCTATACTCTTTCATTTAGGACAAGTGATACTGAGTTTATATTTATGGTACTAGTAAAAGTGCCCCCCCTTTTTTATTGTCTAAAGTTTTACATATGTCTCCTTTTTCCCCAATTGACCCCCACCCCCCAGCCATTTCCACCCCGGGCAAGCACCCACCGCCCCAGTGTCTGTGTCCATTGGTTATGCTAATATGCACGCGTACAAGTCCTTTGGTTGCTCTCTAACCACCCCCTTCCACTGCCATTTGTCTCTGAATCTATTCTTGTTCATCAAATTATGTTGATCATTATATCCCACATATGAGTGAGATCATGTGATATTCATCTTTCTCCAACTGGCTTATTTCGCTTAGCATAATGCTCTCCAGTTCCATCCATGCTGTTGCAAATGGTAAAAGTTCCTTCTTTTTTATAGGAGCATAGTATTCCATTGTGTAGATGTACATAGTTTTTTAATTCACTCATTTGCTGATGAAAAGTGCCCTTTTCAAAGTAAATTTGATAAATGACTCCAAACATGGACATAAATTTATTTAGCTTTATTTATCTAAAAGTGGTAAAAGTAAGTTGTTTTAAAGAAAAGTATTGGGGAGGGGGGAGGAAGTAAGAGATTAACTAAAAAACTTACTAGTGTATGCATATATGAATAACCCTTGGACAGGGACAACAGTGTGGTGAAGGCCTGCGGGCAGGGGAGTAGTGTAGAGGGGGTCAATGGGAGGTAAAAAGGGGACATCTGTAACGATACATTTAAAAAATTGTAGATAAAGAAAAGTATTAAGTAAGTGATAGTAAAGATGGTATGCAAATAAGACAAAAAAGATATATAGCTATTTCTCAAATAGCTGAAGTTGAGGGCTTGCCAGAGCATAGAATCTCCAAGGTTATTTGGGGCGCTTTTTTTTTTTTGCCCAGGACCTTCATGCTATAATTTAGTGCTTTTGTAAGGAATGACCTTATGATGAGCAAAATGAGTCATAGGTACACTCTTGCCTTGGGAAACCAAGTTTTGGGCGAAAGAAAAGGCAGTCTGTGAGTAGCTCTCTCCCCCAAAGGGAAAGGCTCCAAGCTCTTGTTTTCTTACTTCTCTCTCATCTAATTTTGTTCTCCCAGCAAATTTCTGGCCACAGACTTTCTAGTCAGACTCCAAACATCTTGGAGCCAGACACCATGCAAATCAAAACAAAACAATGAAAGTGAGGCACGAAGAAGAAAGCAAGTGGAAACAAGAAGCCAGTCCATCAAAATTTCCTCACTTTGCAAGGATCGAATGCCAGTCATGGGGACATCATAAGGCAGGATTGCATCTCAACTCACGAGGACCACGAGTTTCTTCATGTCGCCTTCTTTTCCTGGTTCCCATTCCCAAGCCATTCTCCATGCCTTTTTGCTGTTGTTGTTTAAAGGAAGAAGTTCAGTGCACACTCTGATGAAATCTTTGGGCCTTGTTCAATTCGTTTTCAATTACACCGGAGCGGAGTAAATGGGGTGAGGAAAAGACACATCAACTTTCTCAGCACTTTCTTGTTTTCAGTAAATTTCCTGAATCATGATGAAAGCCGTCCTGATGTCAGCAATATTTAACATGTTTAGATGATGGTCTTCTAGGTCATCTTCTATGTCAGTGCATCTCCAACGTTAATGAGAATGTGAATCACCGCAGGATCTTCTGATTCAGTAGCTCTGGAGGAGCTGCAGGAGGGCCTGCATTTCTCACAAGTTCCAGTGCTGCTGCTGATGCCAGTGGTGCTGATCCGTGGACCACACTGTGGGTAATAAGGTGATATCAGCATCAGCATTATACAGTACAGCATTTTCTAAGCATCTCTCTGCACTATGCTCTGACCTAGAGGCTGAGATGACATTAATTTTCAAATCAGAAATATCTTCTAGATCCCGGGGAAAACATAAAGATGAACAAGGTTTTATTTCTACCCTCAAAAGCTTACCAACAATGTGTAAGATCAAAGCCAAGGGCATAAAAGAGTACTATAGTATGTAAAAATAAATAAATAAATAAAAGCCACTGTAATAAGGGCACAGAATATGTACCAAATCCATGGTAATCGACTTAAAATATAGGTATTAAAATCTCTCCCACACATGCCTGCCCATGTGCACACACTATGCTCACTCTTCTTAGACCTGAAAGGTAGTTATATTTAGTGTTTGTAGCACTTACCTGAACCCTTTAGATGGGAAAAGGGGAGGGTGGAGAGCTGATAGCTAGTCATTTAGATAGACCATGAAGGGCAAGAATGTAAAGTACTAAAAAAAATTTTTTAATTTAAATTACCTTCAAAAAGCTCTTCTCTGAGGTCTCCAAAAGAGGCATCTCCTATCGTCTGATGCTTCTGAATTTGGTTACATCTTGACTCCTGTCCTCAAGTTAGGAGAAGCCCTGTTCTTTTTTTTTGTTTTGTTTTTTGTTTTTGTTTTTGTTTTTTTTTTTCTTTTTTTTATTTTATTTTATTTTTTTTATTGCTTAAAGTATTACAAAGGGTATTACATATGTATCCATTTTATCCCCCCGCCCTAGACAGTCCCCTAGCCTCCCCTATCACCCAGTGTCTTATGTCCATTGGTTATGCTTATATGCATGCATACAAGTCCTTTGGTTGATCTCTTACCCCCCTACCTCCTGCCCCCCAACCCTCCCCGGCCTTCCCGCTGCAGTTTGACAATCTGTTTGAGGCAGCTCTGCCTCTGTATCTATTATTGTTCAAAAGTTTATAATGGTCTCTATTGTCCATGAATGAGTGAGATCATGTGGTATTTTTCCTTTATTGACTGGCTTATTTCACTTAGCATAATGCTCTCCAGTTCCATCCATGACGTTGCAAATGGTAAGAGTTCCTTCCTTTTTACAGCAGCATAGTATTCCATCGTGTAGATGTACCACAGTTTTCTAATCCATTCATCTACTGATGGGCACTTAGGCTGTTTCCAGATCTTAGCTATGGTGAATTGTGCTGCTATGAACATAGGGGTGCATATATCCTTTCTGATTGGTGTTTCTGGTTTCTTGGGATATATTCCTAGAAGTGGGATCACAGGGTCAAATGGGAGTTCCATTTTCAGTTTTTTAAGGAAACTCCATACTGTCTTCCATAGTGGCTGCACCAGTCTGCATTCCCACCAGCAGTGCACAAGTGTTCCTTTTTCTCCACATCCTCTCCAGCACTTGTCGTTTGTTGATTTGTTGATGATAGCCAGTCTGACAGGTGTGAGATGGTACCTCATTGCTGTTTTGATTTGCATCTCTCGGATGATTAGTGACTTTGAGCATGTTTTCATATGTCTCTTGGCTTTCTGAATGTCCTCTTTTGAAAGGTGTCTATTTAGGTCCTTTGCCCATTTTTTGATTGGATTGTTTATCTTCCTTTTGTTAAGTTGTATGAGTTCCCTATAAATTTTGGAGATTAGGCCCTTATCAGATATGTCATTGGCAAATATGTTTTCCCACACAGTGGGTTTTCTCGTTGTTTTGTTGATGGTTTCTTTTGCTGTGCAGAAGCTTTTTATTTTGATGTAGAAATCTGAGGCATTTCTATACACCAATAGTGAACTTTCAGAAAGAGAGATTATAAAAACAATCCCGTTTACCATTGCACCAAAAAAACTAAGCTACCTAGGAATAAACTTAACTAAAGAGGTAAAAGACCTCTACTCAGAAAACTACAGGACGTTGAAAAAAGACATAGAGGAAGACATAAACAGATGGAAGAACATACCGTGTTCATGGATTGGTAGAATCAACATCATTAAAATGTCCATACTACCCAAAGCAATCTATAAATTCAACGCACTTCCCATTAAAGTACCAACAGCATACTTCAGAGATCTAGAACGAACTTTCCAAAAATTCATCTGGAATAAAAAAAGACCCCGAATAGCTGCAGCAATCCTGAAAAAGAACAAAGTAGGTGGGATCTCAATACCAGATATCAAGTTGTATTACAAAGCTACTGTTCTCAAAACTGCCTGGTACTGGCACAAGAATAGGCATATAGATCAATGGAATAGAATAGAGAGCCCAGAAATCGGCCCGAACCAATATGCTCAATTAATATTTGACAAAGGAGGCAAGAACATACAATGGAGCCAAGATAGTCTCTTCAATAAATGGTGCTGGGAAAATTGGACAGATATATGCAAGAAAATGAAACTAGACCACCAACTTACACCATACACAAAAATAAACTCAAAATGGATAAAGGACTTAAATGTACGACAGGAAACCATAAAAATTCTAGAAGAATCCAAAGGCAAGAAAATCTCAGACATATGCCGAAGCAATTTCTTCACTGATACAGCTCCTAGGGCACTTGAAACTAAAGAAAAAATGAACAAGCCCTGTTCTTTATGTGTATGTGGTGTAAGGCCAAACAGGAAGGCCCCAAATTATGTGCTCCCTTCACCTCTGGAGAAATAGGGCGGGTTTCGGATGGCCTCACTGTAAGTTCCCCTCCCACTCTGCTCCTGGGAATAAGGTCCCCGTGCCAAACAACCCTCCTTATCGAGGGGACCAGGCACAGGTCCTGCTTGTCCCTGAGTAATGGTTTCAGCTCCCTGCCAGCCTGTGGAGTTACTCAAATAATCAATCATATTCACACCTCCTCCCTGTGGGAACCAGGGGGCACCTCACCCTCTTGAGACTACAAAGCCTGCCTTTCACAGCCCCTGATGGTTCACTGAGTGCCCTGTAGGTGAGTGGTGTCCACCTCCTCCGGGCTGCGGATATAGATGCTTAGTGATCTTCAGTCCATCTCATCTGTTAGCGCTGGGTGCTTTGTGTTCAGCCATCCTCGGAACTCTAGGCGAGGAATCCCTCCCTCACCAATGAGGTGAATAGGAGGCAATTAAAATAGTATCTGATTTGGCTTTGAGTGGGATTTCAGTTTGATACATGTACTGAATGGCATGCAGATGGGGTTTGCTGCACAGAGCATGGATTTCAAACAGCTCTGAGGTTCCCTGTACTTCCATCATTACCTCGCAGGCATTCAGGCATGGGCTCATTCTAACTCCCATATGCCTTGGTATTTAAAACCCTTTGATTGGACATTGGGTTTCTATTTCAGTAATCCTTTTACTTCTATTAATACGGATAAATGTCTAACACGACATTGGAAACATTTACACCAGTCTTATATATTACACTTGATCTTGAAATCAATTTGGATCATGTTCAACTTAATATCATAATCATTACTAAAATGAAAACATCATAGAAAAATGTTTCTAGCAGCATTATTTGTAATAGTTCCAAACTGGTAGGTCAATCAAAACCCAATATCTCAAATATTTGTCAAGAGTAGAATGAATAAACTAACCAACCAAGATTTACAGGGTGGGGCAAAAAATAGGTTTACAGTTGTAGGTAGAGAAAATGGTGCCATTTTCGAAGGTGGTGGATGGGGAGTCAAATGCGTTAGGATGACTGAAGCCCAGGAATGTGGTGGGAAGTGATGGGAAATAAGGATGGCAAGGTAGTTGGAGTCAAATCCTAGAAATTTGTGAGAGTCAGACTGAAGAGGGTGGGGTTTTAATGAGGAAAAATTAAGCATAAGGGAGATTAGAATAGGTGCAATATGGTCATCAGGTCGTAGGTGGGAGGGTCAGCTATAGGGAAGTCAGATAAAGGACTGTGGCTATAATCCAGGCCTGAGGTGTTAGGTAATTGAATCCACATGTCACCAGTGTGGCAGAGAGAGGGACTGATAAGCAATTCAAAGAGCAAATGAGTCAAATGTACCTGCTGTTTTAATCCCTGATGTGTACACTTGGATGAAATGATTAATTTCTCTGTTAGTTTGCCCATCTGTAAAATGGGGCTAACATAAGCTTGTGCTAAGGATTCTGATTATGAATGAGTATAAAGGATCTAGTATAAAGGATCTAGACACTCGATAAATGGTAGTGGTCATTATAATTATTATTACCCTCTTAACCACCTTAACTTGATTTTTTTTTGGGGGGGCGGGTAGTTTAAATTAGATTTCTTTCAGCCTAGCTGATGTGGCTCAGTGGTTGAGCATCGACCCATGTACCAGGAAGTCTCAGTTCCATTTCCAGTAGAGGCACATGACTGGTTGCAGGCTTAATCCCCAGTAGGGGGCATGCAAGAGACAGTGGATAAATGATTACCATCATTGATGTTTCTATCTCTTTCTCCCTCTCCCTTCTTCTCTTTGAAATCAATAAAAACATATTTTTAAAAATTAGATTTCTTTCAGCCATAAAGTAAACATCAAATTTTAAGGAAGTAATCTTCAACCAAGTAAAGATCTTTTAATATTCTTCCCAAACATAGCATATAAAAATAAAACAACACAAAAACACTAAACATGTGTGTGTGTGTGTGTGTGTGTGTCCATTTATGCCTCACTGCATATTCTCAGCATTAACCAAAAGAATGACACCTTTCTAGAAGTTGATGACTGTGATCCTCTCTTGAGCTGGACTGGTGACCATCTTCCATCAAGTCCAAACACAGCTTCAAGGTCATGAGTCACACCAGTGACTGCTCCTGGCTGGAAGAGATGCTTTTACATGAGGGCATTCTTGGTTATTTATTTAACATCAGACACCACTCTGTCTGACTCAAAATGTGGTTAGTGTCTGTAACAAAATCCATGTAAATAGGTCTCCCATGAGCCATTGCGAAGATCTTCAGTAACTTCATGCATAATGGAAGCTTCTATAAGTGTGTGTTGCTTCAGGCGGTGCCTTTTCAGAGCTCTTGGAGGTTTCTCTTGTGAGTTTTGTGTTCTTTCTCCTTCAGATGTTTGGGTTCTCTGAGCTGACATCCCACAGAGATGGTTTCAATCCTGGATTGAAAAGCCAGTCTAAAAAAATAAAGGCAAGAAAAGTGAACATTTATTTTTCCCTTCAGAGTTAATTTGACTGACAAGGAACTCACAAAATGGTTCACACATACAAAAAAAAACAGATTTAGTTTCACTAAATAATGAAGAGTTTTCTGAAATTTAAAAAAGGATCTTGTGAAAATGAAGACTTTAGGCCAGTGATGGAGAACACACATGTCGAAGTGACACGCGAACTCACTTTTTTTGGTTGATTTTTCTTTGTTAAATGGCATTTAAATATATAAACTAAATATCAAAAATATAAATCCTTGTTTTACTATGGTTGCAAATATCAAAAAATTTCTATATGTGTCACAGCACCAGAGTTAAGTTAGGGTTTTTCAAAATGCTGACATGCCGAGCTCAAAAGGTTCGCCATCACTGCTTTAGGCCAAAGGTCAATGTTCACAAAATATATTCTGTTGACTGGGGTTTACTACCTTGCATTTAAAATTTATTATACGTATTTATGAGAATGTAACAGACTCAATTTAGTTCTGTGTTTTTTTTAAAAAAATTTGTGTGGAGTTTGACATATTATGTTTCTTATGTGGAGGCCATTTATCGGGTAAACTTATCAAACTAGAGTATAAGGAATAAGCATCCCCATGACTGTGTGCATAATTCCAACCAGCGTGGATATTTGTATTCCCATGTTAGAGAAGATTAGAAGCAAGAGGGAAGTTAGAAGTAGACACATTGACAATTGTAAGCAATGATGGCTGACAACCTGACAGAAAGTGAAATAATAAATATCTAAAGTACATTCATAAAAACATAAAACCAACAGTTTGGAGTCATTAAATGTAGAGACAATTCAACAGCTCCTGACCCTTAGGTCATATTGAGAAATGTTTTAAGTAGTCACTGTACATATATCATAAAGCCACCATACATGTAAAAACACTTTCAAAAAAATTAAAATTAAAAAAATAAAAACACTTTCCATCCCCAATGCTTTAAATTGGTTTCTATTCCTTGCAAGGATAATCTTCAGACATTTAAAATTGTACTTATGTGTACAAGACTTATTCTTCTATATCAACAGCTGAAGACATATTAGCATGTATTTATAAAGATGACAGCAGCTATCAGCTCAATTAGTCTGAAAAATGAAAACATACTATGAGACCTATTAAAGAATCTTCTTTTTTAGGTCAATTTCCAATGCAGGTCCAAACACTGCATTTCTGAAATGACTTTAAGGGTGTGTTTCTTTGAAAATTGCTTGCAAAAAACTGGCCAAAAAAGGATAAAACTTATTAATAATATATATGAGCTACATTAAGTCTCTGAGAAATCCCAAATAAAGAAACACTCTGATTTTGTTAGGCTCTGTCTTTCCTAAACTTATTTGTCCAGAGAATCATTATTTATGTAGGAATTATTCCAGTTTTACAGTATGTGTCATCTCTCAATTGCACTTTTAGATATACCGGCATCTGGCAATGGTTCCCATATCATTCTAGTAGGAAAGAATGGTTTCACTGACATGAGTTTAATGAAGGGACTGTTTTGAGAGGTGCGCTCAGAGGTAAGAGAACCAACAAGAATCCAGATGTTAGCGAGAAGCTGTCCTTGTCCCTTGCTCTGAAGGCCCAAGAGGAGTACACAGAGTTACCAACATGCAGTGAGGGCTGGCGCAGTGGCTATGGCCAGTGGTGTACTTCTTGGTAAATGTTTAACAACCTGTTCTTCAGGAAGAAAAAAGCATACTTAAAATATTTGGTGATAACTAAGGGGTAAGTCCTTCTGTGGTGACCAATTTCAAGCTACCAATGTGAAGTCAGTGAGTGTGGAATTGGGAAGAGATGCAGAGTAGCACATTTTACATAGGTCTAGAGGCCCAGTGCATGAGATTCATGTACTTGGGGGTCCCTCATCCTGGCCTGAGCCCTCTTGCAGTCTTGGAGCCCTTGGGGGATGTCTAACTGATGGCTTAGGCCTGCTTCCTGCAGGGAGGGGGCCTGCCGTCAGTGGGACATCCTTAACACTGCCACAGAGGCAGGAGAGGCTCCCTCCACCGCCGCTGAGCTCACCAGCCGTGAGCCCAGTTCAGGGCTTCTGGCTGAGCAGTGCTCCCCCCTGTGGGAGTGCACTGATCACCAGGGGGCAGCTCCTGTGTTGAGCGTCTGCCCCTTGGTGGTCAGTGCGCGTCCGGTTGTTCTGCTGTTCAGTCGATTTGCATATTAGCTTTTTATTATATAGGATTTCTATCATGCAGCATAATAGATGTATGTAACCTCAAGAGCGCACATAATAGTAAAATGCAGTAAAATAATTTGGAAGTGATGGGTTTTGAGTACTTAATCTTGTTAGTATAATTTATTTAATTGTAAATTTCTACTCCTTATTTATTTTTAGTACTAGGGGCCCGGTGCATGAAATTCGTGCACTGGGTGTGGGGGGTGGGGAGTGTCCCTCAGCCCAGCCTGCCCCCTCTCACATACTGGGAGCCCTCAGGCATTGACCCCCATCACCCTCCAATCGCAGGATCGGCCCCTTGCCCAGGCCTGACGCCTCTGACAGAGGACCCTCATTTCCCCCCATCATTGGTTCTGCCCCCAGCCCAGGCCTGATGCCTCTGGCCCAGGTGTCAGGCCTGGGCAGGGGACCCCCAGACCCCTCCGATTGCTGGCTCTGCCCCTTGCCCAGGCCTGATGCCTCGGCCAGAGGCGTAGACCCCCATCACCCTCCGATCGCCTGATCAGCCCCTTGCCCAGGCCTGACGCCTCCGCCAGAGGTGTCAGGCTTGGACAGGGAACCCCCATCTCCCCCCAATCACTGGCTCTGAGCCCCGCCCAGGCCTGAGGCCTCTGGCCCAGGAATCATGCCTGGGCAGGGGACCCCCATCTCCCTCTGATCGCTTGCTCCACCCCCCGCCCAAGCCTGATGCCTCTGACCCAGACTTCAGGCCTGGGCAAGGGGACCATCATATCCCCCCAATCCCCGGCTCCGCCCCCCACCCAGGCCTGATGCCTCTGGCCCAGGCATCAGGCCTGGGCAGGGGACCCCCATCTCCCTGCGGTTGCAGGCTCCACCCCTGCCCAGGCCTAACGCCTCTGGCCTAGGCGTCCGGCCCAGGCAGCGGGGACCCGCAGCGGCAGCGGCCCCGCGATCGTGGGCTTCGCTTTAGGCCCAGGCAAGGGACCCCTAGCTCCCGGGACTGCCAGCTTCGACCGTGTCCAGCTCCCATCGCTGGCTCCACCCCTACTTCCTGCTATCACTGGCCAGGGCGGAAAAGGCACCTGATTCTCCTATCATGGCTGGGGGGCAGGGCAAAGGCGGCCCCAGGGCCGCCTTTGCCCTGCCCCCCAGCTCTTAGGTCCCCCCTGGGTTTCCGATCACTGTCAGTGGCAGGGGGCTTCTTCCTGCTTTCCCTTTCGCCTCCCTGCATTGTGCCTACATATGCAAATTAACCGCCATCTTGTTGGCAGTTAACTGCCAATCTTAGTTGGCAGTTAACTGCCAATCTTAGTTGGCAGTTAACTGCCAATCTTAGTTGGCAGTTAATTTGCATATAGCCCTGATTAGCCAATGAAAAGGGTAGCGTCGTACGCCAATTACCATTTTTCTCTTTTATTAGTGTAGATATGTGCTGCCAAAGACAGCATTGTAGTCCTAATTTTTAAATATTGGCTATGGTTAACAATGGAGAAATTAATAAACAGAAACCTCATTTAAAATGGACTTGGGAGGCTGGAAGAGAGAATCCTCTTGTATGTGTCACTCATCTCACCCTATAGCCCCCACAGGACTTATCTCGAATCTCTGACAGGAAGTGATACCACTTTACTTCCTCAGCAGAAGGGAGAAAAGATTCCTCCTGGCCAATGAAAAGTCACTATTCTTTGAACTTTCAGTTTCCTCCAATGGACTATAAACAAAGAGTGTCCCGTTGTTTTTCTGCACTTAAGTGTGGTTTGCCATTAGACCAACTGCATATCCCAAATTGCAATTCTTCGTTTTTCCTAAATAAACTCATTTTGCTGGGAAAATATCTGGCTATTTGTTTAAAGTCAACAGCAATTACCTGCAAGGCACGTATCTTAGTCAGCTCAGGCTGTCAGAACAAAATACCATAGATTGAGCGGTTAATCAACAAGAATGTATTTCTCACAGTATGGGAGCTGGGAAATTTAAGATTAAAGGGCCAGACATTTCAATTGCCCAGGGAGTGCCTTCTTCCTGGCTTGCAGACGCTGCCTTCTCTCTGTGTCCTCACATAGTGGAGACAGACTGCTCTGGTCTTTCTTCTTTTTCTTATAAGGGCACTAATCTCACCATGGGGGCCCACTCTCATGCCCTCATCTAAATCTACCTCCCCAAAGCCCAACCTCCAAAACCATCATTTTGGGGATAAGGGTTTCAACATGTGAATTTTAAGGGGATACAAACATTCATTCCATAACAAGAGGGCAACAGAAAAGAGACAGCTGTGTGGAGGGGGAATCCAGAGATTTTGCGGGTTCTACCCATGAGTCCTTCACCCATGATGACTAGTATATACACACAAAGGACAAGACTAACTAAAGCTTCCCACATGGAATAAAACCCAAACTCTATATTTTGTCCTCCATACTCTTGCATATGTTTATGGTACATGTTTTCCTCTCCATCTACACCTCCTGTTCTAATGTCTACTGCTATAGTTCCATTTAATCCAGTCTAGAACTTCATATGAATGAAACTGTATAGCATGCTCTCTTTTGTGTCTGGTATCTTTCACTCAACATAAGGTTTTTGAGATTCATCTGTGTGTTTTGTTTATTGAGTTTGTTTCTTTATATTGCTGAATACTATTCTATTGTGTGAATATACAATATGTGTAAATTTATATTGTGTGAATATACAATTTGTTTATCTACTTTTCTGTGGTTAGGCATTGGGTTAATTTTAGTTTTTTAGCTATTATGAATTGAGCTGTTATAGACATTTTAATAAAAATGGGCATTGTAATATTACTTATAATAGCTAAAATCCCCAAATTATTTAAATGTCCAATAGTAGAGGGCTGGTTAAATAAATAATAATATAATAGTGCAATAGAAATCATGTAAAAATTACGTTTACTAAATTTTTTGGAATAGAAAATACTTTTAATAGAATGTTAAGGAAGAGAAATAACGCAAAATTGTTTTTGCAGTATAATATCAACTCTGTTAAATATATACATAAGCATTAATAAATATATGTATATGTAATTGAAAATACTAATGGAAATTTTTCTGAGTGTTTTGTTTATGTGATTTTAATTAAATTTTAAATGTATTTTTTATTTTCCTGTGGATTCACACTCACCATATTATTTGTATAATCAGAAGTAAGCTGACTGCACAAATAAACATGCTGTAAAGAAAATTTGTATTCAGCTATGAAGCAAAAAAAGTAGCATGATAGAACTATTTTAGCCCAGGGTTACACTGAGTGAATATTTCACTTCTGGGTTCCTGTCATTGCTTTGGTTTCACTGTCTGCAAATCCAAAGGAGGCCATGTAAGGGAGTTGTTAATATTTATGAAAACATTGTAGAATAGTAAAATAGGCATGGAATGAAACCGTGTGGATCTGTAGAGCTCTTGTACCCCAAGCATTAAATTCCTGCAGCACCCATTGCCTAGCACATGGTAGGATTTCAGTGCTTGTTGAATGCACAAACAGGCACGTGAGAAACCTGGTGAAGTGATGCGATATTGTGTGAAGGCTCTTTCCACAACAGTGTGATTAAAGCAATATTGACAGTGGGAGTCTTGAAGATAGCTAGGTGTTTGCCAGATTAAGATTGTTGTGAGTTGAATTATGTTTTCGAAAAAAGAGAGAGGAGAGAGATAGAAACATCAATGAGGAGAGAGCATCACTGATTGGCTGCCCCCCTGCATGCCCCACTCTGGGGAATCCAGCCCACACTCCAGGCATATGCCCTGACTGGGAATCATACCACGACCTCCTGGTTCATAGGTCGATGCTCAACCACTGAGCCATGCCAGCCAGGCAGGTTCTATTATTTATAAAGTCCAAAGTCTTTATTGGGACACCCAAGCTGTCTAAGATCTGATGTCATTCTCCTATTTTGTGTGGTCCTTCATCATCACTCTCCTAATTAAGTCACCCCCGCCCCCACCCCCAAAAAAAAGCTAGTGAGGCTTTGAAGTTTAGCTGTCAACCTTGGCTCCATCGTTTATATGGGCAAGTGACTTTGGGCATGTTTCTTAGCCCTCAAACAGCATTTTCCCTCTATCATATGGAGTAATAATAATATCTATCTCCTAGGGCTGATTTGAAGATCAAAACTAATCTTGTTCATCAATTACTTAGCCCTATGCCTGACACGTAAGAAGAGCTCTTTTTATGATAGCTGTTATTATCAGTACATTAAGAGGGGCTCCATGAAAGACAGATGGAGGCAGGCAAGTGCCTGTCTGCCCCCACCAACCATCACCAACCTTTCCCTAGTAAAGCTGAATACTAGTAAACTGATTTCACTTCAAAGCAAATACTCTTAAAAATTCCTTCCATCCTTATTTAGAGGGGAGTTGAGCCCTGCATGGGCTCAGAAGAATGTCTGGTGCTCAATTGGAGGACACATCGCACTCATCAAAGCAGAACCACTCTCCTTAGAAAGCAGCTTATCATCCTTCTAGCATTGAACTTCTCCCTGGGGCACACTCATTGGCCTCCCACTCAATCCAATCATCCCAGGTCCCAAGGCTATATGAATTCCTTGGCAAGAGACAGATACAGAGGGATTTACCACCAGCCTACATCCAAGTCAGTGTTAATGTTCCACCAAGGGAAGCAGGGGGAAGGTTTCCTTTTATTAATTTTCATAAGGCAATTACAATTTATTTGTATTACTATTTATTTGTTTTTTGGTATTTGGAATATAACAGGACACATTCTTCCTAATTTTTAGAGAGATTTATAATGCAAGCATGAATAATAGTGCTTTGTCAGAACTAAAATATTCTTCCTTATTGTAGATATACAGCTAATATTTTGGAAGGTCTAACTGTACCTTACCTAAGAACAGCACACACTGTATAGCCTATTAATGGCAGAGCTAGGAGTCTACAACCTCACCTATGAAATATTCCTGAGTATCCTCCATTATAAGCTGTCCAGGCTGTTTCACAACCCAGGCCATTACTCTGCTGAATCTTCTACTATGTTCTTCCATGTTCCATCTGTATTTGTGTGCTAGGGCTGCCATACAAATTACCACAAATTTACATAGTTTAAAACAACAGAAATTAATTGTCTCATAATTCTGGAGCCTAAAAGTCCAACATTAAGGTGCCAGCGGGGTTGGCTCCTTCTAGGAGCTTTGAGGGAGAATCTGTTTCATGCCTCACTTCTTGCTTCCGGTGGTTGCCAGCTATCCTGCATTTTAAGAGCATTTTAAGAGCTTCCTCCTTTCTCTCTCTTCCTCCTGGTCCCACTCCAGTCTTGAAATGTATCTATAATTGTGTTGCAAGCCATTTTGTGTTGGTCAAAGTAATGGGTAAAGCTGCAAAACTGACAGAGTCTACAGGAGGTGGCTAAATTGATTTGCATGAGAAATGGAATGAACCACATGAGGGTTGAGAGTACCAAACTTCCCCAACACACAGTCAAAAATCCACTTTTCACTTTTGACTCTCCAAAAATCTAACTTCAGTTATCCTTCAGTATTGGCTGGGGATTGGTTCCAAAATCTTACACATACCAAAATCCTGGCATGCTCAAGTCCCTTATATAAAACTAGAGGCCCGGTGCACGAAATTTGTGCACGAAGGGGTAGGGTCCCTCAACCTGGCCTGCACCCTCTTGTAACCTGGGACCCCTTGAGGGATGTCTGACTGCCAGTTTAGGCCCGATCCCTGAAGTTGGACATCCCTTTTGCAATCCAGGACCACGCACCCCTAACCACTTGCCTGCCTGCTTGCTTGCCCCGAAGCCCTTACCTGCCTGCCTGCCTGCTCAGTGCATGTCATAGCGACCGATCATTCTAGTTGTTCCAGTCATTCTGCTGTAAGGGTCGCTTAGGCTTCTATATATATAGATGGTGTAGAACAATGCATACTGTTGGCCCTCTGTATCCATGGACTCCCAACTCTCGATCAGAAACACTGTTTTTGATCTGCGGTTGGTTGTATTCCCAAATTTAAAACCTGGGATTATGGAGGGTCGACTGTATATTTATTAAAAAACAAATTTACATATAAGTGGACCTACTGCAGTTCAAACCCCTGTTGTTCAAAGATTAGCTGTATATGGCAACAAATAACTAATACAAATGCCTACCTTGCACATTATTGTGAAGAATGATTGGAAAGTTGTGCTTAATTTGATTATATGTGCTAATGAGCTAAAACATGTTAAGCAGGGAGCACAACTCCCAGCTCAGAAAAGACAGTCTATAAATGTTTGCTCCCTCCTCCACTCTCCACTAAAATGAGAACAATCCTACCTTCTCTATTGTGAAAATGTTTTGAAAACTGTAATGCACTGCGGAACTAGTGTAGTAATGTGAGGTATTATTGTAACAGGAAAGAATACATTGTTAGCTTACAAGCTGTTTGCCGTTCTCCTTAAGAAGAAACTAGCTCTTTTCTTTAGGCACAAGGGAAAAACCCTAAATAAGCAGGTATGATTGTAAGAAAGAAAGTAATTCAGTGGGAGCTGGAATTCAAAACAGGAGAAGGTGACTCGGATAATGTGAGACTCCCTGGGAAGCTCTGGCAATCTTAGAGAAGGTGTAGTGTTTCCACAATACATAAGAGAGACGGGGTCACCTCCTATTTAATGTGTATGTTCAAAGTAAGTATGACTCCAGAAAGGTGGAGGGCCTGGAGAGGCACATGCCAGGAAACACACAGATCACACATTATGCACAGAACTGAGATTGGGAATAGAGCTTAGACTTACGTTTGGGGGCAAAATAAAGATGTGAAATAAATTGTCATATAACCACTGAAGAAACATGCTCTTTCCCAAAGCATGGAAGACAATCGGGTTTACCCATTATTTAAAATGTTTTCACTATCTCTCGCTTTATTTATTCTTATTATTTCTTTTTTCCCCAATATTTTATTGATTTTTTACAGAGAGGAAAGGAGAGGGATAGAGAGTTAGAAACATCGATGAGAGAGAAACATCGATCAGCTGCCTCCTGCACGCTCCCTACTGGGGATGTGCCCGCAACCAAGATACATGCCCTTGACTGGAATCGAACCTGGGACCCTTCAGTCTGCAGGCCAACGCTCTATCCACTGAGCCAAACCGGTCAGGGCATTCTTATTATTTCTTAATTAATTCAGCTTGTTAATCTCATTAATATAAGGAGTACAAAGGAGCTATATTATGTACTAATCGAGGAACCAAGAACAACAATAAGTTAAAATTTCCCATAACTTATATTGTTTTATAAACCTTTGTGATTCTTTGGGTTTTTTTTTTTAAGTATGATTTGAAAAACAACAGAAAACTAAGGATCTATAGCACTTCAGAGAATAAGACACTCATATACCCAGCTTCAGTGCTGTGCCCATAGATGTGGCTGTGTCTCTTCTGTATTTAAGTCTTTCATAAGCCACAGGACAGAGTCTAAGCTGCCTGGTGCAGCATTCAAGGTCTTTCATGATCTGCGTTCTGACCATTTCTCCAATCTCACTTTCCAGCCAACCCTTACCCCTCCTGTAGCATACGCCAATGTCACCAAACTGCCTGAGTTCCTGACCTCAGCCTGCTGTTTCAGACTTTTATAATCCACCATCTACTTCATCCTTTTCACCTCCACCAAGAAGCATCTCTATCTCCTGCCCGTCCTTCCTCTCAGTCCTCTGATCCTGTCGCTTATATCCCAACTCTCTTTGTCCCTATCAAATATGCAAGCATCAAAAAATGTTAAGCATATTAAGAGCTTCCTCCTTTCTCTCTCTTCTGTCCTGGGCATCTGTTTCCAGAACTGTAAGAGTCTGGGCTACCTAGAGCCTCCACTCAGTTGTGTGACCTTGGACAAGTTACTTCACTCTTCTATTCCTCATTTGTAAAGGCGGACAATTAGTACCTATGACATAGATTTGTGGTGAAGATTAAATGTGTTAATATGTATAATGCATTTAGAACAGTTTCTGGCACATAATAAGTGCTCAATAAATGTTATTTTATTATAATTATTAATTTATGTATATTTTGTTTGCTTATTTGATTCTAAGCTCCTTGGAATTAAGAGCAACTCAATGCCCAGCACATATTGGAACCTGAGTATATATTTTATGCTAATAAAAATCGTGTTTGTGTGTGCATATGTTTGTGCCTAGATGTGTATATATATATTTAAATTGGAAACTTTCATAGCTATGGTTCCTTATTGAATTGCTTAATAATGCCAACATGTTGCAAATATGAACTAAATTTGATTTTTGATATTCCCTGAGCATCTATGGATAATGATAATAACATTCTATTTCTGTTTAAAAACCAGCTCCAAAACACAATGCTCATACTCCACGGAGAAGCAGACAAGGTGCTCCTTATAGTCTTCCTTTATGTAAGCACACCACCTAATCCAATTTGTATCTGCACCAAGAAGTTGTTTTTTTAAAGTCATTAAAAGCAGAATTTAGCATTTGGGAGAGATAATTAAATGTATCAGAAACCCAGGAGATAAAAAGTTTTGTAATAAAAACAGCCCAGCTGGATGCCTCCCCCTAATTCTAAGTTCAAAAATGACTGTCCTTGGAAGACAGAGTGGGCTCTTCATTGAGAGCATCACTGAAGGCGTGGAGTGCGAACTTCGTCCCTGGGAGTCCCCACCCCTCTTGATGCATGAGGTAAACATTGTCACAGAATTGGCCTTGACCCCTAGGAATAAAGACAGGCTTAGGAATACATCATTCCCAGCCCTACTTTTCCCTCCCCTCTTCTGCTCACATCTCCTTTAGAAAGAAGAGAAAGGGAGGGAGAAGGAAGGCAGGCCAGAATGTTTCTCCTGTTCCTTCTTTCTCCCCTTCCTCCTTTTCATTCTCCCCTTTGCACTGTGTATCTGAAAGAGATTGTTCTTAGAATATTATGGAACCAGCTGATGGAATGACAGCAGTGACTAGTGGAGGCAAGAAGCCCACCGACATTCCCAGGAAAGAATGCCAACCCACCTCCTCTGTCTCCCGTGAATTTCCTCCTCAGTTAGCACCTGTCCCCTCTCATGTCAGCAATGTCTCCTCACCAGAGCCTTCCCCTCTGTTGCCAAACCAGCTCAAAGCTTCCCGATCTTGGGGGAGGGAGAGGAGGGAGGGAGAAAAGGTTTCACTTGCCTCTTCAAATGACCATAGCATTTTTTCTTTCTTTCAGGGCCAAATACTTAAATGTCACATACTACTTTTGTCTTCCTCACTACCTATTTAGTCCATGACTCCCTAAAATTCACTGCTCTGTTATAATATAACAGCTGCCTATAACAGCTGTTCTTAGATGTTGGGAAGGATTCAAAATTTCTTTGGAAATCTGGTGGAAGCTATAGACCATCTAATCAGGATTTTTAAAATGTATTATTTTTGCAACAAAATTTTGCATGTAAATTTAGGAATTAATAAAATTCCTGAAGCTTATTGAGGGAGCCCCTAAGACCAACAGTTAAGACCCTTTGCTTTGGCAGGTCTCAGCAGTCTTTAAGCATCTTCATTTACATCGTGAAAGGTTTAGGGGAAGAGCAAGTACTTTGGGTTCAAACCAAGAACTTGGATTCAATCCTTCCACTTACTAACTTAGTGACCTTGGCCAAGTGACCTTACCGATTTCCTCGCCTGTGAAATGAGAAAGATAACATCTATCTCAGAATTTGTGGTGGGTGTTCCATGTAACAACATGTGAAAAACACCTAAGGTCACACTTCACACCTGGGAGACCCTCAAAAAATGAAACTTTCTATTTCTCCTTCAGCAGCCTTATGTTCCTTCTTTGTTTAGATCATTGGCTCACCTTTATCCTGCTCCCTACCAGATTAGATGCTTCCCAAGATTCAGCTATGACTGGCCTTGAACCCCCACTCTTTCCTCAGAGGATGTATTCTTTCTTAGTACTTCACCTCTTAGGTGCTCCGATCTCTGCTCCCTGTCTCCCTGTCTCCAGTTCTAACTACAATGGCATTATTTCCACCATCACCTGAAACCTCACATCAAAAGCCCAACTCACCTCTTCCTTCGAAAACAGCTTCTTCTCTTTTGACTTTCCCAGGTTTCTCCATCACTTTCCCAGTCACCTCCAGGATTCCCAGTGTGATCTCCATCCCTCCTTCTGCCTCGCTTTCGTAGCCACCTCTTTCTTTTCCTTTCTACGGCCACTGCCACCTCACGCTAGAGCTCAGCCACCTGTTTCCCTGGCCATTTCTCCTCCTGATCCATCCTAAACAACATTTTTCCTTCACCCTCACCACTGTATGCCAGCTCCCCATTGCCTATGGCTCTGAACTCAACACCATTTGGGTTGGAGAATAAAATTATTACTGAAATTGACCACAAATTTTGTTAACATGGTTATGTTCAAGTACTTTTTAGAAAGAGAAAAATTTATTCTGTGGAGGGGGAAAAAACAAAACAAAACAGACTTGTTCCCAAAATGAAACCAATAAAGAGGGCAATTAAATAAAAGTATATTTAACAACAATTAATGCCTCTAAGCCAATGAAAATAGAATTTGTTGTTCTTTGAAAATTTTGAATCACAGAAACAATATTGTGGTTTGCAGACACTCAGAGGAATGCCAGGTGGCCTTGGCATTATTCACCAAGAAAGGACTACACTGGCACCAAACACACAGCGCAGTGCAGCAAGCCACTCCCCAGATTAGAACTGGTGTGGTAAAATATTGGCGGTAAATCTGATATGGGGCTACTGGCTACTCAGTGAGTGGCACTGGCCGACACAAGGAGAGTCTTTGTGTGCATTCAAAGAGAAGGTAAAGCAAACAGCAGAGTGGAGGTTTTGCATACATATGTAGGTCTAAGTTTGTGTTCTTTTGTGCATTTCATAAAACCTGGTGAGTGCAGCCATATTGTTCCTTCCGCAGGCCCGACTCAGGTTCTAGGACCTCCTCGCGACCTAACCCATCACTCCAAACCTCTCCAAATTCGTAACACTTGCTATTTAACCCAAAGATTCCCCAAACTGTCTCTGTTCACAGCATCTTAACATATTGCGGACCAGTAGTTTTATTGCTAGCTTTACCCAGTGGCCAGATAAGTTTCTATTGAACAAGTACAAAAAACGTTTTACGTAAATGTTAAAGGCACACTTTAAAATTAAATACCCATTGCATTTTGAAGTTATTTATTACATGTTCTTACAAGCGAATATCTTTATAAAGTATGGTACTTTGTAAAGCACTATGTAATATGAAGCGAGAATTCTCATAATCCGTCTGCAATGTGTTAAATGTCTCCCCCCTTCATTTTTCATGGAGTCCCTTGGCCAAAAGAAATATTTAATAGTTCTCATCATTAAGTAGTTATGTCCAAACAGTTTAATAAATCATGACCTAACAGCTTAAAAAATAGTGTGTATACATGGAAAGAAAACTGCAATTTAAAATTGTATTCTTATATAACCATAACTACAAATGGACATATGTGCCTGCCCCACTTCTCAAACTTTGAGATCAGATTGGATCCTGCCACCCTCATTGCCTGTTCATATAGATTTTTGTGCAGTAAATTTTTATCAGAGTAACTGCCAAGAATTAAGCTTTGCAAAGATATAAGATTGGAGGAATGTATCATGACCTCATTTCAAGACTATGAACTACTTATAGCTCACATGGCAGATGATGAGCATCACTGTGTCCTTTTTTTAAATAAAGAAAGTATCCCATGCTGCCCTTGTGAATTCATGGTGGCACCTGGGGTGCCTCAGCATATATTTTGGGGATGTTGAGTCTAATTGCAGACTATCTGAAATTTGATCATGAGCCATCAGCATCCACATTAAGTAGGAACTTACTCTCATACCAACCCCACCCCCATCCACTGAATCAGAAAGTGCATTTTAACAAGATGCTTAAGAGATTTTTGTGCACATAACTGTTTGAGAAACAGTTATAAACCATTATTTATCACGTGATCATATATCCTACTGTTGTGAGATGTCCTATATTATAACTTTTTAAAGATTTTTTTTTATTGCTTTATTGAGAGTGAGAGGAAGAGAAAGGTGGGGAGAGAGAAACATCAATGTGAGAGTGGAACTCTCCACCTGAACATCCCCTACCGGGGACCAAGCCTGAAACCCTGGCATATGCCCTGACTGGGAATCAAACTGGCAACTTTTTGGTGCATGGGATGATGCCCAACCAATTGAGCCACACTGGCCAGGGCTTATAATATATTTTTTTAATTCTTGCACTGGTATTTTATCTTTTCTGCACAACCTTCCCAGGTAGATAGGTAGCTAGATGAAGGAAAAAGGTGTCATTATGTTTTGTGATCCCGCACACTCCGATGTCCAGTACAGTACCTTGCATTGATTAAGGGGCTCAAATATCTGTTGAATGAATGACCCAATCTCTAGGCCTCCCAGAAGTCCTGGGCAGAGTCAACTGTGCAAGAAAATTATTGGCAAAGTCCAATTCCAAAGAGGTTGACAACATTCTTGGCAGGTTTAGACTGAAAATGGTATATTTAGGATCTCGGGCTTGATATGTTAGTGTTGTGTGTTTTTCAGATGGACACATCCAATTATTTGGGTCATAGAAAAATAGAATTATATCTTTTTATTCAGCCTGATAAGGGATATAATTATGCTATAGTGACATGTAGCTCAGAACTATAGTGATGTGACTATCTAAAGATGAAGGCAGAGTACTATATGTTGTTAAAAGTTAGATAGACTGCATCTTCCGAAAATAATGCACTAAGTGTTCCAAAATAATGCTGCCATTTATTAATTGAACTCATAAATCATTTGAATGCCAAAATCTGCATTCCTGAAAAATGTCAGGGAAATTGGATTCGATTCTGTTTGAAACAGCTGTCTCCACTACATCCAAACTTATTGTACCAAGTTCTTGGAGATAAATTTGAAAGGGAAAAAGGAGAATAAAGGACTCTTTGCTCTGTCAAAGGGCCCAGGTTTGTCTCGTTGCCACCAGTGATGCCCGCCTTTTACTTTCCCTTGAGCGCTATTTCTCCCAGGGGACACTCCATCCAGTCATGGCGGCGAGGCCTTGTGCTCGCAGATGTGAGTTCACTCTGACGTCTCTGCAGCTAACTTAGTCAGTCTCATAACCACAAACCACTTTCTACCCCAATCAGTCACCTCCTAGATGTGGGAGGGGAGAGACGGGAACTCAGAGAGCAGCATAGAATATGGAATCTGAATAGACTGATAGATCATGGAGACATAAGCACCCACTCCTTAGCAAGTACTCTTGACTCTAGCTCTGTAACCTATCCCAGCTCTGTTTTCCCAACACCTCCCACTGCCACCCTCTCTCAGCTGCGCTACCACAGCTGGCGCTCACATGGTGCCTTTGCTTCATCCTCACCCATGAAGACAGCCCATCTTCACACAGCACCTGAGTAATCTTTGAACACAAAACAAAACAAAAATAGAACATGTCACTCCCTTGCCTAAAACTGTCCGATGGTTCACAATTGCTCATGACTGCAGTCGCCTCCCTCTTATCCATGTTTCATTTATGGGTGTTCATTCACCCAAAGTCAACCACAGCAACATTGGTTGGGCTGAAAATATTAAATAGAAAATTCCAGAAATAAATAATTTATAAGTTTTAAACTTGGCACCGTTCTGAGTAGCATGATGAAATCTTGTGCTGTCCGCTTCATCTTGCCTGAGATGTGAATCATCCCTTTGTCCAGCGTATCCACACTACATGCTATTAGTCACTTAGCTGTCTTGGTTATCAGATTGGTTACAGAGAAAGAAAGAGAGAGAGAGAGAGAGAGAGAGAGAGAGAGAGAGAGAGACCACATTCGAGAGAGACCACATTCACATAACTTCTATTACATCATGCTGTTATAATTGCTCTATTTTATTTGTTATTGCTGTTAATTTCTTACTGTGCCTAATTTGTAATTAAGCTTTATTGGTTATTATAGGTTTGTATATATAGAAGAAAACATAGTGTATAAAGGGTTCAGTATTATCCATGGGTTTCAGGCATCCACTGGGGGTCTTGGAAAGTATTCCCTGTGAATAAGGGGGCAACAACTGTACTTGAAAAAAAAAATCCAAACCCCTTCCACAGCCAACTAGACCTTACAGAATCTGGCCACTGGCCACCTTCCAGACCTTGTTTCATTTCACTTTCCGCTCTATTCGCTACCATTCAGCCAGACTCACCTCCTTGTCCCTGGAATACACTAAGTTCCTTCACTTTTGAGGGTCTTGCTATTGGTATTCTTTTTGCCTGAAATGCTCTTACCCTAGATCTTTGAATAGATAACTGTCTCTCATCACTCAGGTCTCAGCAGAGAAAGAACCTCATCAGAGAAGTTTGGCTAACTACCCATCCTATGTAAATAGTTGCTCCCAGCATGCACATATCTCTCTCTATACCATTACCCCATTTCATTTTAACTTACCCTATCTGAATGCATCCTGTCTGTGAATGCCAGTTTCATAAGTTATGGCCTCCCATGAGAATGAGTGCTCAATGGGACCAGGGATCTTATCTGTTTTATTCATTCTCACATTTCTCCAGCAGAACCTGACATAATAAGCACATGCATGTAAAGGCTTTAGAAATGATCCACTCCTGCTCTCTTGTTTTCCTAGAATAAATGAGAGCCAAGAAAGCCATTGGCTGTGCTGCATCATAGAGCCAGTTGATGATGAAACAAACCCATGAGAGGACTAGTTCTCAGGGTTACTGGTTCATTGCAATTGCCGTTATACCTCCTGGCTGTTCATTCAAAGAAGAGGCAGTCTCATCCCAAGTGGTTTTAAAAAATTGTTCAAAACAAGTTCAGGTGCCTCTGATTCAGTTGTCCCATCTTTGGATGAAAAATGTTCTGTGAAGTGTGTCCTCTAAACCTTCCGTGCAAAGATTTCTTCACTCCACCAAACTTCCTTAGGGGATTAACAATGGCAATACAACTTAGTTTAGACTTCAAGATAGAAGGTTTTTTGTGGGCTTTTTTTTTTTTTGGTTTCTTCTTCCATTATTAAAAGAAATCTGTTGATGAAATTAACATATCAGATGAAACAACAAAACTAGAAATAACTTAGATCTCTGAAGATAATTTATTCATTAAATTAGAACTTTTAAATACAGGCAAAAGAGAAAATAACTATTATTAAAATGTTCCAACCAAATTGCTGCTTATCTTACACTATGCTAATTAGTAGCAGCACCCAAAATTCACTCTTCCACAACCATCAGAGGAAATTGGAGATTATAGAAAGGCGGTGGGAGGAGGGTGATAGGCAGGGAGCTGAGTATGCTACTAGTTATTACAAAGGCTGAATAATAACCATTAAGATTTTAGTTCTAATTCCATCCTCAGGGTTTGTGCCCAGACTCTCAATACTTCTTAATATTTCTCCCCACCACCCTGAGGACAACGCTTTCATTTGTACCTGTTAGGTTTCTCACAGAATTAAATCTCCCTCAACCCACATTCTGCACAGCAAACAATAATCCTAATGAAGCACAATCGTATTAGGTCCCGTTCTCATTTAAACCCTGTCAATGTCTTCCCATTACCCTAGGAGAAAACTACAAATTCCTCAACATGAACTACCTTACTCTGGCTCACTTCTCAAGCTTTATCTTTCCTCTGTATTCTCTGCCTGAGCCACACTAGACTATATTCAGTTTTTCACCTGAGAGTCTTTATAGACACTGACTCCTTTTGTTGGGACACATACTTTTCTTTTTAAATTTTGCAAGTGGAGTATAGTGTTATATTATACTAGAGGCCTGGTGAATGACATTTGTGCACTGAGAGGAGGGGGCCTCAGCTTGACCTGTGCCCTCTCCCAGTCTGAGACCCCTTGGGGGATGTCTGCTTGCCAGCTTAGGCCTCCTCTCCAGGGGCAGCGGGCCTAAGTTGGCAGTTGAACATCCCCCGAGGGGTCCTTAGCACTGTCACAAAGGCAGGAGAGGCTCCTGCTACCGCCACCGTGCTCTCTAGCTGTGAGCCCGGCTTCTGGCTGAGCCGTGCTCCCCCAGTGGGAACGCACTGACCACCAACACAGGGGACAGCTCCTGTGTTGAGTGTCTGACCCCTGGATGTCAGTGTGCGTCATAGTGACCGGTCGTTCTGCCATTCGGTTGATTTAAATATTTGCCTTTTATTATATAGGGTGCCTATGGACTAAACTGTGCCCTCCCAAACTTCATCTGTTGAAGCTCTAACCCCTAATGTGACCATAGAAGATAAGGTCTTTAGGAAGGTTAAATGAGGTTACAAAGATGGGGCCTAATCTGATAGGATTAGTGTTCTAAGAATAGAAACCTGATTGCTAGTGCTATCTATCTCTGCCTCCCTTTCTTCTTCTTTTTTTTTTTCTTCTTCTTCCTCTCTCTCTCTCTCTCTCTCTCTCTCTCTCTCTCTCTCTCTCTCTTTCCATGTGTGCACAAATAAGTCATTGAACACACAGCAAGGCAGATGGTGGTCACTCACAAGCCAAGAGAAGAGGCCTCAGAATCAAACCTACCTTGATCTTGGACTTCCAGCATCCAGAACTGTGAGAATAAATTTCTGTTGTTTAAGCTGCCCAGTCTGTGGTATAATGTTATGGCATCCTGGGTCGACTAACATATAATATTAAAATATATATGAAACAACATGCTTCATGTGTTATAGGCACTGTGCTAGCCATTTTATATGGATTACCTCAGATAATCTTTAAGACAACTCATGATGTAGCTATTATTGTCCCAATTTTACAAATAAAATAACTAAAGTTCAGAGAGGTTATATCTTTCTTTTAGAAATGATAAACCTGAAGTCCATAAGGTTAAGTAATGTACACAAATCACACAGTAGACTTGAAGTGCATTGAGAAGTGAGGATTGTGACTTGTCTCTATGTAGCTGCATGTCCTGTGCACCTAACTGCTCCTTGACCCAGTTCCTGCTCTAAAGGGGGTTAAAACCCTCGTGTCCAATGAGAGTGCTGAAGGACTTGGGATTTCTTGCCAGGAAGTATGTGGTAGCTGTCTCAAGTATCTAAGGGACTGGAAAGGGGATTAATTTGGAAGAGAGACTAGATTTATTTTCTACGAACTTAACCAAGGGCATTTGAACCAATGGCAGGACGCTTCACATAACAGCTTTCTGTCCAGTATAACAAAGGATTTTCTAACAGTCCACATATGGAATGGGCTATCTGGATACCTGAGTTTCTTTTTGTGAGTGGATTCAAAAATGAACTGGAAATTAATTCAAGAGTGGCAAGGAGATGGTCAGACAGCTGATGTTGATTAAACCAGATGGCCTCAGGTTTTCATCCAGCTCCAAGAATCAATGACACTTGGTTTGCACAACCACTGGGCTCCTTGTGACCTTATTGTTGGTACAACCATTTGATTTGGCCAAACACACAGTCCTAAACCAGCCAGGCCTGCTTAGGGAAGATGCAGTTGCATTTTCCTGCCTGAAGGAGGTACATTCTTGTTTGGGAATGAGTAATTGCACTTGCGAGCTGGTAAAGACCACCCCAGTTCTGCAAACCCCTTTCATCCTCTTTTCCTGCCATCCAAAGCTGGAACTGGCAGGATGTGAGATACAGCAAGGCACAGGGAGGAAAGTTAAGCTCTCTAGTTTACATCTTTAATAAGCAAATCACAATTATATTCTTTTATCAAAGAAAATTTTTTATTTTATAGCAGGAATTTTTTAATTTGACAATATTGGAGAAGAGGTAAGGGAAACAAATATCTCTAACTTCCTATAGCTCATTTTGCCAAGTTGGCAGAAGATTTATTATTTTTCTGGAATTGTTTTACTTTTTCACTATTTTTTTTCCTTATATTTAGTTGTACAAGCCATCAAGTTCTGTTCTCCCAATACACCTAACACTCTCACTTCCTTTTCATTTTAGTCTGACCAGCACAGTTCTCAATAAATGAATTCAGCCAATTTATATTTTCCTGTAAAGCAATAAATAAGTACCTTGAGAGCCTACTCTGTGCAAAGGTCTATGTTAGACTTTGAGGTACAAAAATGAACAAACTCAGGACTGTACTCTGGAGAAAAACCTTACAGGACATTTTAGGTGTCAGATCATAGAAACCAAATTTGAATTAGCTGAAGCAAAGAGGGGGATTCATTGATTCCCATGTCAAAACTGCAGAAATGGTTGGGATGACATGAACCCAGCCTTGAGTACTTTCCAGATGTTTTCTTCCATTTCCTATCTCAGCTTCTTTTCTGTTTGGCAGCTCTCCCCATGAAGCTGACACCATAAAAACCAGGGACTCTAGGTTTTGCTTTCCCTAATTTACTTCTCAAGAGGAAAAATCTCCTCCACACAGTTGTAGGTTAAAATATTCTGGGCAGAACTTGATTGGTCCAGTGTAGGTCACATGCTGCCAGTCACCATGGCTGGAAAGGCAAGGCCAGCTACTTAAAAACAACAACCAAAACACAAAAATAGTTTCTCCCTGACTGGTGTGGCTCAGTTGATTAGGCATCATCCCCTGAATTGAAAGGTTACTGGTTCAATTCCCAGTCTTGCTCTCACATCGATGTTTCTCTCTCTTGTTTCTCTCCCTTCCTCTTTCTCTACAAATCAATTTAAAAAATTAAAAAACAGTTTTATGCAAGTATAATTGATATACAAAGAACTGAACATACGTAGTGTGTGCAATTTTGAGTTTGGACATGAGCTACCATTTGATATCTCAAAACAGAGGGACTTGCAAGGGGATAGAGAGATGAGCAGTTTTCTGAAAAGAAGGGGGATGCTATTACCTGAATAAATAATGGCTACTAGGCAGACAGAAGACCAAAAATACACTTCAATGAGTTTACTAGCCTATAGATGCTCAAGCAAGTAATAATAATGCAGTGTTATACATGCCTTAATGGAAGTATGTTCTAAAGTTAGGTTGAGGATCATCATTCAAGACACCAGAACTCTCATACACTGGTAGTGGGAATGTAAAATGGTGCAGCCACTTTGAAAAACAGTTGATAGCTCCTCAAATGATTAAACATAGAGTTACCACAGGACCAAGCAATTCCATTCCTAGGTATATACATAAGAGAAATGAAAACATATACCCACATATAAACTTGTACACAAATGTTTATAGCCAAAAGGTGGAAACACCCCAAATGTCCATCAATTAATAAATAGATAAAATGTAGTTTGCCATCAACACGATGGAATATTATTCAACCATTAAAAAGGAATGGAATACTGATACATGCTACAACATAGACAAACCTTGAAAACAATATGCCAAGTGAAAGAAGCTTGATACAAAAGATCATATATTCCATTTAGATGAAATAGTCAAATCTATAAAGACAAAAAAAAAGTAGATTAGTGGTTGCTTAGGGCTTGAGAGGATGGAAGGATGGAGAGGTGATAGCTCAAGTATACAGTATTCTTCTAAAAGTGATGAAATGCTCTAAAATTAACTGTGGTGATGATTGTACATATCTGTGAATACACTAAAAGCACTGAATTATAGTTTAACTTGGTGAAATGTATGGCATGTAAATTATAGCTCCATAAAGTTGTTAAAAATTTTAAAGGCAGTTTGAAGGGAAGAGAAGATAGATAGATAGATAGATAGATAGATAGATAGATAGATAGATAGATAGATGGATATTTTAAATGTACACATATTGCCATGGCCAGTGTGGCTCAGAGGTTGAGCTTCGACCTATGAACCAGGAGATCTTGGTTTGATTCCTGATCGGGGCATATGCTCGAGTTGTGGGCTCAATCCCCAGTAGGCAGTGTGAAAGAGGCAGCTGATCAATGATTCTCTGTCATCATTGATGTGTCTATCTTTCTCTCCCTCTCCCTTCCTCTCTCTGAAATCAATAAAAATATATTTTTTTAAAAAAAAATAAGAAATAAAATGGACACATACTGAAGACAAAATGTCCAAAAGGATTACCAAAGATTATTGGTAAAAGTTATTCTTCAACTTTTAGATATCAAAGTTCATAACTTCTTAAAAGCTAAACATGAAAGGAGTTCTATCCAATCCAACTGCCTACAAGGAGGTAATCCCATTCCCTGGGCTCATGTTTCTATGTGGGGACTTCTTTCAGTGTAACACTCCTGGCCTCTCCCTTTCCCCTACCCCAAGCTAGAAACAACTTATCTGATTGGTGAATCTGAAAATGACACTGAGGCTCAGCCAGTGTGCTCAGTGGGTGAATGTTGACCCATGAACCAGGAGGTCAAGGTTCAATTCCCTGTCAGGGCACATGCCAGGGTTGCTGGCTCAATCCCCAGTGTGGGGCATGCCGGAGGCAACTGATCAATGATTCTTATCATTGATGTTTCTATCTTTCTTTTCCTCTCCCTTCCTCCCTCTGAAATCAATAAAAAAAGATATTTTTTTAAAAACTGAAAATGAGCAGGATCACTAGTGTAGCCGGGACTGCCCACAGAGAGGCATTTAGTAAGCATTTTGTGCCACAGCAAGGGGTTAAGATTACAGCATGGCACTAAGTTCAGTTCGGGGATGTGTTAGAGAGCCATGTGGGGACATACTGTGGTGGTTTTAAAACATGTCTGCAAATCCTTTAACATTCTTCCTATCAATAGGTGGAGTCTATATCCCCACCCTTTGAACCTAGTGGGGCTTTGCCACTGCCTTAATAAATGGAATGCTGCAGAAATGGTACAGCGTGACTTCCCAGGCTGTTTAAAAAGCACACACATAAACTACATGGCTTTTGTTATTTTTCTTGAAATAATTGGACCCTTCAGTCATCGTGAAAGAAGTCCAGGTAGCCCGAGGTCACCATATGGAGGGACCATATGGGAGCAGGGGAGAGATGCTGTTCCCGCCCCAGCTGTTGGAATCCTTCCAGCCCAGGTGCTAGACTTGTGAATGAATGTTCCCACTCCCAGCCACTTGATTGCAACCACATGAGAGACCCGAGTGAAACTTACCTAGATGAGACCAGCCAATTCCCACATCGTGAGCAAATGAATGAGTGCTATTATTTTACGTCACTCAGAGTAGTTTGTTACACAGGAAAAAATTCTAGAACACACACACATTCCACCCCAGTCTTTACTAGTAATGGGGTTTGATCTTCCTGTATCTAACCCCTTTTTCTTATTTCTCAGGAAGAAACAAAATTATTCAGTGGCCCCCTCAAACTCCAACTCTACCTGCCCCAAACAAGAATCTCTCCTGCCCCACTCTGTTGACATGGATGGGCCTTAGGTCTCCTGCTTAAATCTTTCTAGTGATCAGAAATGTCTCCTTTTTAAAACATTCACATTAGAAGGACTCTTTCTTTGAATGTTCTTTCTTCAGCTTATTGAATATCCTTTAAAGTAGTGCTGGACACATCTGTTTCATCTTCTACATACACATCTTTCAAACGTTTCATGGCAAACACCACACATTTCTCTATTTATCTCAACTTCCTTCAACTTTTACTCTTGTAAGAGGTTCAAATAGTGCAGTGGTCCTCAAACGTGAGTGTGCAATGGAATCAGCTGGAGAGCTTGCTACAGCATGGGTTCCCTGGCAGGCTCTGGCCAGCCCCAGAGGTTTTGGTCCAGTGACTCATTATGCCTGGGGTTGGTGAGTTTTCATAGCTAACAAGTGCCCAAGCGATGCTGATGCTGTGATTCAGAGACTACTCTTTGAATGGTCTATTGGCTAAACTTAAGAAACAAATGTGTAGGATGGTAATAAGTCTTCACACTGACTATGCTACCTTCTGATAAAAAATGAAGCTTCCTAATAAAACAAAGGTCCCCAATAAAAATTAAGTCCCTGCTTATATCACACAGTTGTGAGGATCAACAGTGATAATGACACATAAGTGCTTTGCAAACTGTCTGGAGTTATGTAGACAGGAAATACAGCTTGAAGAGATTTGCCTGTGGATGTCATCTACATGTTAATATCCTTTTTGAAAGTGACATAAGAATTAAACAGAAAAAGACTGTAGCAGAATCCACGAACCCATTTCCTGTTTGTTTCCTTTACAGTGTCCTGTGCTTTCCAGAAGCTCTTATCACCCAGAAGTACAAGCCAAGGGGGTAACATGTACCAAGGGCTTTCGTGTGTTTCATGTGCACTTGGAAGAGGCCCTATTCCTAAGGAGGAGAGATGAGCCACTTCCCCGCTGGGACCAGTATTCTCAGCCTGTTTCATTTGTAGAAAGGGATAACGACAGCCCTACTTCATAAATGGTGAGGATTAATGAGTTAATATATGTAAAGCTGTTAGAAACAGACCTGACATGTTTTATTATTGTTATTATTATTCCTATTATTTTCTCCATTTTAAAGATGAGGATTGAGGCTTAGAGAGTTTGAGAAAATCTGACAGCTGGCACCTCCCTGCAATCCGGCCTCTCAGAGGAATTGGCCCAGGAAAGTCAAAATAAATGTGCAAACCATCACCTCCACGTGTGAAAGGCATTGCTAATGGAGTGCCACCCACTGCTCACCAGAGCCCTGACAGGCTTCGGAACCCTCCTGGGGACAGCGCTCTGAGGGGGGAGGGCTGCCTGGAAGCCCTGGGCCACCCTGTCTGGCCACCCCAGGAGTAGGGAAATGGAATCTGGGGACACTTCCAGAGCATTATCAAGTGGAAGGGCCAAATCAATCATGGAAACCAGGAATGAAAGGCTTAGACTACCTACATATAGGGGAAGAACCCTACCCTCTCTCTCCTTCTGGGTTCCTTCCAGATCTTGGGGAGAAGTCAAAGAAAAGAGAGGCCACTTGACTGAATTCTACTTTTGGTAGAGGCCAATGGTTTCTTCATCATTGAAAAAAACAACTTTGTATTTCAAAAGACATGCTTCAGTGACTCAATTTCGTCCAAGGCAACTTCACATTAAATGCTTCCAGATCAGCAGCAGGAGCTCCATTAAAACCAAATAAAAAGGGAAACATTTTAAGGATCAAAGCAGATGAAACATTACAGAAATGCCGCCATCATATTCAAAGGTCCAGTAATTCTACATTGTGAGTCCCCGATTCTTGACAATGGTGCTGGAAAAGTTAACTGTTTAATCATGATGAAGATATGGCTATAAGTAATATTAATTAATATTGCCTTGGGCCTACATTTCATTCTTCTACCACACTGAGAAGGGGATAATGATGCATAGCAATGGATAATCTTCAAAGAGATGCTTTTGCATTCTCCCTAGCCTCTCTCCAGCATACACACAGGCACTCTCCCCATTATTCCCTGGCTGACTTCGCAAGTTCTTATTCTAGTCAAGAGTTCAGAACCGAATTATGTTTTCCTTGAAGGTGACCAGGTTTGTAATCATAGTTAATATGCATTAAACTCTTAGATGTTTCAGGCATAGTCTTGTTTATTTAAAAAGCACTCAGGTGCTACTTACTCTGTGCTAGGTGCTGTTCTAAGCACTTTACAAATATTAACTAATTTAATTCTCATGACATTCTTATAAAATTTTCACAAAAGAACATACCTAGGCCCAGAAAGGTCAGGTAACTTGCCTGAGGTCATACAACTAGAAAGAGGCAGAGCAATTACATCCTGAGAGGGCGGGGTGATGTAGCCAGGGGAAGCATAATGTTGGATGGTCACGGTGAAGCCAGTCTACCTGCAGATGGACTTCACCCTGGGTGTGAGTGATACCCACTTAGATGCCCTATCTCAGTTAACCCTTCCTTAATCTCACAAGGAATGCACTGTTATTTCTTTCCATTTTGCAGTTCATCAGAACCAAAGCAAAAGAGGCTATGCAACTTGTCACAGCCACACAACTACTACATGGAATCCAAACACAGGAAGCAGACTCCAGAGCAGTGTCTGTATCCAATAGGCTGTATAGGAGAGACTTCTAGCTCCATTCCTGCCATACTTTGTCTCAGACATAATGCCCTTGTTTCTGGCTTTGAATGAAGGCTTTTCACCACCATTCCTGCTGCTGCTTCGTTAACAGTTTCAAGCATTCAAGTATCCTAACATTCACCTCCTAGATGCTACATGTGCTTGCTTTCAAGGCAAGTCCAACCACATGAATAAGTCTTTGTCCCCTTCTAACACGCGGATGAAGGTAACATGCAATAGCCAGGATTTAGTCATGATCACTGCCAGGCATTCCTCAGACCACATCTCAAACCTGCGTGGCTAGAAGCATTGTGACAAGAATCAGCAACTTCATAGCACAAGCCTCTTAACCTAAGAATTTGCATTTCCCTAGCAATTAAATTTATCTATCTATCTATCTATCTATCTATCTATCTATCTATCTATCTATATCTATCTATCTATCTACCTACCTACCTATATACCAGGAACCGCTTTCTATGGAAGAATCTGGGCGAAAAATAAAATAAAATTTAGTTGTAAATAAAAAGTGGAAGGAGAGGAGCACAAAGGAAATATTGGCCTCTCACCCCTTTAATGTATCTAGCATTTGAGGGACATAGCCTTTCTCTGGGTGTTGGAAACCAGAGCATCTGGATTCTAGGGGCTTGTGCTCATGGCTGTCTTAGGGACATTCTCTCTCTGTGTGTCAGTGAAGCAGCACATTCCTGTTTATTTCCTGATGGAGAGCTCCCAGCAGCTGAAAACAAGATGTTTTCGATGGATGCCCTTTATCTTTGGAATTCCTTCCTTCCTGGACTGGCAGAATCTAAGTCTCCTGGCCTTCCACAAAGCCTGTTCCAAGGTTTGTCTTTTTAATTGAGCTTCCGCTTGAGAATACTTAAGACTCTATTTGCTTACTACTAACAACACAATGAAACTCGGCCCTCAAACAGTTCTAGGCGCTCATGCTTTTCCTGACTTTTAAAGACCCAACTCAATGCTCACGTAACTAGTAAATATCCTCCCTCTTATAATTTTCTGCTAAGAATGTTTTCTTTCTCAGGCCCTCGCCAAAGGCTTTACAGTGATTTGCTCGAGATTTAGTTTTGACCCTCTGAGGAGTTGAGCCCACGGTAAAAGGAATACACAGAGAGAAGGTCTGTAGGCATTGGCTCCTAGGCCAGACTAAGCCAAATCCAGGCATCAGACCTGAGTGCCAATCTCTGGAACTTCCAGAACCAATGATAAAGCATATATTAAGTTAAACTATAGTTTATATTAATGACTTTAAAGTTACTGAAGAGAGCTGTTTCCCCTAAGTTTGTTTTGCACACACACAAAAAAATAAAATACCATTTAATATGTCCAGACTTGGGTAACCGAACTGATCTGAGATCATTAAATTTTTAGAAAAAAAAAAAAAAGATCACATAAACTTTCCAAAAGCAACATATTTAGTAACAAATGAAGTTTATTTTCCCCACTGAAATTCATTTTATGGTGTGTCCCATTGTCCTAGTAAACCTTAAGTGAGGAAATAAAAATGAATGTTAAAATAGGGATGTGACATCTTGCTGACCTGGCTGGCTTCCATTAACTCTTGATCTGTTCATTTCTACAAGCTTCTGTTCACCCAAATTGGTCCCTGCCTGTAATACTGCCCATCCTTTTTCCTAAGTCCGGTTCATAACCAGGACTGGGCTCCGTGCTCCCACCGGTTGGTCATCATTCTTCTATTTCCCAGCACCTGTCAAAACCCTGAGGTGGTTTTTTAAGTCACGAAGGTCACTTTTGGTGATCCAGAGCAGAAGGCAGGAAGGCCCCATGATGTTTGCAGATCAGAGTATTCTCTGGGTCTTGGCTTCTGTGCTCCTGCTTCCTGCCTGCTCGCCCTTGAAGGAGTCCCTATGGACCCATGAACTGGAGGATGCAGTTCCCACAACTCAGACGCTATTAAGATGCCAGGTCTTGGATTTTTGACAACCTCTGGGCCCCTAGCTTGCTGACTTCCCCTGCCCTCCCCTACTACCCAGGTGTTTGAAGTGACAAGCTGCTGTTTATTTAGCTCCCTTTCCCACTCAGAAACCAGTGGCTGAAGATGTGCCAGGTGGTGCTGTGGGTAAACAACAAGACCTAATACAAGATTTCCTCCTGGAACTCCGGCTCCTTTTTTTCTGGCTGATAACCAAGGTGGGAGGAAACTTGGCTACACCGTCTAGAAATTCTTCCTTTGGTAGCTCATCACCATTCCTACAGAGTGACAGGAGAAGGACAATGGAAAGCAGGATGTGCAGGAGTCCCTGGGGCTATTTCTACTGGTAGCCAACTCTCACGCTAATCTTACCCAACTTTCTAAACTCCTGAGGCCAGGCCACCTTCCCTCTGAAAGCATGGTCTTGGGATGGTGCCTACATGACTCTGGGATTTCTCCCCTGATGCATCTTCCTCTGCCAAAGCCACACAAAATCCACCTCTTAGATCTCAGGCACCTTTCATCAAGATACTTCTTATCTCTGTTCCTGGACATGGGAAGTACTCAATAGATATTTTTGAAAATTGAATGAACTCTACTCATTGCCTTTTAGTTTCACTAATATTCCATTATCTCAGAATTAATGCATCAACCTAGTAACTGACTTCTCAGTTTGGCCACTTATGACTATGTGGCCTTAGCTAGTTGCTTCATGCATGCAAGGAGCACTGATTGGGTGATTATGGGCCAAGGACAGTTCAAGACACAGAATATGGAGAAACGATATGCTCAGTGCCTGTCTGTGAGCTGTAGGGATCCCACCATCTAGTGGGGATAAAAGGTGTGGAGAATAGCAATATCGGCCCAGTATGATAAGTAGAGATGCCGTGGAGGTATAGTAAAGGTTCAAGTCCAAGTGTTGGTGGTAGGAGAAGCCAGGAAAGACTTCCCAGAGGAAATTATACTTTGGCTTGTCCAAATTATGAGTTAGCCATTCAGAGAAAGGGAAGAAGGATACTTCTGGAATAGAACACACACTGTACAAAAAAGGTCAGAGGGATCCATAACACTGAAAAATCTGAAGCAAAGGTTCTTATAGAAGAATGCCAGGAGATGATGCTGGAAGGTGAGGCAAGGGGTCTCTGTTCTATAATACGGTGTTTGATTTTTACCTTGAAGATGGTGGAGAGCAAATGAAGGATTTGAAAATACGAGTAACCCAATCAGACATGCATTTTAGAATGCTCACTCTGACTAAGGAAGAGAAAGCAGTAGATAGTTAAAATTCATTCATTCAATAAATATTCAGTGGCATCTCCTGTGTGCCTTACACACATTTGGCAGGCAGGGTTTCTGCCAGCTAGAATATGCAGCCTAGTTTAAAGACAAAAAGAAGGTTTGGAGGCCAATATATGGCAATGAGGATGAAAAGAGGATATTGATTTGAAAAATATTTGGGGGGTATCATTAATAGGACTCAGTGACAGCTTAGCTAAGTGAGGAGAGGAGAGAGGAAGGGATCTTGGATGACTTCCAGGTTTCTCTCTTGGGCAACTGGGTATTCAATGATGACATGCCTATAGTGTTTCCTAATAGAGGTGCTAATGGCATTTTGAACAGGACAGTTCTCTGTGTACAGAACTCTCTTGTGTATTTTTAAATGTTTGGCTTCCTTGGCCTCAATCCACTAAATTCCAATAACATTTCCTAGTCATTGTGACATCCCAAAATTGACTCCCCGTATTTCCAAATATCTCTGGAGAGCCAGAATATAGAAGGGAAAATGGGTTGGGGTTTGGGGAGGAGAAACAAGGCCAGTTTGGGGCATACTCAATTGGAGGTGCTAATGAAAGCCTTCCATGTCTGCATCCACCTGTGTACCACCACCCTCATTACTTGCGACCTATAGAACACAGGCAACTGGAGATGCCAACTTTTTAATGTAGAGACACTGAGCTGTTCTCATCTGAGGACACATCCACCTGCCCAAGCCACTGCAGAATTCAAACCCCTCACCCCCAGTCAAAACACATCTTTTCAAAGTAATTCCTTGCAGTTTTCCTTCTTGCTATTTCCTTATTCACATTCCCCACCTCCTGACATTACCAACATCCCAGAAATCATCCAGGACTTAGAAGGGCTGTGGTTCAGCATAGCTTCTTACATACTAAGGAGATATATAAAGGGCAGGCTCACTCTCACTCTGATCCTTTTAAATTCTTCATCCTCACTTGGTTCCACAGCTCAGCTCCACTCATCTTGATTTTCTTCGTCTGATGATCCATTAAAATGCCCTTATGCTTCCCCTCACTTGTTCTCTCAGACAAGATCTAATATTTCTCTATGGCTGTGATATCAAAGCAGTAAGTAAAAGGTGCTCCCACTTCCCACTCCAATTCCTATAGGACTCACCCATTTGCTGATGAAGCCAGGAGCATGAAAGTCAATGCCTATGGACTATGTGTTGGATAAGATGACCACTGGCCAGGACTTTGGTGAACATTAACATTAAAGGATGGAGCAGAGGCAGAGGCACCCCCAAGAGGATTTAAGAAATAACAGGCACAGAATAGAAGAAAAGTCAAGAGAAGCCACAAAGGAAAATATTTCATGAAGGAAGTCAAGTACAATGTAAAGTATAAATGAAAATTCTGAATACTTCAACCGGGAGAAAACTGGTATCCCTGGTTATCAGTCAGGATAGGCTGAGTTATGTTGCATTAGCAAATAACTTCCACAAAATTTCAGTGACTTACAATATCAGAGCAAATATGTCTTACTCTCATTACAGGTCCACTGTGGGTTATCGGCTATAGATCTGTTCAAGTCTTCTTCACACCAAGACCAGGGCTGACAGGGAAGCCTCTATTGAGAGGGAAAGGGACAACAGATCTTAAGGTTCTGGTAGGAAGTGACAAATGCCACTTTCACTCACATTTCATTGGGCAAAGTGAGTAACAAAAACTGAAGCTTGATGTTAATGGTACAAGTTTAATCAGAAAGTTGTCTGGTAAGGAGGAGCTGATAAAGAGAATCCCTACAGGAGTGACAGAAAATATTTTTGAACAATAACATAGTCTACCACATTTGGCAAAGTGGTCTCTCTCTGGCCTCAGTTATTTTTCCTTCTATAAAATAATGACTATGATTATATTATCATCTCCATCAGATTGCTGTGAGATATAAATGACATGATGTATGTGAAAAATTACTATGAAAGATGACTTTATCCCTAATTTACCCAATACACATCATCATCGTTATTATTATTAGCCTCCCTCTCCATTATGTCATGACCCTATATTCAAAAGCTATTGCTCCCTTTATACCATTAAAATAAGGATCTGATGCCCTCTACCAAATGGCTTGTTTGGCATTCATTTCCAAGTATACCTCCTCACATCTACAAAGCTACTCATACTATTATCTCTGCCTCAAGCACATTTCTTTCACCTTTCCCCTAACCTATGTCACTAATTTTCTTACAAGTTCATCTCAAAGTTACTCTCTCCAGAAAGATTAAACCAACTCAACTTTATCAGCTCTTCTGTTGCACAATATGTCCTGTATTATGTGGTCCCAATGCACTGCACTGTGTAAATGTCTGGCAGTGGTTTTCATGTACAGGTGTGTATGAAATTTTATAAGAAGCCTGAGATGAGGGGGTTGGGTGGAGTCTGTGTTGTCTATTCTCTATGTCCTCTCTGAGTCTATTCTCCACTGTTCCCTGCCTTGTTCTATGCCCCAGTAGGCTGACATCCACAGACTACAAAACTTTGAACCACTTGCCATCTTGTTGTCTGTTGATTTGGCCAATAGTAGCCACTGGTATGGAGACTGGAAGTTAGAAGAGAGGTTGGGGTATTCAATCACTCTGTCACCCTCACCCAACTGCTCTGACTGTGGCAGTGGCCAGGTGCTATGGATATAGCTCCTGCAGGGCACCTCTCTCCCACTGCTCAAGCCCCAAAAGCACCATCCACACCTCCTGCTCTTCATATTTGAGTTTAAATTGAAAATCCCATAATTAGAACCTCCAGGAAAGAGTGACAACCCCCCTCTACTCCTGCCCCCAAACACATATACTTTAAGGTATTTCATTAGTCACCTTTCATCTACACTTCCCTATGTATGGGTCCTATACTCCCCTCTTGAAACGTCATTTTCCCTCTCCAGTTAACTTATTGTAGTCCTATTCACAAGAGTCTCATTTGAGTTCTGAGCAAAAGAGAAAATATGACTCAACTTTCAGAACCCCTGAACATGGTGTACAAACCTGAAAGTTTCCAAACATCACCTCATTTATTCAAATGTTACCCCAGTCTACTAGCTGTCTATTAGCTGTGTTAAGTCTAGTTGAGGCCCCTCTGGCTAAATGAGACCCAGGGTTTCCAAAGGACAGCTGCCCTAACTGGAATGATGGCTCATCTTGTCTGGATAATCTATACCAATAATAGAGAAATATGCAAATTGTCTGGGACACCATCACAGTAACAGTAATGACCAAACAGCAGGCTGCGTGGGGCAAGGCCGGCAGGGGGGTTAGTGAGGAATGACCAAACGACTGAACAGCAGGCTACGTGGGGCGACCAGGCCAGCAGGGGGGCAGTTGGGGGCAACCAGTCTGGCAGGGTGGGGGGGGCAGTGAGGGGCAACCAGGCCAATGGGGGGGGGTAGTTGGGGTGATCAGGCAGTAAGGGGCAACCAGGCCAACAGGGGGGCAGTTGGGGGCAACCAGTCTGGCAGGGTGGGGCGGGCAGTAAGGGGCAACCAGGCCAGTGGGGGGCAGTTGGGGGTAACCAGGCCAGTAGGGGGGTTGTTGGGGGCAATCAGGCCAGCAGGGAGTAGTTGGGGGTGACCAGGCCAGCAGGGGGACAGTTGGGGGCAACCAGGCCAGTGGGGGGCAGTTGGGGGTAACCAGGCCAGTAGGGGGGTTGTTGGGGGCAATCAGGCCAGCAGGGAGTAGTTGGGGGTGACCAGGCCAGCAGGGGGGCAGTTGGGGGCAACCAGGCCAGTGGGGGGGGGCAGTAAGGGATGACCAGGCTGGCCGGGGCGGGGGTGCTGTGGATTTGGGTGCAACCAGGCCGGCAGGGGTGCGGAGTTGGGGGCGACCAGGCCAGTGGGGAGGGGGCAGTTGGGGGCAACCAGGCTGTCAGGCAGAGGCTTTTAGGGGTGATCAAGCTGGCGGGGGGGGGGCGGTCAGTTAAGGACAATCAGACAGGCAGGCAGGTAAGCAGTTAGGAGCCAGCAGTCCCGGACTGTGAAAGAGATGTCTGATTGCCGGTTTATGCCGGATCCCCAGGATAGGGCCTAAACCGGCAGTCAGACATCCCCCAAGGGGTCCCAGATTGGAGAGGGTACAGGCTGGGCTGAGGGCCCCCCCCCCCCCCCCCCGCATGAATTTTGTGCACCGGGCCTCTAGTTTGTCTAATAAAATCCTTGGCCTGAATCAAACTAGATAAAAATGCATCCATATAATCGCATTGCAGAAGACTTCATGATCCAAGTAGAGTTATCTAGCCTTGAAGTTTCTAGATAAAAATGGAATATAGCATGGTGACCATTCCTAACTGCCATATTAAAGCTCTTTAAAATTGAATAAAGTGTGTAAAAGTCCCCCCCAAATAATAGGTTTAGAAGACCTCACAGATCACCCTAACTTTCTCATGCTCCTATAATTCCATTTTGTACAAAGGTAGGACATTAATCTGTGGTAACGGAAGTTATCTAGGAACTTGCCACTCAAGTGACCTATGGACCAGCAACATCAGTTTCTCTCAGGAGCTTGTCAGAAATGCAGAATCGCCGTCCGCACCCGAGACCCACTGTATCAGAATCTGCACATCCAACAGGGTTCCCAGGTCCCCTTTTTACACTGAAATTAGAAAAGCACTGATCTAAGAGGGTTCTCAAAGTAGCGGCGTTAGGACCAGTTGTTGGTTTTTCTCCCCCCTAATCTGTTGTGGACTGATACTTTTGAAAACAAAAAAAAAATAAATTACCAGAATAAAGAAATAAAAAAAGACAAAGACATACAAAATACAAATCCAAAGTTATATTATTAGATTCAAAAGGCATGAAATTACTCTTTCAAATTTCTATGGAAGTCTCTAAATCAGCGGTTTTCAACCTGTGTGTCGCAACCCCTTTGGCAGTCAAACGACCCTTTCACAGGGGTCACCTAAGACCATCCTGCATATCAGATATTTACATGATGATTCATAACAGTAGCAACATTACAGTTATGAAGTAGCAACGAAAATAATTTTATGGTTGGGTCACAACATGAGGAACTGTATTTAAAGGGCCAGAGGTTGAGAACCACTGCTCTAAATGCTTACTGTATGTTTCTCTGGATTTGTCCTCATAGGCCAGTTCATGGATAGGCAGCAGACTGTGGGCCATACTTTGTTTTGCTTGTTTTTTAGCATTACACTTCCATTTATTATTTTTGTTTGTTTGCTTCTTTTACTTTCAATATTATTTTGTATTGGTTTCAGGTGTATAGCATAATGGTTAGACAATCATATACTTTACAAAGTGTTCCCTCTAATATTTCCAGTACCCATCTACCATAGTCATTGCAATATTATTGACTATAGTCCCTATGTTGTACTTTAATCCCTGTGCCTACCAATTTGTTCTTCTAAATCCCCTCACCTTTTTCACCTAGTCCCTTCATCCCCTCCTCTCTAACATCCATTAGTCTGTTCTCTACAACTATGAGTCTGTTTCAAATTTGTTGGTTCATTGATTGTGTTCTTTCGATTCCACATGTAAGTGAAATCATAGGGTATTTGTCTTTTTCTGACTGACTTATTTCATTTAGCATAATACCCTCCAAGTCCGACCATGCTGTCACAAGTGGTAAGACTTCATTCTTTTTTATAGCCAAGTAACATCCCACCTTTTTTTTAACCCGCTTGTCTATTGAGGGGCACTTGGCTTGCTTCCATATGCGGAGCATACTCTGAGTAGCCCTGCTCTAACTGTGGCCATCTTACAGATGAGGAAGCCGAGGCCCAGGCAAACAAAGCACCCAAGGGGACTTGGCTGCTTAACGAAAGGCTCAGCATTGAAACGTGCAGCTCTAAAACCAGTGGTTCTCAACCTTCCCAATGCCGCGACCCTTTAATACAGCTCCTCATGTTGTGGAGGAACAATTTCATTGTTACAAATTGAACATAATTAAAGCATAGTGATTAATCACAAAAACAATATGTAATTATATATGTGTTTTCCGATGGTCTTAGGCGACCCCTGTGAAAGGGTCGTTCGGCCCCCAAAGGGGTCTCAACCCGCAGATTGAGAACCGCTGCTCTAAAGCTATCCTTGATAGACCTTATTAACCCTAATGAAAACGTGAACTATCTACTCAGAACTAGATTTAGGCCAGGCGCAATGTTTTACGAGGGTTATCTTGTAGTCACTTCCCACTCTTGTCATTGAGATCCTGCCAATGCTTTTATTCTTCAGTTGTGGAAGCTGAAGTTTAAAGAGATTAACACTTAGCCCAAGGCCCCTTGAACTCAAGTTTAACCACAAAGTGAATATGCTTATATTTGAGTTTTTTGGACAAACAAGTGTGTGTGTGCGCGTGTGTGTGTGTGTGTGTGTGTGTGTGTGTGTGCGTGTAAAGACATTTATTGTAATTGGTTCACCGAATTATGGAGGTGGGCAAGTCCCAAGGTCTGCAGGGTGAGTCAATGAGCTGCTGCGGACCCAGGAGAGCCCACGGTGTAGCTCCAGTCTGATCTGAGGGCCTGGGAACTAGGACCGCCGATGCGATGGCATAGCTCCCATCCCAAACCCAGCAGGCTTGAAACCCAGGAAGACCTGGTGTTTCACTTGGAGTCCAAAGGCAGGGAACAGCGCTGATGTCCCAGTTCAAAGGCACGCAGGCGAGAAGGATTCTCTTTTACTCCCCGGAGAGTGAGTTTCTTTGTTCTATTAAGGCTTTCATCGGATTGGATGGGGCCCACCCTCACTAGGGGGAGCAGTCTCCTTTACTCAGTCTACCGATGACTGAAATGTTAATCTCCCCCAAAAACTCCCTCACAGAAATAACCAGAGTAATGTTTGACCAAATATTTGGGCACCATGTGGCCTAGACAAGTCAACACATATAATTAACTAGCAGTGTTTGACCACTACTCCACTCTACCTTTCCCTTCATGAATTATTAAATATGTGGACAAAAGCATCAGTTACACAGAACCCACAGGCCTGGGCTTGCAGCCTATCCTATTTTACATAAAAAATGATAGGCTTGGAACAGACTGTCAAATCTCAGAGGGAAGGTGAGGGTGGGTGGGAAGAAGATCAACCAAAGAATTTGTATGCATATATACATAACCCATGGACACAGACAATAGGGTGATAGAGGCCTGGGACAGGGGGTGGGGCAGGCTATAAGGGGTCAATGGGAGAAAAAAAGGGACATATGTAATGCTTTCAACAACAAAGATTTTAAAAAATATATAAAAACAAACAAACAAATAAATAAATAAAAAGTAACATGCCCACTTTATAAAGAAATGCTGGCCCGAAGTCCCTTGGGGGCCTCTGGAATTGAGCCAAGTTTTCTGCCACTTTGCAACCAGGAACACCTTTCCTCCAATGTCCAATATCATGCTCCTCATTTCCTTCTGCAAGCTCACTGGAAGCTCCTTTAACATTCATATCTGTAAAATCATACTGCTCATGACAATACATGTATTATCTAAAACAATAGAAGTTTCTCTAACATCCTCCTCCCTTCTTTCTGAGTCTTCACCAAAATTGCCTTTCATGTCCCTATTTCCACCCTCAGTCTCTTCAAAGCGATTTCTATCAGAAACCTTAAAATTCTTCTAGCTTCTATCATTACCCAATCCCAAAGCCACTTCCACATGTTTAGCCATTTATTACAGTAGCACCCCACTTTCAGTACCAAAAGCTGTGGCACTCAGGGTCTCCCAAGGCTCATTTTAAGGAATTGAAGGGCTGGCACATTCAGAATCCACAGGGCAGGCCAGTAGGCTGGCAACTCAAGCAAATGTTGATGTTGCTGTCCTATCTTGGATCCAAAATGTGTGGGCACGTGAGAAGGCTGATAACTCAGGCTGCAGTCTTGATACAGAATTCCTTCTCCTCTGGAAACCTCAGCTTTTGCTCATAAGGCCTTCATCTGGTTAGGTGAGGCCCACCCACATCATCGCAGGTCATCACCTTCACTTAAAGTCAACCAGTTGTAGATATTGACCACATCTATGGAATACCTTCACAGCAATACCTAGATTAGTGTTTAATTAAATAGCTGGGCACTATAGCCTCACCAAGGTGACTTCCCTCCACCATCATCAGGACTTCCCTCCACCATCCTTTTTCTCCCTGACATTCCTAATCCCCTACCTTGATCTTTATTTATTTACTTTGCCATATCACTTAATACCTTCTAATATATTATACTAGGGGCCTGGTGCATGAAATTCATGCACTGGGCAAGGGGAGTCCCGTCAGCCCGGCCTGCAATCTCTTGCAGTCTGGGACCCCTCGCTCCTTACCTCCCTCCTGCTTGTTGCTCCTTACCTCTTGGCTCGCTGTTCCTTAGCGCTGCTGTGGAGGTGGGAGAGGCTCCCACCACTGCCACTGCACTTGCCAGCCATGAGTACGGCTTCTGGCTGATGGGTGCTCCCCCTGTGGGAGCACACTGACCACCAGGGAGCAGCTCCTGCATTGACCGTCTGCCCCCAGGTGGTCAATGCGCATCATAGCGACTGGTCATTCTACCATTCGGTCGATTTGCATGTTAGGGTTTTATTATATAGGATAATTTACTTATTTATTGTATGCTTTACAAAGGTAAAGGATCTTTCAAATATCTAGGATAGTGTCTGTCACTCAATTAATATATGGAATGAATGAATCCAGGTTTTGCCACACACTAGAAAGTAACAACCAGTGGAGGAATTATTTAACTTCACTGAACTATTAAAAGCAAACAAACAAATAACAATCTATTTCTTAAGATTGTCATAGGACTAAAGAAGATAATGTTTATAAAGCTTCTGGGACCCAGAGAGCATTCAGTAAATGGTGTGGAGGACAGTCACCTCCTCCAGCTGTTCTTTAGCAAATGCTTACAAAACACCTACTGTGTGTTGGGTATTGGGCACCAAGGATACCACAGAGTGTAACAAATACCCTGCCTTCTCAAAAACTTACTTTCTTATGTGTAAACATGACCATAAATAAATTACCTGCCCTAGACAACCAGTTCCTACATTTTTAAAAAATATTTTTTATTGATTTCAGAGGGGAAAGGAGAGGGAGAGAGAGAGATAAAAACATCAGTGATGGGAGAGAATCATTGATTGGCTGCCTGCACGACCCCCACTGGGGATTGAGCCTGCAACCTGGGCATGTGCCCTAACTGTGACCTCCTGGTTCACGGGTCGACACTCAATCAAACCGCTCAGCCATGCCAGACAGGCATTCCTACATTTTAATTACAACCCATGGCTCTACTGCAAGGTCAGGTTCAAGGGCAATCAGAGGTTATTGCACAGCGGATTGCACATTGCTGCCGCAAGGACATGATGGGCATCTACTTCAAACCTCAGCTCTTCTTCACTGTCACATCCTTTGCCACACAGGCCTCGCCTCTCTGGGCAGCTAGGATAGCACTTGAGCCTCGTAGTTACTAGTAGATGACAGCTCTTCCAAACAAGGAGGCTCAGGGCAATTAGCTCCCCATCTGAAGCCTCCTATTCTCCCTGGGTGAGTGCGACTTATTTTACCTGTGACTAAAAACAAGAAGGACATCTCATCAGGGCGGGACCTGGGAGAGCTTTCCAGGCCAGCTCTGCCTGAACCATGCTAGTTCTATTACAATCACTGCTCCACTGCTGAAATCACTACCATAAGCTGGGGGTAGTGAAGGAATCAAATGATTACTTACATGTGAAGGAATCTTTTGAAGATTTTTAATCCCCCAACCCAGGAGGCAGTTCCGCTGTCGGAGAGAAAGAACCCTGCGGAGTTTCTGAGGACACAGAGCATCCTCAGAGCGGCCCTCAGCCTGGGCTGCACCTTAGAATCACACGGAGAGCTTTTCAAATTCCTGGTGTCCAGGCTGCAAAGATCAGAATCTCAGGCTGGGATCCAGGCATCAGGACTTTTTAACGCTTCCCAGGATCCCAACATGTGATTGCGGTTTAGAACTACCTTGAGTTCCCTTTTTGACTATTGCTTCTAAGACTTTAATGTGCATCCTGAGGATTTTGCCAACGGTGCAGACTCCGACTCAGCAGCTCTGGCGCAGAGATTCTGCGTTCCTCAGGAGCTCCCAAGTACGTGCTGAGGCTGCTCGTCACAGTGACATCTTCAGCAGCAAGACCCTAGTTGTTTCTTTTTCTTTTATTATTATTATTATTAGAGGCCCGGTGCACAAAAATTTGTGCACTCGGGTGGGTCCCTCAGCCCACCCTGTGCCCTCTCGCAATCTGGGGCCCCTTGGGGGCCCCTTCCCCTGGCTGCTGGCACCAGTTTTCCTCCGGTGCCCGGAACCCAGGCCTTCGCTCTTCGCTGGGAGGGGCCCACACGGTGGGCGAGGGGCTTAGCTCTTTTAAAAATACTTCTGAATGTTTGGTAAATAACCCTGTAGGAATCTACTTTCTGAAACATGCTGGTTGTTAAGGGCTGATTTGGGTAATCAACAAAATGTATGTTAAAATCCTAAACCCCAAAACCTCAGAATGTACCTGTCTATGGAGATAAGATCTTTAAAGAGGGGATTACATTAAATTGTGGCAGTTCCAGTGGGACCCTTAGCCCATCTCACTGAAGTCCTTATAAGAAGAGGAATGTTGGGGTCCAGCCCCAGCAGGTCCAGGGGTTCCCGAAGAAGGAATGACACAGAGGCAGCATTCAGGTTATCATCATAGCCAGGTTTTCTTTTTATTGTCCTGTTACATCTATATTTATACTATTTGATCCTATAAACATGCCTCTATAAGCTTTTTTTTTTTTGCATCGGGTCCATTTATTGGGGGGTCAGTCAAAGGGGGAGCTGGCTAGGGTGGGGTAGGGCAGCAGCTTGTCTGGCCCCCGAGAAACCCAACGTAAGTCCAGAGCCTCGAGGGCTTAGAAGCCAAAGTCTTCCTCCACCTTTATCTGCACGGGGGCCAGCTCCGGAGTCAGCGGGACTCCTGCCCAGTGCCCTTCCTATGGCACTCGCCGCCTCTTCCAACTGCTGGGCCCCTCGCCAGGGGCCGGGCTGCTGGCTTCTGTGGGCGTTGGCGTCCTCCTGGGCGGGGACAGCCCCTCTTTCTCTGGAGGCTCATTCTCAGCGTTGCCTGGGTTGGGGGCGTCTCTGCCCTGGCTGCCCTCGTCCTCCAGTAAGATGGTGAACTGGCTTGCCCGGTAGTTGTCACCGTAGGAGTCCAGCACCTTCATGAGGAACCTCCGCTCCTGCTGGAGTCTCCATGTTATCCTCTATATCTGATGGAGCCTGTTCAGGACCCGCTCCTTCGCCTGCTCAATCTCCCTGCAGCGCCGATCCAGCGCCTGGTACTTCCTGCGATTGAGTTCCTGTTGGCGCCGCCCTTGCTGGCCTCAGGCTGCCTCCTCCTCTTTGTCTCCCTCCTGGAGGCTGGAGCTGCCCAGACCCCCAGACACGAACTCCACTTCGGTCTCAAGCTCGCTCTCCAGGATGTAACCACCTTCAGCGGAGGCAGCGCCAGCTCCCAGCCGGGAGGTGCTGAGAACTCCTCAAAGCCCACAGCTGCCATGGACCCCTCTCTCTGCTCCAGCTCCATTTCTCCCTGGCTCCCGACGCAGAACTTCCAACCTTGCAAGCCTCTAGTTTAAAGTGGCTTGCAAAACTACAGCCCATCCGATTTCACAGCCAGGCACCCAGGCCCTGGCCGCTAAGCCTCCTGGGAGTTGTAGTTCTCTATTTCCGGCTTGCCTCCCTCGCCCCACCCCCACCCCAGTCCCAACTGAAAGGCCCTGCTGGCTGGTCTAACCCTGTGGCCAGGCATCTGAGTCACCTCGGGTCTTTATTCCTGTCCCGACACCACGCCATCTGACCATGGAGACTCTCCTCTTGCGAGGCCCCTGGGTCTCCTTCTGGGTCTCCTCAGCCCAGGTACTGGATCGCGTGCCCCAGCAGCGATACAGCCCTGGTGCCTGGGTCTCCTTCTGGGGCCTGGCTGCGTCGCCCCTGGGGTCCAGATGGTGTCCCCAGGCAGCTATGCAGCCTGGCCTCTGGCCCCGCCTCTGGGTGTTCTCCCATCACTGGTGATCAGTGATCTGAGAAGCCAGGCAGACATCCGCCTCTTCCCTGACCCACCCAGCTTCTCCCATTACTGGCCCAGGGCCGGCAAAGGCGGCCAGGTTCTCTTATCACAGAAGCCAGCAAAGGAGGCCTGGCTTCTCCGAGCAAAGGCAGCTCAGTTCTCTGGCTCTTGGCTGCTGCCTGGGTTTCCGATTGCAGTCAGCGGCAGGCAGCTTCTTCCCTCCTTCCCCTTTCGCCTCCCAGCATTGCGCCTATGTTGGCAGTTAACTGCCAATCTTAGTTGGCAGTTAATTTGCATATAGCCCTGATTAGCCAATGAAAAGGGTATCGTCGTATGCCAATTACCATTTTTCTCTTTTATTAGATAGGATTTTTTATTGCTTAAAGTATTACAAAGAGTATTACATATGTCTCCATTTTTCCCCCACCCTTGACAATCCCCTGGCCTCCCCTACCCCCAGTGTCTTATGTCCATTGGTTATGCTTATATGCATGCATACAAGTCCTTCGGTTGATCTCTTACCCCTTACCCCCACCCTCCTGCCCCCCAACCCTCCCCGGCCTTCCCGCTGCAGTTTGACAGTCTGTTTGAGGCCGCTCTGCCTCTGTATCTATTTTTGTTCATAAGTTTATAATGGTCTTTATTATCCATAAATGAGTGAGATCATGTGGTATTTTTCCTTCATTGACTGGCTTATTTCACTTAGCATAATGCTCTCCAGTTCCATCCATGCTGTTGCAAATGGTAAGAGTTCCTTCTTTTTTACAGCAGCATAGTATTCCATCATGTAGATGTACCACAGTTTTCTAATCCATTCATCTACTGATGGGCACTTAGGCTGTTTCCAGATCTTAGCGATGGTGAATTGTGCTGCTATGAACATAGGGGTGCATATATCCCTTCTGATTGGTGTTTGCCCTAGTTGTTTCTGATCCCAAACAGACCCTGGAGGGTTGAGGTGGTTCCAGAACTAATACAGGAGTTCAAATTAACTCTAGAGAGAGTGTGGGATGGCTCCAAAAATCCTAAAGAAATTGGTTTACATGAAACCTTTTTAAACCACACCTCCTGCCCTGAAGTACTCAAGCTGGCATAGTGCTGGAGTGATACATAGTGATGATTTAAAAATGTGAGTCCTGGATTAAACTGCTTCAATTCAAAGCCTGGGTCTGCCCATCTCCAGCTGTGAAGTCTTGAGCAAGTCACTTAACTTCTATGCCTCAGTTTCTCCATCTGTAAAGTGGGGATGTTAGCAATACCTACCTCACAGTCTTGTTATAATACAGACTAATCATTTAGAACAGACCCTGGAAAACAGTAAGTGCTCATTACTTGTTAGCTATTGTTAATTATGAGAGTAGAAGGTGCAGGTGTCAAGGCAGACATAGGTTCAAATCCTAGCTTGGCCATATAGCAACTATGCGACACCAGGCAAGGAATTTGGCCCCGCTAAGCCTCAATTTTGTCATCTGTGTTTGACAACAATAATGCCTGCTCTATAGACCTGTTGAGAGAGTCAAAAGCACATGTCACATGGTAGGTGCTATGGTCTGAATGTTTGTATCCCCCACCCAAATCCATATGTTGAAATCCTAACCCCCAGGGCAATGATATTAGGAGGTGGGCCCTTTGGGAGGTTATGAGGTCATGAGGGTAGAGCCCTGAGGAATGGGTTCAGTGCCCTTATAAAAGAGGCCCCACAGAGCTCCATGTGAGGTTACAATGAGAAGTCTGCACCCCGAAAAGGGCCCTTATCTGACCCTGATCTCGGGTTCCCGGCCTCCGGAAGTGTGAGGAATACATTTGTTATTGATCAGCCCTCCAGGCTGCAGCATCCTGTTGGAGCAGCCCGAGGGGACTAAGACGGTGGGCATCCATGAGTGGTAGCTGCTGGGGGAGGGTCAGGCGCAGGCTGGACTTCGGGGCGGGGGCTTGCCAGCTGTGTGACCAGAAGCAGGGCCACTCTTCTCAGAGTCTCCTTTCTGCACCAACAAAAGAGAGCTGACAGACGTGCAGTTGAGAGGAGAAATGAGAACTCGTGAAAGTGCTTAATAAACGTAAAGCTAAAACATGCAAATATAAGGTTTTAATGTTGAAAGGTATATCCCCCTCCTCCGTATAGAAAAAGGAAGGTGAGACCGTTCGGCTGTGGAACTGCCCGCACTTTCCCATGCACAAGCTTTCAGTACAGTGGGAAGATGATGCAGGTAACATCTCATTGCCACTCAAGCTCGATTACACTGAGAGAAATAGTGGTTGAGTGTTGACCTATGAGCCAGGAGGTCACCAGTAGGGGGCGTGCAGGAGGCAGCCGATCAATGATTCTCTCTCATCATTGATGTTTCTCTCTCTCTCTCCCTCTCCCTTCTTCTCTGAAATCAATAAAAATTTATTTTTAAAAAAATAAATAAAAATCCTTTTTGCCTTGTTGGTGGGACAGTTTTTCTATGACAAGGCTTCTCTCCTGCACCACTCTCCTCCCTTTTACAGATTTTGGGGGCACCCCTTAGCCAAGGCCCCTCCAAACTCATCCCAATAAGTCCATTAGAGAAGGGAGGGGAGGCTGTGTGCTTAATGGGCATCTAATCTAAAAGCAAATTGGATGCTGTGCTCTAGAGGGAACCCCCAGAGGGAGCGAGGTGGCACCCAGCGGTGCCAGGCCACTTGTCTGTGCTAATAAACCTCACTCAGCAGCCGTCCCACGTGCCGGCTCCTAAGTGCCATCTGGCACCCACATCTTGAGATCTGCCACTTCTGCTTTTGATCCAGACAGCTACAACTCACTTCCATGTGGCAACGTAAGTGTATTGACATTTATCATCGGATCCCACTTTCCAGAACAGAGAGACGGGCCTGGCAGGCGCAGAGGGCATGCATCTCCGTGGCATCACACCCGGCAGCTGACACTGGGGATTACTTTCCTATTCCGTCACCCTTTGGCACAGGCTCCTCCGCTCAGTGCTAACGACAATCGTTGGCTTGTGCTTCAAATATGCAGGGGAGAGAGTTAGTCTGAAAGCTCCACACTCCTCTCTCTAGGACAAGATTATGCAACTTTGCAGATGCAATGCGCATTTAAAAAACAAACAAACGTGTATGTGTGTGTTGGTCTCTCCATATGTTTCTGCTGAAATACTGTGGCATTATTTGGGCATGTTTCTGTACATGTGTCAGCGTGTTCATGCACACACGTCTGAATGGATAAACAGCACATAAAAATACAGGTGATTTCCCCACCAGCTGTAATCCTAGCCCTGCATCAAGCACAGACTCTGTTTTCTATTGTTAGGACTCAGACTTTTGTTCCCCAATCCCCACCGAAGGGCTGAAAATCTGCTCAAAGCCAAGACCTTTTCCCTCTCCAGTTAAACTCATTGTTGTCCTGCTCACAAGAGTCTCAAATGAGCTCAGAGCAAAAGAGAAAACACGACTCAACTTTCAGAGCACAGGGTGTATAAACCTGAAAGTTCCCAAACATCACTTCATTTATTCAGGTGTGACCCCATTCTTCCCAGTTATTTTTTTTTCCACCACAAGCCATTGTTTTCAAGGTGAGCTCATGGTCAAAACAATATGTCTTATGTAACAGGGGCTGTCAAAGAAGGAACCTCTCACCCATGTTATCAGGGTTCTTGTTTACTGTGACCTCACAGTCAAATAATCGGCCTTAGAACCAGCCAGTGAGTCACGCTGCAGCGGAGGCAGGAAGGTGACGACAGTCATGATATTTTGAATCCTCCAGAGAGGAGACCAGGAAGGAAATGTCGCTGGGGACTGAGAGTTTACTATAGAGAAGGAAAAGAAGAAGCCTGACCAGGAAGAATGGATGTAGCTTTCTGTCATGCCTAGTGTGTCGCCACGAACCATGTAGTTGCTCAATTAATATTATTTAAGTCTAATGAACCTGAACAAAGGCAAAGATAGAACTCAAATTTCTATGAAGGATTTATGTTTGCAAGGAAAGTATTATGAGGCAGAATAATTCTGTCCAAATACACTTGACTTTGGATTGATCTTCCTGTCCACAGTTACTGAAGATGCGCTGGTGGGAATGTTCTCTGAAACAGGAAGACAAAGGATCATAAAAACTAAGAGCTGGAAGGAAGACAGATGAGCAGCCGTGAGCCCAGGGAGATGAGTAACACCCAAGGACAAGACAAATGGCCCCCAGTCTAGTACGTTTTGACTTGAAACCATTTTGGCCTCTAGATGCTGTCATGAGTCTAGGCCTTCCGGTGGCTTAAACATGGCAGCCCACACCCTCTTACCAGAGGTTAATCAGTCCTCTTATGTAAGAGAAAAAGTCAAATAAAAACAGTCACAGTCTCAATCTCACAATGGAAACACAAATGAAAGGTCCGAAGAAATCTCAAGAAGTCACCCAAGGTAAAGACCTTTTAATGATAACAGTGGGAGAGATGGTGAGGAGATGTGAGCATTGTCACATCCTGATGAGAGGAAGGTAATCTGGTGGAATATTTCTAGAGGACAGCTTGGCGATGTGTATCAAAAGCCTGAAAATTTTGCATCCCCTTTGATCCATTTAGGGTACAATTGACCCAATTATAGTATCTTATTCATAGGAAATAAATAGTCATGACTTTGTACAAAGAGATAGCTAAAATTGTATTTATCCTGCTATTGTTTCTAATAGTGAAAAATTGAAACAATTTAATGTTTCTCTAACAATATTGGATGAATAATTAGTGTATTTATGAAATAAAATCCTATGTGGTTATTACATTTATGTATAAGAATATTAATTAGCAGGAAAACTGCCCATGCTGATCATTCAATTAAAGAGAAGTTATAAAACTACTTAACTAATAAGATCCCATTTTTGTACAATGCATGTATAGATGAATAGACACCTAAATATGGAGGGTGGTTATCACTAGATGGAGGGGTAATGTATAACTTCCGTTTTCTTCTTTACATTTATTTTTAAGTTCTAAATTTTCTACAATAACATGTATTATTTTAATTATGTTTAAAGTGGAAGTATTTTTAAAGTCATCTGCTCCTGAAAACTCTGTAGCTCACTGCACTATTCTTTGGGTATGAGGGAGTTAAGAGGAGGTGGATAAACCACCCTTCAAAAATTATTATTTTTAAGGAGATATATGTAATACTCTTTGTAATACTTTAAGCAATAAAACATAAATAAAAAGAAAAAAAATATTATTTTTATCATTTTACCAACAAATGAAGCAAAGAAACAAGGCCCAAGGCCCTAGTGCTGCTGTACTGCTCTGAGCAGTTCTGAATCTCCAGGAATTCCTCCAGAAACTTTCATGGCTTGTTTCCCTGCCTTCCAGCCCCTCCACCCCTGCCCCCTGCCATCTCCCACCCCTTGGACAAGATCACATCCAAGTGCAGCTTCATATCCTTTAGATTCCTGTGGGTTGAAGGAGGAGCCTTTGGTTCATGGGTCGCTGCCTTGATTCTTCCTGGCCTCTTCTTAGATGTTCTTGGTCCCAGAGTGTCACTGGATATCAGGCACAGGGGACCACCTGGCCTTTTAGTATTTCTTACATTGTGATGAAGTCCCTCTTCACACTGACTCAGGCCTCCTCTCTCCCACCAGTCTCTCAGCTTACAGATGCATCTGGATCTTCTGCACAAATGGGAGGCACTGGGGCACCATCCCTTGGCCCTTCTCCTGCTTAAAGCGGCATCATTTTCTGCCCCTTGTTGTTGCTTCTAGACCAGTGATGGCGAACCTTTTGAGCTCGGCGTGTCAGCATTTTGAAAAACCCTAACTTAACTCTGGTGCCATGTCCCACGTAGAAATTTTTTGATATTTGCAACCATAGTAAAACAAAGACTTACATTTTTGATATTTATTTTATATATTTAAATGCCATTTAACAAAGAAAAATCAACCAAGAAAATGAGTTCGCGTGTCATAGGTTCGCCATTGCTGTTCTAGACCATTCTCCTCTTTTCCACCCTCACACCAGCTTTAAATTGTATGTCTTTATATCACATCACTCGCTACCCTTCCTTGTCATGTTCATGAACCAACCTCACATCACACCCTTCATTCCCTGAAGACTTTGGAGTCTGGCTCAGTGCCTCTCTCTCTACAGCACTATGCTCAGCATCGTAATTCGTGGGTTCAACATTCAGGGAGGTGAACCTTCCTCTCTCTTGGCTTCTCAGCTTGTTAGCCTCTTCCCCTCACATACGCTGATTTTCCACTCACTTTATCTGCTCACTCCTCTCACGTACTATGATCCTCCACTCACTTTATATGTTCACTCCCATGATTATACCCTCAACCTTATCATTCCCAATGACTGAAATCCTCTATGATCTCAGCTCTAGTTTCCCACTATCCTACTATCATCTCCTATCTTCCTAGCTCTTCTAACACCCGCCCCCCCAACAACCCTTCAACCCACAGGAATCTAAAATACACTGGCTCTCCCACATTTTCACTGTCCTTTACCTCTGCCATGCCCTCACTTCCCTCCTAACCCAGCTTAAATTCCCTGATCAATGATCAGGATAACTTCCTTGCATAGATACTCTATCTCTTGCCCCTCTCTCTTATTTCATTTTACCAACTTGGTGAAATTCCAACCCTGATTAAATCTGATTCTATCTCTCTCTCCCTCTCCCTTCCTCTCTCTGAAATCAATAAAAACATATGTTTAAAAAAGAAGACCCAGAGGTTAATTTGACTTGAAATAATACCCTTTTATTCCTAGTTGATATTGTTTTCATAAGAACAATGACAAGATTATGGGTGTAACATCATCATATCAAATTTATAAGGATAATATTAATTATTTTGACGGTTCTATAAATTCATTTTGCACACTGTATTGGAAACCATTAGCATAGACTTTGAAATCTACTTTTCTTTTCACTGAGATTTTGATCTTCTTGATATTCATTGTAATGAGTTTCAACCAGTGACAACATTAAATGGAACTAACTCCATACCTGTTTCTTAGCAGCTACATTGCAGCACTGGCTCATATCAAGGTACCACATTAAGAGCATGAACTCTGGAGCCAGATTCTCTGAATTTGAATTATGGCTCTGGCATTTTCTAGCTATTTAAATATTTGCAAGTTATTTGTTCTGTTTATGTCTCAATTTCTCATCTGATAATTGGGCATAGTGATAGCATTTACCTCCTTAAGTTGCTGTGAAAATGAAAAGCATGAATATTTATAAACATGCTTGTTATTATATTATAAGTCCTACAGGATTTTTAATTTATTAAGCTTGCAGTTAACTAAACTCTCAAATCTCCCAAATCTCTTTCATGTATGTTCCTTGTGATTCAGTCTAAAATTGTGCAATGGATTCCTTTTTTCCAGACTAAATGCGCGACTTTGCATTCAACCCTCTTGAACTTCCTTTGGTGGCCTTGGCTCAGAAACACTTTCATTTCCCTTCACTTTCTGTGCTCACCCCGACCACCCACCTCCACCCAGTCATCCTGGGCTCAGATTCTAATAAGAAAGGGGAAGAGAAAGGAAAGATGAGCCCTGCACACTGAGTAGGCAGTTCTCACGTAGGATCTGCCTGCAACTTAACTTTGGAGCCCAACAAAATTAAAGCGGCTCCATTTACTTTTAAATTAATCATATAGTCAAAATATAACAAGCACAGAAACTTAATAGCTGATTTCCAGGCAACATTTCTACCTAACTAATTTTAATTGCTATTAAATAAGTCCAGGCTGTTGTTTAAAGTACCCCCAAGGAAATGAAATAGGACAGTTGTGACAATTATAAAACTGCCTTATTCGGAGGAATAAATGTCTGTCTTATTAATGAATAGAAACACAATTCAGGGAAGCAAGCCATCCAAATGCATCACTTGAATCCTGTTTGGCTGTTCTGACCTAGAAGAAGATAAGAAAAAGAATCAACTGGGGAAACATAAGAGGTGGAACTACAAAAATAAACTTGTCATCCCTGACATCTGTGTTTATAAATGCATTATAGTAAACAGCAGAGGTTTTCTCTATGGTTAGCCAATACCAGGGTGGCATCATGCATGTTCTGTTCTTTTCTTAACCCTAATGGTAAGGGCTTTCCTTACTGTCTCTTTGCTTCCAGCTTTTGTTTTAATCTCTTCATAAGGAGTTGGCAGAGACATAGCTGGGCAATTTCAGAAACATGGCTTTTAACCAACCTGCTCTGTTATTTGGCTGCCAAAAGTGAGTCTATGCAAACTATTCTTTAATGAAGAGGTAGTTTGTCCATCACCCCTCCTCTCCCAGGTGCAGATTTTCTTTATCAATAACCCCAGAGCGGGTTTGAGTAAAAGAAGTGACACATGCAGGGGCCAGATGTTTGCAGAGTAAGAAAGGGAGGTGAGTTCACACAATTGTTCTGCCTTCTTGCCTTCCGCTGGGGTTCTTTCCTGTGGGCTGTCGGACACATTAACAGGCCCTGGGCATGTGGACGGACAGCCCTACTGCAAGAGCCTGCGAACAGCTTATGCTGGCTTCCCTTTCCGGTGCAGCTGGTGTGTACAAGGGGACATGATTTGAGAATTGATTTATTTACCCTGCCTTTTTTTTTTCTTTAACTGAATGGACATAGATGTCTGTTTGTTGAAACAATTAATAAACTGTAGTGATACGCTTAGGGTTGAACAGAAAAACATCCTTGCCTTGCAGGTGGAAATCTAAGGACTTTGACTTTGGGGATGTTCTGTAATGGAGCTCGGAGCAAGATCAAAGGACAGTTTTTTGGTCTGGTTTTCATGCAAACAGCTAATCACTTTCTCTTGGGGAGACCAGTGGGCTCCCTCCAGTTCATGCTTCCTCATGGTGAACCTGTTGTCTGTGAGACTTTGCAGGCCTTTACGCAGCCTCTCAACTATTGAGAGGAAACGATGTGCCTCCTCTTGGGCCAGCTCCTCCTTCCTAGTCTCTTTAAAAAGGAATCTGAGACCTCAGAGCTATAATCCAGCTGTGGTGAAAAGAGGGGTAGGCGAGAGAAGGTGCACTTTCTTCCTTTAAAAAATGTGTTCATTATTTTGAGTGGTAATGTGAGCGTGCACACCAAGTTAGAAAGGCTTCAAGGAGTCTTCAGTGAAAAATAATTATCTTACACTCCTTCCCCAACCAGCCACCAAGTTCCTTTATCAGAGATTATGATCATTACCAGTTGCTACACTTCCAGAGACATCCTCTGTAGATATAAACAGATGTGTGCATGCTTCTTAAGTAAACAGTAATGTACAATGCACATTGTTCTATACCTTGCCTTTTTCACTTAGCAATATGTCAAAGGTTTTTTTGTTGTGTCTTTTCTTTTCCTGCCCCACGTGCTCTCAGAAGCGAGAAGTCATTCTTCAGTTCCATGACCCGCCTGTGGCTCTGGCTTACTGCACTCACAACAAACAAGATGCCACGTTCCACTTCCCTCAGTCTCAGATCATCTCAGCCTGGAGAAATAGTAATCATATTTAAATAACAGGAAGTTTGAGGTGAGTAGAAGAAAAAGCCAAGGATGGGTTCTGTTTTAAAGAACGTTATGTGGAACTAACAGTTGAGCAGAAAGATAACTTTGAAAGCAGCCTTGCAAAATTAAATTCATTGGTTCCTTTCCCTGCCTTCATAAGTAGAGCACAAATGTACTGACCATAATAGTGTTGTTTTTGCTAGTTAAGGGCCTATAGGCAACATAGCTTCAGTATTCTAGACAAACACAAGGAGGTGAACAAGAGAACAGGCGTTGGAATCGAGCAGACTTGGACGTTAATACTGGCTACAATAGTTACTAGCTCAAGTCCTTGAACTTTGCAGAGCCTGGATTTTTCTTTATGTGAAGTGGACACACCTAGAAGAGTGACTGTGAGAATTGTTTTAAAAGAGTCAGGTACTGTAGGCATCCACTGTTACATGATAATGCCACAGAGCAGCCAACCCCCAGTTCTCCATGACTTAACATCTACATCCTGTTCATGGGTCGGTTTACTGCGATTATAACCAGCACATTGTTACTCCTGCCCATGTCCCATTGGCCAAAGCACCACATGGCCAAGCCCAAGTCAGGGGAGCAGGAAGAATACTCTACCCACAGTGAATCACAAAGGCAGACAGGGAAGGAAGCATTGGAAACAAAATATGTAGGCACCCAGTGCAGTACAGAAGCAGGCACCCAGGAGGGTCACGTAAATGGGAGTAATCATTCTTATGCTTTTATATTATTACACTATTACATTTTAATAATTATATGTTACATAGGGTACACATTATTAGATGTTATATAATTACTTATAATTAGTTATTATGTACTCTTCACATTTGAATGGAATAAGTGATGGCACTGAATTTACAATAATACTAAAACATACCCTAAAATTTTTTTTTAAAACACTTACTTTAAAAAGTTATTTTGTCATTGATGTACCTAACCATCACTGGCATGTACCATGCATCTGTGAGGATGTGTAAACAATGTCCCCTCTAAGCAGGGGCAGCCCTAGGGCCATGAACGTGGCAAGTACATACAGAAAGACCCCCATCCATGGGACAGGCACAGGTCTGCACAGAGCATATGGCTCGGCGCCTTGGAGAGCAGCACGAGAGCAGCCCTTCTGCCCGTGATTGCACAACGCACGACCTGTGCACCATATGCAGCTTCTGAAAGTGGAAGGCAGCCCAGGAATCTCATCATGTACTGGGCTCTGGTTCGTTGCCATCATGGCTGCAAGCAGTTTCCTTGGAGCTTTGATTCACAGCTTCCTTTCTGCTTCCTAAGTTATGGTCTGGAAAGTTGACACTTTGAGAATATAGGTTACCTGTTTCCCAGAACTCCTGCAGCTTTTCATGTCTGAACCCACACCCAGGTGATACGGCAGCTCCGAGGCCCAGGAGCTGGGATCACAGAGAAATGTACAGACTTACACAACTTAATTTCTTTCATCCTGACTGACAGGATAAGGACAGAAGGGAAGAGGAAAGAAATCTAAAGAAGCTTTCTAGGCGCTGACATTCTAAGCTTGTGGATAGATAAGCAGCTAGCTCATGGGGAGTGGGGGTGCGAGGCAGCAAACATGGAGAGAGAGATTGAGAGAGGCACCCCAGGGTGGGGTGGGGTGGGCAACCCTTATGTCTTCACTTAACAACCAATGTGAGAAAAGATGTGGAATTCAGTCCTGAATTGCTTATTTGGAAAATTTAATTAGGAAATGGCTAGCAAGCAATGGTTCCACTGAACAGAACATTAATTTCAAAGTTATTTACTAGTAGAACCTAGCTATAGGGAGGAGAGGGAGAGAGAAGAGAGAGGAGGAGCTGAGACAGAGACAGAGGGAAAAGGAGAGAGAGGAGAGAAAGGACAGGAACAGAGGGGGCAGGACAGGAACCAGACCTACTTTGCCCCCCAGTGTGGGGCACAGGGCCTGGCCCAGAGGAGGTGCTGGTTAATAGCAGAGTGGCCCAATGGGAGAGAGGAGATGGGAGACTGCAAAGCTGACCTCCATTATTTTACTAAAAGCATTGTCCAGAGGCTAGAATGAAACACCTAAAGTCCCACCGACCTGTTAAATATCTTATTTGGAGAACCACCCCACACTCTTCCTAGCATAGCTCATCCAGGCTTTCCCGACTTCCTTCATCATCATTCTAGCCGTTTTCTTCCTCTGCCCCTCCTGCAGGCAGAGAAAAGGAAAGCATCTCTTGCTCACTGGCTTGAGGGCTCTCTCTCTTCGATTTTCCTGTTTTCTCGCTTGTAAGAGTCTGTTAGGCGTTTCCTGTGAGGTTTATTAGCAGTCTGGTCTGTGAACCTTTGAAATAGCCTCTGTCATTATCCCTCACTCCAGGGACACCGCGAGGCCCCGTGAGCAAGGCGTGGGGAGCAGCAGTTCATCTGGGGAGCGCAGCTGCCAGGCTGCTCTCCTTCTGCTGTCCGGCCGAGGCTCCAGAAGAAGGCAGAGGCACTGGAGGTTGCTCCAGAGTGACCTCTCCTTGGATCTTAGCCCGAATCAAAGCTCGACTTCCCCTCATCCTTTGCAATGTGGTTGGGCTCAGTCAGGTCCCAGGCAGCTGCCTGCGCTTCCATGCTCAGGAGTGAGTCCCGCCGCCGCCGGGTAACACAGCCTCCCCTCTGGAGCTTTCCAGATCCATTCAAGACCCAGCTGCCAGGGCAGGGACTCAGCAATCTGAGGATGGCATGTTTATTTGGAAACAGTCACAAAGTTTGATTGATATAGTGAACAGAAAGTAATGCTTGCCGAATGCGGCCCAATTATTGCTGCAGTAATGCATTCAGATTAGCAGCTGACATTGGCTGGAAGTCACATTTCACTAAGTTGGGTTGCTGACCCTCCTCTCCTCTACCCCAAAGCTCTGATAATGACTCTATATTTCTCCTCAAGGGCGCATGGTGGTGTTTTAATATTAGCCGGAAATGGGCAACATGAAGCATGGTTGGGAGATGCCCCAAAAGTTAGTCATCAAAAAGACTCCCTTTGACACTTACTTTCTGCCAAGCCCACATTCTAACCATTAAACGACTCTTCCAGGAAAAAAGAAATTGTAACATGCTACCAAGGAAATGCAGGAAGACACCTTATTGTAGCTCATCAAACTTGGTTTGTAAATCTACACCTGGGTATGTGAATCTATACCTTGAGTCTCAGCCACAAGGAACGATGGCATAAACAAATAAAGGGTTCTTTGCTCACTGGTATGGATTAAATTGTGTCTCCCCCACCCCTCAAAAATCCTATTTTGAAGTCCTAATCCCAATACCTTAGAATGTGGTTATATTTGGAGATAGTGCCTTTAAATAGATGATTAAATTAAAATGAATCCCTTCTGATAGGCCCTTGTGTTAGTCAGGGTTATCTAGGGAAACAGAACCAATAGATATGGAGAGAGAAAGAGGAGAGAGAGAGAGAGAGAGAGAGAGAGAGAGAGAGAGAGAGAGAGAGAGAGATTATTATAAGGAATTGGCTCACGTGGTTATGGAGGCTGGCAAGTCCCAAGATCTGCAGGTGAGTCAGCAAGTGGAGACCCACGAGAGCTGCTGGTGTAGTTCCATCTGAGAACTGGCCGGCTTGAGGCTTCAGGAAGAGCCGATGTTTCAGTTGGAGTCTGAAGGCAGGAAAAAAGCCAATGTCCTAGTTTGCAAGTAATTAGGCAGGAAGAATTCTCTCTTACTTGGGGGAGGGTCAGTCTTTTTGAGTCCTAGGTTCTTACTTTGTTGGTCTATTACCAGTTTCCAAACAAGCAGACTCAACTTTGTGCTGTACTTAATACCTCAAAGTCCTCCCACCATCATTCATTCCTCCGTGCACAAAAGACTGTTTGAAATGCTTGGCATGCATTATCTCACTTAAGCACTGGAGCTGAATGGTGAAAAAAACAGGAAGTCTCTGCCTTAGTATAATTTACAGATTAGAGGAGAGAAAAATATGCATGTTATTCTAATGAAGTGTGACTAGGCTTCTGAAAGGGAAACTACTGGGAGATACAGGAACCAACCACAGAGAAATGTAATCTATTATCTGTTTACCCAAACCTTTCCCATTCTGCTAGGCCTGAGTCAAATGCTAGCCCTTCACCAATTAGCACTCACCTCACACCCCTCAGAATGAACTCCTTGTGTTGATGTACTTGGTAATATTAAAGAATACTTACCTAGTGCTAGGCTTTGAGCTAAGTATTTTCAATACAGTGTACGTTGAACCTTTACAACAATTCCATTAAGTAAATTATCTCCATTTTATAGGCCAAGAAGATGAAACTCAGAGGCTCATATGAGCAGAACTTTGCACCAATACTTCCTTCTTAGAATCCTCTTCCTCCAGATTGTCACCTGGCTGCCTCTTTCCTTAGGTCTCGGTTCAAATGTCACCTCCTCCAAAAAGCCTCCCTTGACCACTGATTCTTAAAAATCTACTGTTTCTGAGTCACTTGTATACATCACTCTATTTTCTTCACAGTTCCCATCACTCTCTGAAATTATCTTTTATTTACTTGTTTTCATGCTTATTGTCTGTCTTCCTCCAATAGATTATGTATATTCTGGGAGGCGAGGAAGATCACCTCCTCTAAGTTGGGCCTGTCTCTATCCTTGGCCCTTCAGTATACTTGGTATATAGTAGACCTTCAATTAATGTTCATCAAATGAATCAATGAGCATAACTAGAATCCCATAGCTAGGAAGTAGCAGAATTGCTATAGAAACCTAGAAGTAACTTTCTGCAAAGTCTAGGATTTAATTTCTTTTTATAGACTTCACACTATTCATCTTGCTTTAGAGTTTGTTTACTTTCTGTCTCTGCTTCCTGGTTCTCAGGGCCATGCGACCCCAGCCTAGACATCTTTACACCTCTTGTGCCCCTGTGGGGACACTGTCTTGCTCCTCAGACACTCTGCCTGCGTTTGCTGAGATGGCTGTTTCTGTGGCAATGCCCAAGGAGGAAGAAGGGCTCTGAGGCCCTGAGGTGAGCACCATAGGCTGAGAAAGCTTCCTCCTCAGCCCGACTCTGCCCGAGGTGTCATTTGTGGCCTTGGGAGGTGGCACCACCTTGGGGCTGAGCCCACTGGTTCCTGGGAAGTGTCTCCCCAGTTTCCAGCCGGGCGGCCCACATCCAGTGGGTAAACTAGGTGTCAGTCTCTCTTATTTGAGGAGTACAGGCCAAGTCCTCAAGTTCTTAGAAGACCGTTGGCCCTGTTATTGTGGATGGGACCCTTCTCCCCCCAAGGACACACTGGGTGTTTCAGGGGAGACAGCCCTCCTGCTGCATGGGGAATGGATCCAGTGCAGTAGAAAGGCTTCCTGCCCTGGGCCTGATGCTTGGCTTTTCCCGTTTTTCCTTGGCTAACAAGTCAATGGAACCTTAGGAGGCTTCCTGTTCGGTCCCTCTGTCTGTGCCTGTGGGGGACAGAGCAGGGAAGACTTTCTTTGGGGGCTCACACTGCTCTGATGTCATCAGAAAACCCAAGGGAGCAAAGAAGCCGAAGTTGGCTCCTGTCTGTGCACAGAGCCAGGCTGCCCACTCCAAAGCCCAGGGCCCTCCTGGAGCCTCACAGAGAGCCCGCTGTCACCTCCCTGTGGGGACCAGCCACAGCCCTCAGAGTGGCCTCGCCTTCCCCATGCTCATTTTTCTGTGCGAGTGTCCACTTCCTGGACTGACAGTGGCAGCTGCCCATGGGGGATGATGTGACAACAGCCAGACAGGACTTCCCCTCAGAATAGCTCCTTGTTGCCTGAATTTCCTTTGTAATTCCCTGGAGTCCTTCAGAATTGGCTGTTAAGAGAATGCTACCAACATGCAACTCCCCAAAAGGCTAACCCACTAGACAGGGGTCAGCATTTTTCTAAAAAGGGCCAGAGAGTAGATATTTTGGGTTTTGTGGACCTAGGACCTCCTTGCAACTGGTCACCTCGGCAGATACAGCCCCAAGGCAGCCCCAGACAATAAATGATCCAGGAAACTGTTTACAAAGCCTGCAGCAGGCTGGATGTGGCCATGGACCAGAACTTGCCAGCTAGCACTGGGCTGTAAGTCAGGCACATTCTGCCCCCTCTCCATCCCAGTGCCTCTCACGTGAGGCGCACAGTGAAGGCAGGTTGAAATGTTGTTTGTTGAAGTACTGATCAACTAACAACAGTTTAAGAAAAGCCTTTCAATAGTCAACCTTTCCAGAAGGAGCCTCAATATAGTGGAGGGTATTCAGAGGCTGAGGATTGAGGAGGGTGGGGCTCTGAAATAAATTTTGCCAACTTAATTTTAACCAAACAGCTCTCATTGGTTATCGTTGTAAATCTCAAAATCCCATCACTGGCTGAGATCACCTTCCCCTGTGTCTGGAGACCAGCAGAAAGTGAAGGCTGGGAGCAGTGGAGACCAGCGACAAGCCAGGAACTTTGAGCATAGCGACTCTTTCCAGTTTTGGCACTGTTGTTCCATCCCTGCACTCAGAAACGATGTTTGCTCTGGTCATTCCAGAGAGTGAGCCAGATCCCACAGTCCTGGCTCAGGTAACCCACTGAAGCCCTTTGATAAGGGGTCAGCTGTTCTTTAAAAAGCCAGCACTGCAATCTGGTGTGCCATTTACCTTCTTCCTGCCCCCATCGCTATAGCAATCATGGAATCCAGGACCTGCCTGTTGGTCTCTTTCAAGATGGTGGAAGTCATGATGGTGAATCTTAGCAGTGACTTGAGGAGATGATACTTTCTGCCACCTTAACATCAGCTGTTTTCTGACGGCCATGTTGACTTAGTCCAACTCAGTGCAATGGCCTGAGTTGCATGTACTTATCACAGTTCTAGACATTTGGGGAACTTATGTCAGCCAGGATAGGTAAGGTTATGCTGCAGTAATAAGCAACCTCAAAATTTCAGTTTCTTAACACAACCCAAGTTTATTTCTTGCTTCTGTGCCATGTCCAACATGGGTTGTCAGGCAGGCTGTACTCATTATAGTCATCCAGGGACTGAGATAATGCAGGCTTCATCATGACACGTGCCTTCTTAGTTACTTCATCAGGGGAAAGAAGTATGACATCTCATGCCCTGGTCTGTCCAGAAGTGTCATATCCACTCACATTTCATTGACCAAACAAGTCACATGCCACGTGGAACTTCTAACAGGGGGCGGGGATTGCTATCCTACCCTGTGAGTAAGCCTATAGGGCCTGAATAAAGGGTCAGGGGATCTGATTGCATGCAGGGTTAAATCTCCTCATGGGGAAAATGCATTACTAGGAGCCAAGGGCTGACATTGAAGAAAACATTCTGAAGGCCCTATGAACAGGAGTTAGTTTGAATACTTCAGCTGTGTAGCAGATGTGAAGACCACTCATAAAAAAAAAAAAAGGCAATCATTGAGGGCCAAGCTGATGGGAGCTATGGGCTGGAGCAGGTATTGAGGACAGCTGATGGCTCCACAGTGGGAGGAACAAACTGTTTTTCTTCCAGGAAAAAGTGAACTTTTTCAAAAATCTGAGACAAATACTAGATTCTGTATAAAACCAAGGATTCAAACACAGAGATAGTTCTGAGATGGGATAAGACTGTTGGTATGGAAAGATTCTGATGAAAGACAATGGAGAGATGAAGAAGAAGCTGGTGTGTCTGCCCCATCCTGCAAGTCATGCCCCCTCCATGTTCATGGCAGAAGTGCTCCAGACAAAAGAGCCGCATGCCTCACAGCAAGGCTTGTGTGATTGTGCAGGTTAGGCACTGTGTACCTCAAGGGGGTGCCGATTATACCGTGATGCGTGTCAGCAACAGCTGGAAGTGCACAACTGGAAGAATCCTGGGTGGTAGCCTGTTCAAGGCAAGGTGTTGGACTCTTACGCTTCACTTCACACAGCCCCTGACCTCATTAGGTTGGCTTCCTGCCACTGGCATTGTCCTCACTCTTTGAATCTGACAACAGACATAGGTTTTCTGGTTATGACTCTTGACTCTTATGCTCCCCAGGGTGTAACTAACATATTCCCCAGGAGCAAGGTCACAGGGATGCATTTTCAGCCCTGCAAGTGAGGAGAGGTAGAAAAGACTGCTGCTTGATGTGCCCCACGGAACGCCCAAACCAGAAGGAGGGATTCTGGTGATGCTGGGATTCTATTGAGCAGAGGAACCATGGAGTCACCTTTCTCTTCCAGTTCTTGAGATGCTACTGGGCCACTAAGGCTGGCCTGACCTGGGAGAGCATCCAGAGCAGAGATATGCTTGTTGCCTACCCAATTTTTGGCATAAAGTAGGTCCTCATTACTATTTGTCAAAAAAAAATCATGAATATGTATATTTAAAGGACAGTTCAACTTTCTTCTTCCCACGGTCATAAGAGTGATGAGAATTTGACCACAAAACAAGCTACTGAAATGTGAAAAAGTCAGTCAACCAAAGTGGAGGGAAAGGAGGTGAGTCTTTGTTCCACAGGAAACCAAGGGACCATCTAGAATTAGACTGATGTTTGGGAGTGTATCTTCTAGATCAGGGGTCCTCAAACTTTTTTTTTTAATATATTTTTTATTGATTAAGATATTACATATGTGTCCTTATCCCCACATTACCCTCTAGCCCCCCCCCCCCCCCCGCTCATGCCCTCACCCCCCTCGTCCGTGTCCATTGGTTAGGCCTACATGCTTGCATATAAGTCCTTCAGTTGATCTTTCGCCCTTACCCCCACCCTCCCCTACCTTCCCTCCAAGGCCTGACAGTCCAATCAATGCCTCTCCGTCTCTGGATCAGTCCTTGTTCATCAGTTTATGTTGTTCATTATATTCCACAAATGAGTGAGATCATGTGGTATTTATCCGCTCTCCAGTTCCATCCATGCTGTGACAAATGGTAAGAGTTCCTTTTTCTTCTTCCTCTTCTTAAAGAATACCTTTCAGCATTTCATATAATGCTGGTTTGGTGGTGATGAACTCCTTTAGCGTTTTCTTATCTGTGAAGCTCTTTATCTGACCTTCTATTCTGAATGATAGCTTTGCTGGATAAAGTAATCTTGGTTGTAGGTTCTTGGCATTCATCACTTTGAATATTTCTTGCCACTCTCTTCTGGCTTGCATGGTTTCTGTTGAGAAATCAGCTGACAGTCGTATGGGTACTCCCTTGTAGGTAACTGACTGTCTTTCTCTTGCTGCTTTTAAGATTCTCTCTTTGTCTTTTGCTCTTGGCATTTTAATTATGATGTGTCTTGGTGTGGTCCTCTTTGGGTTCCTTTTGTTTGGGGTTCTCTGTGCTTCCTGGACTTGTAAGTCTATTTCTTTGACCAGGTAGGGGAAGTTTTCTGTCATTATTTCTTCAAATAGGTTTTCAATATCTTGCCCTCTCTCTTCTTCTGGTACCCCTATAATTCTGATGTTGGTACGCTTGAAGTTGTCCCAGAGGCTCCTTACACTATCTTCATATTTTTGGAATCTTTTTTCTTTTTTCTTTTTCGGTTGGGTCTTTTTTGTTTCTTCGTATTTCAAATCTTTGACTTGATTCTTGGGATCCTCTTGTCTGCTGTTGGATCTCTGTATATTATTCTTTATTTCAGTCAGTGTATGCTTAATTTCTAGTTGGTCCTTTTTCATATCCTCGAGAGTCTCACTAGATTTATCGAGGGTCTCACTAAATTTATCGGCGGTTTCCATAAAATTCTTGAAAAACCTTATAAACATGGCCTTGAACTCTATATCCAGTCGTTTGCTTTCCTCCATTTCTGTCATTTGTGACCTGTTTCTTTGTCTCCGCATTTTGGCTGCTTCCCTGTGTTGGTAGAGTGGTTTTGTGTGCTAGGTGTCCTGTAGGGCCCAGTGGCTCAGCCTCCCCAGTTACCTGAGGTGGACACTCTTGGTGTACCCCTTGTGGGCTTTGTGCACAGTCTTATTGTAGTTATGCCTTGATTGTTGTAGGATCATTGGGAGGAATTGACCTCCAGGCCAATTGGCAGTGAGAATCAGCTGTGTCTGCAGTGGGAGAACTTCTGTGCTGAAGACACCCTTCTGGGGCAAGACTTGCTTCAGTGGGGTTTTGGTGCTCACTGAGTCTGCACCCTGAGTGTGTCCCTTATGGATCTGAGGAGTTGTAATCTGGATAGTCCCCCTCTGACCACTGGGTACACTGGTTCTTGGATCTAAGGAGGTGCTAATTTAGCCTCTGCCTGAGGTTACACAGCAGGAGCTACGAAGAGAACTGCAGATTCCCCTTCCTTTTTTGGAGTTTGGAGGTACCCTGATGAGGCCCAGCTCTGAAGTAATGCAAGCCGCTGTGGGGCCTTGGGCCTTCTCTTGGAAGTTCTGGGTCTGTCTGGCCCAGCTTCAGTTAGGTAATTTTCAGGTTGCAAAGGGCCGGGGCATTCATATGCAAAAGCCTCTGCCGCAGCCTGGGTGGGGCAGGGTCTCAGGGAATCAAAGGGCAAAGCAAGCAGCTATGGCGGATTCTCAGCCCTGCCCTAAGGGGCCGCGCGTCTCAGTGTCCTGGTAATTGCTGCAAGCACCTCTGAGGGAAAGCCGACCTCAAGTTCCGAGTTCTGCCCACTGCCAGACGGTCCAGTTTCTCCCCGTATGAGTCCTGGGTCCCCAGAGACTTCCCGGAACCGGAGTTCAGAGCAGTTGGGAGCTTGTGACTCCCTCCCGATTCAAAAAGACAGCCGCGTCCTCAGGTGCCAGCCCCTTTCTGCGCGCGCGCGAGCCTCCGTACCTCTGAACTTTACTTCCGCAGCTCCTCTGGCTCTCAGTGTGCTTTTCTTTCCTTCTAGTTGTAGAATTTCCACTCAGCCAGCTTTCCTGTAGTTCTGGATGATGTCCGTTTTGTCTTTATGTTGTTTTTTTGGAGTTGTTGTGGGAGGCAGCAATTTCCCGGTGTTTATCTATGCCGCCATCTTAGTTTCTCCTCCCTCAAACTTTTTAAACAGGGGGCCAGTTCACTGTCCCTCAGACCATTTGAGGGCCGGACTATAGTTTAAAAAAAAAACTATGAACAAATTCCTATGCACACTGCACATATCTTATTTTGAAGTAAAAAAACAAAACGGGAACAAATACAATATTTGTATTTGCATGTGGCCCGCGGGCCGTAGTTTGAGGACCCCTGTTCTAGATATACCCTCCCTTGTGATTTGGTCCTTATAATTTCAGTCCTAAAATGTTCAGTGGTGGAGTGAGCTTGCAACTCTTTAAGTGCTTGTAAAAATACAAGGCAGGGTTACGTACTGGATCTGGTATTTGTACTAAACATTAAAGGTATCACCACATTGAAAACTGACATTAAACGTAAAAGGTGTCATCATACAATATTAAACAAACAGAGGAAAAATTGCTTTTGAGTAAAAGGAATACACTTATATACTTCTCCATTATAATAAGCATTTTTTCATAAAATCAGGATGCTCAGGAAAATAAGTGCTAGGGCTGAGGCCAAGCTGACTTCAGACAAACATTTGCCTCCAAATGCATGTGTGGCCTCCTCCTCAGTGTCCTTTGCTGTTTTCTTTCTGACAGAGACACATGTCAGAATGTGGGCCTGGTGAAACCTGACTCACCCCATTCAGCAAGGCTCCTGGCCCATACAATATCTGTCCTCAAATAAACAGAAATAGCTACCTTGAAACAAGGAAGCATGAGTAGAAGAGAGGGAAGAGCAGGACCGAGGGCAGATCTGGCTTGGTTTTTAGAACATTGTCATCCAGTTGACTTTTCTCTGCCAAAATGTGTGTTGGCCATCACAAAACTCATGCTTACCAAAGCTTTTCATCATCAAATTTGCATAATGCCTTATTCACATGAATAGCATTCCACATAGCACTGCTTCCGACTTAGGAACTCAACTTGCAGGGGGAAAACTGGTGACATGAGGCTCATGCTAGGGAATTTACTGGTCTCGCCCATTACCCAGGAGCAAGTGGACTGATAGTAAGTGGAATGAACGGCCTACAGAAGACTCAGTTACAATACAATTTGGAAGAATAACCTGGAGGTCAGGGTTCTAGTTTATAGGATGTCACATACACTTTGAGTCAGTTAGCAATATGTGGTCCTGTTTCTCCCATAGCCAGAACATAGGGGCCCAGGAATCAAGGGTGGGAGTGGCTTCTCTCACTATTACACCTTATATCCACTGCCAGAATGTTCGCTTTCTGCCCCTGCAACTTTGGCCTCTTCTAGTTCGGAGGTTTGATTGCATAGTGGAGAAGTGCTTCTACCCAGGGACACAAAAACGACTCCACTGATTTGGAAGTTGGGACTTCTAACTGGCCATTTGGGGCTCCTCGTCCCCCTGAGCTAGCAGGTGGAGAAGGGTGCTACCATGCTGGTTGATCCTCATTAGGAAAATAGATCAGATTTCTATGACACAAGAACTCTACCTGGAACCCAAGGGGTTCTCGGGAGTATTTCTTAGTACATCCATGTACTAATAGCAAGTGGAAATGGAAAAGGTTAGCATCTATAGCCAAGGCAAAAAGTTATTATTATGAGACTTCAAAGCTGAGAAAGTGTATTAGTAGCTGAGTAGCCAGGGAGTGAATGGGCCTCAGAAGCTACCTTTCCATATTCAGCTCAGTGATGCATGGGCAATCTCCCTCTTTTGACATTTGGCTCCAGTTATATTCTGCCAACAGGGGGCACTAGAGGGATATCAGAAAAGTAGAGGTGAGGTAGGGTGCTACTGCCTCTACCAACATCACCTTCACCCAGACCCTCTGCCCAGCATTGACAAGGTCCACTACTTCCACCATTGCCAGACAGCCTCCTGGAGCTATCAGCCCAGCCCAAGTCCTTCCCTTGAGCAGGCAGGTTTGAATACCCAACCTTCCCTGTGAGCAGCTGCCACTTCCAGAGGGTACTGACATTGGTTACTTCAACGGTCCTTTTTTGTTCCTTCAGCCCTCCCACACCTGTGTGATCCCCTCTCCATATGAAGTTCCCTATGCTGAAATATCAATGGGCTTTTTTGTTTTCCTGACTTATATCCAACCTTACAAAAATGCTCAAGATTGACTTTTCAGTCACTCACACTTTTTCAGAAAGATTTATTAGGACACTCAATTGAAAAAACCAGTGAGGAGAAAATTTAATATGAAAGCACTATTTTTTCAAATGCCATTATCCAAATAGGAATGAATGGAAGAAATTCCTGTAAACGCTTTGTGGGAAACAAATTCATTTTATTAAGAAGTTTCCCTCTTTGTATTTGGAGGTTAAAGAAATGATAGGATTTATCATTCCACCAAACAAACAATTTTGCTTATTTTTGGTAAATTGCACTAAATGTGGTTTAATTACTGTGTCCAGAATAGCATCTCACATCTGTGGCCCCAAAAGCTATTATTGCCATGAGCCTGTGGGACAAAGAAATAGTGCCCTCTTGTGGCTACTTTAAATACCACACCCCTTGCCATTCAACATGGATAGTATAAAGGTCTTACCTAGGTTAAGAAAAATATCTTAGGGATTCTGCCCTGGGGCAGACAAGAAGTCTACTTTCCAGAGAAATAATGCTCGTGCTTCTTGGCACTTTACAGGTATAAAACGCTTAAAATGACCTTAACCAAGGTCACTTTAAATGCTCAATATTTTAAAGGAGGAAGTGGAGAGCTGAGAATAGGTCTGATTTTGTCTAACATACAGTCAAAAGAAATATTTAGATTTCTTACCTGGCAGGGGTCTTGACACAAACCACAGTAATTTCCTTCTGAATTGGTTATGCACACATAGGTAAGCCCCAGGGCAGCACAGGGAAGGACACTCAATAAATGCAGCAAGAGATGGAAGTGCAGGTGGAATGTGTTGAAATCTGCGCATTATTTATTATGCTTTGTAGGCAAACACAAGAGCGTCCAGTGAAGAGCAAGGTTAGAGACCTCACAGGAGAAGCCTGGCAGAGAGGAGACAGGGAAGAGGGGAAACATACGAGCTTGGCAGCTGTGTGATTTCGGGCGAGTTATCCAAGCTCTCTGTTTCTCAGCTTCCTCGCCTGTACAATGGATATAACAACATCTACTTCAAGACCATGTAACGCGCGGTGCACATGCTTCAGAGCCAAGCTGCCTGGCTTCAAGTCCTGATGTTGCTACTTACTGTGTGACTTCAGGCCAGTGGCTTAACCTCTCCGTGCCCCAAACAGTACTGACCTTGCAGGGCTGTTTTGAAGATTAAATGATTCAATAAACATAAAACACTTAAAACAGGCACCACACACGAGTGTGCCACCATTACTACTGTTTAAGTTCCTTGCACATGGTAAACGCACAGTAAATGTTAGCTTTATTGTTGACTATAAATCATCCTGAACAATTTACTTATTGTTTTCCTACCTGCTTCCTTTTCTATGAAGTAGAGTCATGTGAGATCGTCATTTTTGTAGTCAGAATGCCTGAATGCAGCTATTTCTTGGTTTGATCTAACATAAACCAATGCTTGTCACCAGGTCCCTCGGGTTATTGGCAAGAGCCTAAAGCTAAGGGAGGAAATAGAGTTTCTGTCCATGTTCCGGCCACTGAGCCCGGCAGCCACTTTCCCACCTGCGATGACAGATCCCTCCTCCCTCCTGTGCTAGACCTGGGAAAGGAGGAGCAGGTGAAGACTGGATTATTGGTGCCAATTAGAGCCAGGTCAGGCAAACAGAATCTATTCCATGTGGTGCCATTCAGAGAACTTATTTTAAAAAATGAGCTACAAAGGGGATGCTGAAGCAACCCAGAGATTAGCAACAGTAGGGAGCAGCCACAGCCTGGACTGTGGGAGTGAGAAAGGGCAGAGGGGGCATCCCCAGAGCCAGGGCCCCCAGCAGGAGAAGGGACCCTATGGGCTGCCCGACCACTCCCAGAGCTGCCCCTCATCCAGTGCAGACAGGAAGGAGGGTATCTCCCTCCTTTCTGTGTTCCTGTCCCCTGACAGTGCCTCCCCTTGGCTAAAGCTCATGGTACTGCAGTCAGCAAAGGGGCCTGGGCATGTAGTCGCAGAGACTGGCCCCTTGTATACAGAGCAGAGCAGGAGAAAAGAGAGGAATCCATTTGAGAGCAGAGAGGCAAATGCCTTTCTAGAGAAGTGGGAGCTGGGAGCAGAGGGGAGGGGAAAGAATGGGGGGTGGCTGCTGCGCCCCTGAATCTCCAGAATGCAGTGGAGGTGGAATCCTGGCACTGCAGTGTTAGCCAGGTCCCTCCAGATGAAAACAGACGAACAAATGGTCCGTATGTGGTGGCTTCATGAGCTGGAGAAGGGTGCCAGCAACTGGTTAGGTAGTTCTGGGGGCCTTCAGGGTGACTCATAACCTTCTGGTGGAAAGGTTAAAGGGCCTGCACTGCACGTTCTCTCCTGGCACCGGGTCCAGAGGCCAGGGAGCCAGACTTCAGGAAGAAACTCCTCATCTTAGACGTTATTCCTCTAAGACCATGAAAACAGGACAGCAGAATGCAACCTGGAAGCCGGGGCTGATTCCTGGAACAGGAAAGGGCATTAGTGGTGCACTGGTTGCAATATTGTGATTTATAAGAATATCTCTCTGTATAAAAGCCTAAGCCACTGCCAACTGGCCAACCGGCCAACCAGCCGGTAGCTAGGATGTGCACCGACCACCAGGGGGCAGACACTCAATACAGGAACTGCCGAGTGACAGCAACTTTGTAGAGTGCCCTCTCGCACTCTAGGACCCCTCAGGGGATGTTGGACTGCCAGCCTCGGCCCAATCCCCACAGGCCAGGCTGAGGGACCCCACCGGTGCATGAATCGGTGCACTGGGCATCTAGTATGTATATATATATATATATACATATATATATACATATATATATATATATATATATATATATATATATATATATGCTAGTATATATATACTAGAGGCCTGGTGCATGAAATCGCACACTGGGGGGGGGGGTCCCTCAGCCTGGCCTACACCCTCTCACAGTCTGGAATCTTTCTTGCAGCCCAGGACCCCTTGCTCCTTACCACCCGCCTACAGCAGAGGTGGGAGAGGCTTCTGCCACCACCGCTGCGCTTGTCAGCCATGAGCCCAGCTTCTGGCTGTGCAGAGCTCCCCATGTGGGAGCACACTAACCACCAGGGGGCAGCTCCTGCATTGAACATCTGCCCCCTGGTGGGTGGTCAGTGCGTGTCATAGTGTCCAATCATTCTGCTGGTCGTTCCGCTGTTCGTTTCGGTTGATTTGCATATTAAGGTTTTATTGTAGAGGATATATATATATATATGTCAGATACATTTGGTTTTCATCCACAGTACCTGGTTTACAGTTCCCAATCCCCTTGGAAGTTCCTGATGAGAGTAACAAAGGTGTCTCTTGTATGTTAATGATTGACTTTTGGACACCACCCAAGGGTGGGGGCGGGTTGCTAACCATGTGCTTAAGAAAGGAACTTCCAGCGCCCCCCCCCCCAAGTTATCCGGGGAGGGGAGAGGGGCTTGAGGTTGACTTAGTGGCCAAAGGCAAATGATTCAGTCAATCCTGACCATGTAAAGAAGCCTCCACAAAATCCCGAAAGGACAACTCTCCAGTCATTTTTGCAGAGCCTCCCTAGTGGGGCACCAAAATGCTTCCTCGTGCCACTGTGCCGGCCTGAGCTCCAGGAGGACAGAGACACCTTTGTTCGGGACTTCCTTACGAGTCTCTTTATCTAGCTGTTGATTCTATTCATCTCCTTTAATATCCTCTGTGATAAATTGGTAATCTAGAGAGTAAGTATGTTTTCCTGCATTCTGTGAACCATTCTAGCAAACTCATCAAACCCAAGGAGGGGACCTGGAGACCTGTGATCTATAGCTTATAGGTCAGAAGTACAGGTAACAGCCTGGGCTTGCAACTAGCATCTGAAGTGGAGGGGGTCTGGTGGGACTGAGCCCCTTAGCTGTGGAAATCTGATTCTCTCTGATTATCCCAGGTCAATAGCATCTACGTTGAGTTGAATACTGGGACACCCTGCTGGTGTCTGAGAATTGCTTGTTGGTGTGGGAAGCCCCCCCGCCAACACACACATGCACACACACACACACACACATGCACACACCAGTTGGAATTGGGTGAGGGAACCCCTTTCTCTGAGTAATGCCTTTATTTAGTCAACAGCACTGTACCAATGCTAACGTCTTAGTTTTGACCAATGTACTATGGATATGTTAGCTGTTCACATTACCAGAAGCTGGTGAGGGGCATGTGGGAGTCCTCTGTGTTATTTTCTCTCCTGTAAATCTAAATTTATTTCAAAATAAAAAATGTTGTTGCTTTCTCCAGAGGGGCTTCTTTCATGAGCAGGGAGCTCCAGCGGGGTTGCTCCGTCACTGTCAACTTAGGGAAGAGAAGGTGACCCCTTTCCAGACCCCGTAACACCAGCGAAGCCATCCAGGAGAGTGTCAGAAAGACCATGTCCAGGGAAGACTCTGTGGACATATCATTGCTGGTGAAAAATATGAATTCATTAACAGCAGCCTCCTTACAAAGAAAATGATGAACTCTTATGTGACTCTCATCAATTATGCACCCTTTGGCTAAGGCAATAATGGGTGATGTTAAAATTTAATGGACAAAGTAAGTTCATGCGCTAAAGCAGTTCTTAATGTAAGGACAGTTGCGCTACTGCTCACAGATATTCAGTTTATCTGTAAATGAACTGACCTTACGTAGACTCCCGTCGCTTTAAGTACCTTTTAGAAAAAGCGGAGTATAACTAGACATAAGCTCACATACTGTCTGAGATCAAGGGCACAGGCTCGGGTCATTTTCTGGGCCTTCGGAAATCGGCACCTGAGAGAGTGGTCTTTGCCCTTCTTCTCGGCCGGGCTGTGCCCTGCTCCGGTTGGATAAGGTAGACCAGGAAGCTTGGTGGCTGCAGACCAGGGCAAAGAATGTCACCCCTTTTGCAGAACCTACAGTTCTGTAAGTAATTGGGGGGTTGCCTTCTCTGGACTTTGGGGATGGGAACCCATCATACTTACACATACAGAAGTGAAGAAATGGCTTCTCTTTATTGTATTCCCCCAAATAAGTTTGGCCGTGATCTCCCCCTTACAGTGCCTGACTGTTTAGGACCTAACCCTGGCCAGCATCTCTCACCCCTGGAACTGGGGAGTCTTACACCAAAAATTATCTCTTTCTGCAGTTGAATGAAAATGCAGAGGCTTCTCCCATCAGGAGACCATCTCCATGGTGTGTAACCTCCAGGGCAGAAAAAGATCTCAATCAGGACTTCCCACCTGACTCCTAGGCACAGACATAAATACATTATTACGTGAGACAGTAGCCCCTCTGTAAGGTTGGCCTCAACAGCTCCAAAGGCATATTCCTTGAGATGTAGTATGGGTGCTATAGATCTGTCCCATCTTGAATTCCTTTGAACTTCATATATACATATATCTATATCTATATCTATCTATATCTATATCTCCTATATAATAAAGAGGTAATATGCAAATTGACCATCACTCCAACACAAGATGGCCACCCTCATGTGGTCAAAGATGGCGGCCACAAGATGGCTGGCAGGGGAAGGCAGTTGGGGGCAACCAGGCCAGCAGGGGAGAGCAATTGGGGGCAACCGGGTCTGCATGGGAAGGCAGTTAGGGGTGACCAGGCCAGCAGGGGAGGGCTGTTGGGGGCGACTAGGCCAGCAGAGGAGGGCAGTTAGGGGCAATCAGGCTGGCAGGAGAGCAGTTAGGCATTGATCAGGCTGGCAGGGTAGTGGTTAAGGGGTGATCAGGCTGGCAGGCAGAAGTGGTTAGGGGCAATCAGGCAGGCAGGCGAGCAGTTAGGAACCAGCAGTCCTGGATTGTGAGAGGGATGTCCCAGATTGGAGAGGGTGCAGGCTGGGCTGAGGGACACTGCCCCTCCCCCCATGCATGAATTTTGTGCACCAGGCCTCTGGTGCAGCCGTGGGCAAACTACGGCCCGCGGGCCGGATCCGTCCCGTTTGGCTGTTCTATCCGGCCCGCGGAGCCGAAAGAGCGGAGGGTTCTCTTGCTCTCCCCTCTGCTCCTTCACCAGCAGCAGTGTTAACATGGCAACGTCGGGAAACACGGCCGCAGCTCCTTCTTCTGAGTCCAGTTTAAGAATCCATTGTGGCCCTCGAGTCAAAAAGTTTGCCCACCCCTGCTCGTGTGTGTGTGTGTGTGTGTGTGTGTGTGTGTATATACTCTTTTAACACAATAGTGGCAGGGGATTTGGAATGCAAAATCCACCAGTGGTGATTTCAAAGCTCCATCTACCTACATCCCAAGGAAGGGGAGGCTGCCTCCCCACAACCACTCTTTGGGGGAGGGCTGTCTATATCAAAGGACGAAGTACTTGGCTAAGCTCACCCCAAACCACAGCTGCACATCGGCCATCCTGAGGATCCCCAGAGAACCACCCTTCTGTCTCTATTCAAGGACCACTTGCACTGGTGATTTCACAGCTCACACCTCCCTGCTGCTTGCTTAGGTGCTTAGGCTGTGCTGAAAGGTCATTAGTCCTGCACTTCTCTTTAGGGATTTAACGAGAATGGAGCAAGGAAGACCGAGAGGTGGAACGACTCTCTCGAGTTGCATCAGGGCATATGAATGTTCACAGCTATGAGCATTTTGTTCATATAAACATTTGCCGATTACCTACGAAATGCCAAGTATAAAATAAATATTGGGAGGCAAAGATGAAGAAGACCTTGTTCATGCCTTCCAGGAGCTCCCAGGCTAGCAGGGGGACAGAGAACCGTGAATGCTCCAATAAAGTGTGCCCTGTGCCCTGAGAGGGACTCACCTGTTATTCTTGGTGCCAAGGTCAGGTTAAGAAGGGAAGTAATATGAGCTGGGATCTTGAAGGGTAAGAAGTGGAGGGTGGAGGTAGAGGGAGGCGTGGCTGAGGCAAGCAGAGCTGGATGAAGGCCTGCAGAGTGGGAGCTGCTGGCATGCTCAGCGGTGGTGCTGTCCGGCAGAGCAAGACCCCAGAGTGCCGGCCTTTGGGAGAGATGTCCCTGGTGGCCACCTATCAATAGGCCCCGTGTCTTGTGTTCAGGTCGCAGGAGGGCTGGCCAGCACACTGGAGGATTTGGGAGGAGAAATGCCCAGAATGAGTTGTTATCGGCGTTCCTATTTGTATTAAGCACTTGTTCATATGCCAAACAGTCCTCTCTGCAGCTACACACAGCAAACCTCATGCAATCCTTACAACTATCCTATGAGTTGGTGCAGTGCGAATGCACCCCACTTTATAAATGAGAAACAGGCTTAGCAACTTAGTTAATGCTATCAAACTTGTAGAGCAAGTAAATCACAGGGCCACGTTTTGAGCCCAGGTGAATATGACTTCAAATCTCATGTTCTCAACTCCCTCTCCTCCGGAAGAGGAATTGGGAGACACAGTGTAGCATTTATGAATTTGTGTGTGTGTGTGTGTGTGTGTGTGTGTGTGTGTGTGTGTGTTTGATTTGTCTCAACTTTATAACCCAAATCATATTTTGGATACTCCAGGACTCCTGCTAATGAGAATCAGGTAATTTTACCCCAAATCACACATGGGATTAATTACTTTAAGCTTAGATAGGAGCATCTCTCCTAAGAAGCAAGAGGATTAAAATTTTTAATTTAGGAAAGTGATTTAGGAACTCATCCCCGATCAGCAGTGGGGCTAGGAAGGAGACCTGGGCATTTCTTAAAGGCCCTGCCCTCTGCCAGACTCCCCCATTCCTACTCCTCTCCTAGTCTGGTGCTCTGGTCCCCAATACAAATGAACAAATGCCAATTTTTAAACAGTTGGAGCTGATTAGGACTCTGTTCAGATAAAAAACATCTTGTAAAGTTACTAGACAGAGCAAGGAACCTGATTTTGAAAGGCAAACATTATCAGAATTCCTTCATTCACCTCTGAATTAAAGGTTTTACTTTAAAATCAGGATTTTTCTTATTCTGCCAAGATCTTACATAAAGTTGATAGTTTTGTTAAATGCAGCTATTTCAAGATAGGATGTTTTACTGAGCATAAAAGAAAGATGAGAGTTACCAAAAAAATAGCCTTACTCTTTAATCTTATTTAGAAAATCTTTTTAATTCATTCATTTCATTTAACACATTTTGATCAAGCACCCCATGTGCTAGATTCAGGGTATAACACAAACCATGAGACCAAATGATTGCCCTTGAGGAACATGCACCCAATTGAATGAGAAACAGGGGAGTAGCCAGTTACAATCCACAGTGATAAGACCTATGAAATGTGTGAAGTCTTTAAAAAACGCAAAGGAGAGACCTTCAGTAGAAAACGGGATTGAAGAGAAATCATAGAAGGCTCCTTGGAAGTGGTGAAAGCTGAGACTTGAAGGATCAAACTTCAGGGACATTAAACTCACATTTTCAAATCAATCCTCATTTAAAACCAATAAAAACCATGTTATGTGCTCTGGCACCCACCTAGACAATAAAAGCATAACAACATTGGTAGCTGAAAACCGAAATCATGGCCAAACTCAATTTCAAAGCAAAGATCAAAATGAACAATCAACACAGCAGAACACACAACAAAACATACTCTCTCACATTAGCAGACAAGGAAAGCTCAAAATTAGCTCTCTCCTAGGTTGGGAGTAACTTCAAAGTCAAACGCTAGGTGGCGATCTTAGCACAGTTTGCTATCTTTGACCACTGGGAACCAGCCAGCCAGTGAAAGTTCACCCTCCAGGAAAAGCAAAATGAAACAAAGCTCTGAACACAGCTACCATGATATTGAATTTATAGGCAGGAACGATATGTTTCACGGTATCGTTTCCCTGCCATGAACAATGAATTTATCTTTGTTAACAGCAAATATTTTCTTATAGTTACTCCTTCCTTACAAACGTGAGGTAGAACACTAGAGGTGCAGACTCTCTGGGCCTTTTAGCCAAGCTGTTCTGTACAAATAGCAGTGGCCCTAGATCAGCGGTTCTCAACCTGTGGGTCGCGACCCCTTTGGCGGTCGAACGACCCTTTCACAGGGGTCGCCTAAGACCATCCTGCATAGCAGATATTTACATTACGATTCATAACAGTAGCAACATTACAGTTATGAAGTAGCAACGAAAATAATTTTATGGTTGGGTCACAACATGAGGAACTGTATTTAAAGGGCCAGAAGATTGAGAACCACTGCCCTAGATGATTCAAGGGTCTCCAGGCAACCTTGACCCATCACTCAATTTCATAGTCTCCGGGGAGCAGTTTGCAACTTGGTAGAAGTTGTTAGAAAAATTTTAACACCCAAATCACCAAGGTTGGGCCTTAATACGGAATGCCTACCTCCCCTTCCACTAAGTAGGAAAGGCTATGTTAGAGGATTAGCAGATACTATGCAAAGCATGTTAAGCTCCCTGAATTAAAGGAATTATGAGAATACCAGATATTAGCAATAAGTTTCAAAGATGACAAAAGATAAGGGAAACCTAACTTCATAAAGCCATTCTCATAAAATAGAAAGAATTTGATATTGAATTTGAAATGGCAACAAGAAAAGAAGAAGAAAAGGAAATAATGGCAACTGGAAGTATTTTAGGCAAACAGGTAAATTATAGGGGAGAGGAGTGTAGATCTCATTAATTGTATGTAAAAAAAAAAAATGGGGGGAAAAATGTTTAAGGTTGCAAATTAGAAGCCAGCTGATACAAGACACCGGACAGAGAACAGAAAAGGAGGACATGATTTACTCCTGATACTGTTTTAGGCAAGCAGATCAATTATATCTGCTCTCCAAACATCGGTCTGAGAACCAGTCCTGATTCAGGACGAGGTTTCCACTGTTCGGTGATGAAAAAGTGGAAAGAAGGGCCCAATAAATTATTTTTCAAACAGCTCAATATGTTGAATTGAAGAATTTACTTTTATTCTTAGATTAGATCTTGCTTACTTTTCTGAAAAGCCTTCCTTCTTTGAAGTGGTCACCATAGAGCTGTTTATGTTACTTTGTTCTGTTTTGCTGTTAGTTCTAACTCTAAGTTGGCACCGTGATGTGGGTACTGAAACATACTTTTGGAAGTGTTCCTGGTCTGAGAGATCCCGAAGTCTGAGAACTGCTGCGTCAACAACCCACTTAAAAGAGAAACGGGCAGCCAGATGCTATTCACTGATTTATTAAACAAATACTTGGTGAGTCCCTCCCATGGGGCAGGCACTGTATTGGGCTGCTGGGGGTGAGCCCTGAGCAAAGCTGACGTGGCTCCACCTAGGACATCCTTGGTGACACCTTGCAGGGATGGAGGAGGTGGTAAAAATGGAGGGCAGGTCATATTAAGGATGATGGCATAGAAGTCTTGTAATTTGCACATGGGATCGTTTAAAATATCTTACGAAAAATTTAGCCTTACATTTCTTAAAAGCCAGCTTGGGATAACCAGTGTGTTTCTCTGCTGTAAGAGTTGAGTAAGTGAATGTCTGTTACCATTGAATTGATTTAAAAGCATGTATCCATCTCCCCTCTGATAGTTGCCAGGCTCTGTGTCCAGGGCACTGGGCCCGCTCTCTATACAGTACGCCACACCTGGACTCCCTCTACAGGCAGAGCCCCTGAGGGCCACGTAATGAATACCTGTACCTACCCTCAGAGGTAGCCTAGGAAGGTCTAGGCATGGACAAGATATTTCTCACCCACTAGGGACGGAGGAAGACTGCTAACAGGCTCCATGGTTGCTGCCCTTTCCGATGTGTATTGGGGCCCTTTAAGGGTCAGTGGTTGCCTTGCTTCCCAGTGTGACATTTTGAGATTCTGGAGATCATTGGGTTACATTTGGAGCTCAACCCAGCTACACTCTTGGCCTCCAGTCCTCAATGGTCAAATCAACGGGAGGATTTTGGACAGGGAAGATTGATAAAACCTGACAGAACTTGCACTGGTTTCCATGGCAACCTACTGAGCACTTCCTGGCCCTTAACGACCAAAAACGTGGATAATTAAAATAAATTATTACACGACTGCTCAACCTAGAATATGGGGACTTGAGTTAAGAAACATTGTGAAGCCTCTGCCTCCGGAAGAAACATGATAAATGGAGAGACGCATGGAGAAATGGAGGTTTGGGAGTAATATCCAGGCGTGGGTTTGCTATAGGAAACTCAAAACATAGAGACGGGCCGTAAGTGTGCACACAGAGAGAATTGTCCCAGTGCCTTCCTTACAAGACCTTCGTGCCCTTTAGGGAGGCGTTTCAGTACATGTGCAACCTTATTGATTCTTTTACGGCGACTTAGTTCTAACTACTCACCTCTGGGCCTTCCTTTCCATTTTAAATTCACTTTGAATTATTGGTTCTACAACATACCCTTCCACCTATTGGCCAAACTGGCCAATTTGGGTCCCATTGAACCAGTGCGGGCTGGAAGCAGCCGTGAATAGAGTGCCCTCGCTGCTGCTCAGCATCCCCAGGCTTGTTCTAGACCAGTGATGGGGAACCTATGACACGCGTGTCAGAGGTGACACTCAAACTCATTTTTTGGGTTCATTTTTCTTTGTTAAATGGCATTTAAATATATAAAATAAATATCAAAAATATACATCTTTGTTTTACTGTAGTTGCAAATATCAAACAATTTCTATATGTGACACGGCACCAGAGTTAAGTTAGGGTTTTTGAAAATGCTGACATGCCAAGCTCAAAAGGTTCGCCATCACTGTTCTAGAGGTGTCTCTCCTGCCTCCCTCCACACCTTTGTCAGGTCCCATGGGTCAACTCTGTACCCCTCTCTGTTCCCAGCCGTGCAGGAGCCACGCTGCTTCTAGCACCTGACTGGGTCAATAGGGTGCTCAGACTGTGCCCATCTACCTCTGGCCTGGTCTCCACACTCTCCTGGCCAGATGGTTCCATGAATGGATCTGCCCCCAAACACCTCCCTTCCATTATTTCTTCAACAAGCCACTTCCTAGAGGCCAGCCTTCGATGGTGGGTCCTCTTTCAGGACCACCCTTAACACAGCCTCAGCAGACACTAACTGGCCCAGCAGGAGGGCCTGGATAAGTCACCATCCACTCCGATTCCTTCCTGCCTGCCTTCCTCCCTCTCTTCTTTAGTAAATTCAATGTTAGATCTCAAATAGGAATCCTCAGTTCATCATGCACCATCACTACTGTTCAATGCGAGGCTCCTTTCAGGTATGTATGCACATATTTTCATATTTCTTATAAAACCAATATTGGTGTCTTGTACTCAGGTATTTTCAATGTACACACATTGCATCGCACCACATATCTCATTCTCTTTCTCAAGTTTTTCACTCAGCATTCCGCTTTAGAGGTCTCTTCATGTTGCTATGCATATATTGTCTTGGTTAACCCCTTTATAGTACTCCCTCGTGTATATCCTCAACAAATACTTCTCCATTCTCCAGTCAGGGCCTCCCTATAAAACAATGGACATCTTCATATATATCCCCATATGAACCTATTCAAGCTTTCTCTGAGACAGGCACCCAGATATCCCGCCCACAGCAAACCTCTGGATTCCCCAGCAGGATGGCTGAATGATGGGCTAGACTGGTTTTTAATTTGACCCAAAGGAGCAGTGCATCCAGCTGACTGGGCTAGTCTACAATCTCCCCAGGAGGGCATGAGGATCTTTATAGCTCTACTCTGCGCAACAGTCAGCATGAGCTTTAGCTTTGTCATTTGTGCTAATCTGGTGTGTGTGTGAAGCAATCATTTTTGTTATAATTTGCATAGTTGGTAAACCTCTTCATCGGCTTGATGTTACAGTATTTTATGTTTCTTCTTATGACGTATTCTTTTCCTTCGGTTATAGTTCTATTGGAATCCCTTCCCCCGGTCCCCATCCAGTCGCTGTTACTTTTATCCATGATTATTTTCATTGAATAGAAAACTTCTTTGTGATGTTGTCAAATCCATCGATTTTTGCCTTATGCTTTGTACTTTGGCAGTTTTCTCTAAGAAGCTCATCTTCACATCTCAGTTGCAAAAATATCCTCCTAAATATTGCTTCTTAACTTTGTGTCTTTAACCACCCCCTATATTTAGGTCTTCATCCAGCTAGAGTCCACTCACCTGTGCAGTATTAGGCAGGAGTACAGTCTTCTCTCTGAGCCCCAGTGTGCTCCACTGTTCTGTTTGTTCTTTCATCAGAACTGTGCTGACTTTATGACTATGACTTGGTGGTAGAGCAAGTTCCCCACCCTCCACCCTTTCCTCTCTTTTTCACAGTTGACTTGACTTGGTTACTCATGGATCATTAAACTTCCTTATCAAATTTACAGAAAACTATTGAGCTTCTAAAAAGACAATCTAGCTGGAATTTTGTTGAGATTGCATGAATTTATAGTTCCTTTGCAAAGAACTGACATCCTTTATTATATTGTCATCCCATCCAAGAGCTTGGAGTCACTCTTCATTTATTCATATCTTATTTATACACCTTAATAGAGTTTTGTATTTTCTCCACTGAGATATTAAGTAGTCAGTTCTAAATCAAATTGTCTCAATTATTTCACTGTATAATACTTTTAAATTTCTGTAAGTCTAGTCCCCTTTGTTATCTTCTTTTTTCTCTTCAGAATGTTCCTAGCTTTTCTTTAAAAAAAAAGAAGAAGAAGAAGAAGCTTATTTAGTCATAGATAACCTCCACCCAGAAAAGTACATTAAATTTTATTTTTATAGCTTGATGAATACTCATAGAATGAATATTACATACACAGTACACCAGAGATTATTACATGTTTTTTTTGATAAATTAGTCCTTAGATACCTCATAGTTTTTGTTTTGATTGTGAAGAGTCTTCTATTTTTTAAAACTCTAGTAAATAGTTGTTACTGATGTAGAGAAATGCTACTGATGTTTACAACTTGTATCTGGCAACCTTGCTAAACACATTTGTTCTACTAGTTGGTTGATTATTCTATTGTTTCTATATAGATGATCATGTCCATTGCAAATGACAATTTCTTTTCCCTTTAAATCCTTTTGCCTCTTATTTTATTTTTCTTCTTACAGTGCAGTTGCCTGGGACCGCCGATATTAAGTTAAACTGTGGCAGTGGTAGTGAGAATCCTGTCTTGTTCCTAATCTTAGATGGAATTCTTCCAGAAATTCTCCTTCAGACATAATGTTTGCTGCAGGCATTTGGCATATGACCTTTATAAAATGAGGATATTTCCTTCCAGATCTGGTTTTCTAAGAGTTTATATTTTTTCATTATAAATAGTTATTAAATTTTATCAAGTGCTTTCTCTGGCTGTATTGCAACAATAATGTAGTTTTTCTCTTTTAGTCTATTTATATGGTGAGTTACTTTGATTTTCTGATGTTGAATTACCTTTGCGTTTTTGGAGGTAAAACTTTCTTAATGGTGTGTTATTGTCTTAATAATGGTGATGATAATTATGATAATTGATAGAGTTATATTTGCCTCACTAATATTTTTTAAGAATTAATTTTTTAGAGCAGTATTAGATTCACAACAAAATTGAGCAGAAAATACATTTTCATATATGCCCTTCCTCCACACAAGGAATAGCCTCCCTCATTATCAACATCCCCACCCGAGTGGTACATTTGTTACAACTGATAAGCCTACCCTGACACATCATTATTACCCCAAATCCATAGTTTATATTATTGTTCACTCTTGGTGTTGTGCATTCTATTAGTTTGGATAGATGTATAATGGCTTATGTCCATCATTATAATATCTACTAGAGGCCCAGTGTACAAAAATGTGTGCACTCAGGGCAGAGGGGTCCCTCAACCTGGCCTGTGCCCTCTCGCAGTCTGGGACCCCTCGGGGGACGTCCACCTGCTGGCTTAGGACTGCTTCCCAGGGGATCGGGCCTAAGATGGCAGTCAGATATCCCTCTAGCAGCCTGGGAGCCCTCGGGGGATGTCCACTTGCCAGTGGGGAGCAGGCCTAAGCTGCAGTCGGACATCCTTAGTGCTGCTGAGGAGGCAGGAGAGGCTCCTGCCACCACTGCTGTGCTGGCAGCCATCAGCCTGGCTTGTGGCTGAGCAGAGCTCCCCCTGTGGGAACGCACTGACCACCAGGGGGCAGCTCCTGCATTGAGCATCTGCCCCCTGGTGGTCAGTGTGTGTCATGGTGACCAGTCATTCCCATTCGTTCTGCTGTTAGGGTCAGTTTGCATATTACCCTTTTATTATATAGGACTAGTGGCCCGGTGCACGAAATTCAGCCTGCACCCTCTCCAATCTCAGACCCTTTGGGGGATGTCGACTGCTGGTTTAGGCCTGATCCCAGGATGTCTGACTGCCGGGATCGGGCCTAAACTGGCAGTTGGACACCCCTTTCACAATCCTGGACCGCTGTCTCCTAACCACTCACCTTCGTGCCTGCCTGATTGCCCCTAACTGCTTCAGCCTGCCAGCCTGATCGCCCCTTAACAGCTCCCCTGCCGGCCTGAATGACGCCTAACTACTCCCCTGCCAGCCTGATCATCCCCAACTGCCCTCCCCTGCTGGCCAGATCACCCCCAAGGCTTTTATTAGTATAGATATGACCCTTCACAGAAAATTTCACTAACCCTGCTTTACAATAAGGGATTGATGATTGAATCATTGGGGCCAGGCACCAAGATTTCCTTTCTTTGAATAGTGGAGGGAATAATTATCTTGTCTTTAAATCACCCTGAACATCAAATGAGATAATGACTTAGAAAAGCATAAAAGCACCATATAAAGACAACTGTCTTTTTCATATACTGAAAAGACAATAAAGTGGTAAAATGAAAAACACTATTTTTATTCTCCCCCTTCCTTCATTTACAGCCTTTATTTAAACTTTGAAATTTAGAAAAATTTCACTCCTATTTTCATTTATTTACATTCAATATTATTTTGTATTAGTTTCAGGTTTATTAGTTACAGAATAGTGGTTAGATAACCATATACTTTACAGTGTTCCCTGATATTTCCAGTACCCACCTGGCTTCATACCGTCATTACAACACTATTGACTCTATTCCCCATTTAAGTGACAATAGGTTTACAGGTTCCTTCCAATCTTTCTTTTGTGTTGGCCGCCCTTCCTTTTCTTTCTCATGTCTTCCCTCATTTTCTTTATATCGTATCTCAATTGGCCCTCAAAGCTCAGTGAAGGCACTGGGACACGCTTAACACATTTCACAGACCAGGAAACTGAAGCCAATTCCAGTTGGCTATGGAACTGGACTCCTCGCGCAGGGAGCCCTCACAGCCATGCTCTCCACCTTTCCTAAGGGACAGCCGCAGGGCAAACAGAACAAACCTCCCCGTGAGGCTTCCAAGCCTCATTCTCCAGCACCTCTTCATTGTGGATGCTCCACTTTCTTTCCTCTCCCCCGCCCCACCCCATTCTTTACTGCCCCCCCCCCTTCTGGGGAGCAGGTGGTAGGCTTGCACTCACTGTGCAGGTGTGCACCCCCATGGGGCAGGGTGAGAACTGGGGCGGGGCGGGCGCAGGCTTGTGTTTGGGCCAAGGCGGGAGCAGGAGTCCTGGCCTCTCAAAGTGCTCAGGCCGCGGCGAGGCCGGGTCAGCACCGGGAGCTTCACCAAACCGCCGCAGTGGGGTACCCAGCAGTGCGGTGCTCCTCTACTGAGGTGGCGCTGCTCCCCCACCCCGCCTCAGGGCTGCAAGTCCGCGCCCCTCCGCCCGGACGTCCTTCTACGCCTGCATCCGCCCGCCAGCACCCTGCCCAGGCCTGAGCCCCCTCCAGTGCACCCCACCTTGGCGCCGCTCTGCACCCCTTGGGCCGCCAGCCTCCTGGCCAGTCGCTTCCCCGAAGCCCTGGGCTTGCCCAGGATCCCCCATCAGGCGGAGGCCTGTGCAATCGCCTGCAGACCCCATGGCCGAGGCTCCTGGCAGCCGCTTTGCCAAAGGTTCCTCTACCTTCAGGCTCTCTCCTCAGACCCCCGGGAGCCAAGCTCCCGCGGCCCAGCCCTTCCATGGCTCCCTGCAGCCCCCACTCTACTCAGCTCTCCCGCCACCCACCTGTCAGGACGCTGCGGGGAGCCTTGCTGTGGGCAGTGTGGTTCTGGGGCAGGGCTGGGCGTGTGGGGAGCAGCTCCAGTAAAGTTTAGTAAACCCCAGGCCCACAGCCCCTCCTTGAGCAGAGCCCAGGGGAGACTGGGGGCCTGGGTCAAAACACTGCAGCTGCGGAGGCCCCGCCCGCCCAGGACCTCACACAGGGGTCCCGGCTGGCATTGGGGCTTATAGGTCTTGTTCGAGCCGTCAAGCCCCCCGCTGCTCAGGGCTCCACACAAGCATCCCTGCTGGGGGCTTGGCTTAGGCAGCTCCTTCACGCTGTCAAGGCCCCCACTGCTCAGGGCCCCACACAGGGGTCCCAGCTGGCATTGGGGCTTAGGCGCCACACCGGGCCAGATGGCAGGTCGAGCTGGCCCTCCCTGCCTGCCGTATGCAAATTAGCCGCCATCTTGGTTGGCAGTTAATTTGCATATCGCCCTGATTAGCCAATGGGAAATGTGTCGGAGGTACGGTTAATTACCCTATTTGTCTATTATTAGATAGGATAGGATGTTTTCACTGTCCTAAAAATCCTCTGTGTTCCTCCTATTCAACCCATCCACACCCAACCCCAGGCAACCACTGATTTTTTTCTGTCTTCCTAGTTTTGCCTTTTCTAGAATGTTGTATAGTTTGAATCATATAGTATGTAGCCTTCTCAAATTGCCTTCATTCACTTAGTAATGTGCATTAAGGCTCCTTCATGTCTTTTTGTGACTTAACAGCTAATTTCTTTTTAGTACTAAATTATGTTCCATTGTCTTGTTGCACTTGTTTATTTATCCATTTAACTGTTGAAGGACATTGGATTATCTCCAAGATTCACTAATTACGAATCAAAGTTCTATAAACATTCATGTGCAATGCAGGCTTTTGTGTGGACATTAGTTTTCAACACCTTTGTGTAAATACCAAAGAGAGAGATTCCTGGATTGCTTGGTGAGAGCCTGTTTAGTTTTGTAAGAAACCTCTGAGCTGCCTTCCAAAGTAACTGTACCATTTCTCATTCTCACCAGCATGTATGAGAGTTCTTATTGCTCCACATCCTCCTCAGCATTTGGTGTTGCCAGTGTTCTGGATTTTGGCCATTTAAATAGATGTGCAGTGAAAAGATCTTTTATAACGTAAGAAATAGCACTACTCCCCTACTCGAAGTCTCCTACTGCTTTCCCCTCACAGTTTAATTCAAATCCTTACCATAGCTTATTAGGAAAGTGACTGTATAGTTTATCTATCCAAACCAGGGACTTGTGAGACTAAAAGAGGCTTTAGGAATAATGGTGCCAGAAAAAAAAAATGACAGTGTCATTTCCTAACCCTTCCCCTGCTTTCTGAGCTCCAGCCACACTGGCCGCATTGCTCTTTTTAATGGTTCCTGCATCAAGGCCTTTGCACTAGCCTTGTATATATTAAATATCTGGTGTGTGTTCAGGCATTGTTTCTGGGGATATACTGAAAAACACAAAGTTCCTACTTTCCTGGAGTTCACATTCTAAAAGACTCTCCTCCAGATTCTCACATGGCTCCTCCATCATCATTCAGATATTGGTTCAAATGCCATCTCCTTGAAAAGGTCTTCCCTGAATATCCCACCTACAGTAGCCTGCTCTCACCACCCATTGGTCTCCATCCCCTAACCCTGACTTACTGTTCTTCATTAGCACCTGAAATCATATTGGTCAATTGTTTGTTTTCATGTTGTCTGTCTCTTCCTTAGAATGTAAGCTTCAAGAAGGCAAGGATTTGCCTGCCTTTGTCACTGCTACATCCCCAGCTCCCAGAACACTGCCCGAACCATCAGTATTTGTTTAATAAAGAAATAATGAACAATTCACTGGGGACATTGGGTTTACACAAGCCTTTCCCCTTGGGAATGTTTAACTATGTTTTCCAAGAGCATTAATAACCATGAATTCCCCAGAGGTATCTAAAGATAATACCACTATCACAACCATTTCTCTTAAAAAATATTTTCTCACACATTCAGTTAATTTAAATGGCTTTTGTGTCAGCACTGAAAATTGGACTGCTCGAGGAGAAGTACAATCCACAGACAGTTCTGAACTTCCTTGGCATCACTAAAACCCAGACTGAAAATACTTGCATGAAAGAATTGATGAGTCTTTTCCTGGGGTCTTCTGTGGCATATTTACCCACCGCTCTCCTCACTATATGCTGCCCTTTTTAAACTATGACAGAGGCACCTGAAAGGGAGCTGCGTCTCTCCTGAATGGCCTTAGTGCTCAAGTCTGGGCTGCCAGGCTCCTGAGCGGTGTTCACACCTGTGGCCTGCCGGGAGCCGGTCCATCCTTGCTGTTTCAAGGGACCTGGCATATATGGCATACGGTTCTTAATATGTTTGCTCACCTTCTTGGCGCTGTGTTTTAACCAAAGTCACCTCTCCGAGAAAGGTTGAATCCCCAGGTAGGGATTTCCCCCTGAAGTTAGGGAGGGAATAAAACCCCTCAACTAAGTGCCAGGCGGGTAATTAATCCCTTTAACTACGAACAATCATGCTTAAACTACATAATCTTTTCTCCCTGGAATGGAGATAAGAAATGCCCTAACCTTTGGAATAGAGATTGATAGGATTGGAATCAACTGGTATAAATACAGATGCAACAAGACAACAACAGACAGAATTCAGAAGACAACAAGAGACAGAACTCAGAACACAGAACTAAGGACACAGGGCTTGGAAGACAGGACCAAGAGAGACAGAGCCTAGGCACAGAACCTACACAGAACGTTCTCTAGGGACAGAAGAACTTCGCTGGCGAGAGCATGCCGGAGGATCCTGGACAGGGACTGGCCTCGGAGCCTGGAGGCGGAGCCTGGCGAGAGAGCATGGCAGGGGATCCTGGACTGAACCTGACTGCAGAGATTGGCAAGAGAACCTGACTAGAATCTGGCGACCAAACCTGGCTGGAGAACCTACAGAACCTGGCAATAGAACCCAACCATGCTGATCAACTGAACGCTGCCTCCGAGTCTTTCCTTCTTCGCCGACTCCGTCCACACCTTTGGGGACCCCTGGACCCGCTGGGGTTGGACCCCGGCATATGGCGCCCGAACAGGGTTCCCATAGGTAAGCCCCCCCCACCCCCATTGAGAACCCCACACTCGGGACGGATAGGACTCCACCATAGGAAAAGGGTGGATAGTCTTCGCCGACTCCGTCCACACCTTTGGGAATCCCTGGAACAGGATTCCCTTAGGTAAGCCCCCCCCCCTTGAAAACCCCCACACTCGGGACGGATAGGACTCCACCAGGGTGCTACAGACCCCCCTATAGAGGATAAGTAGGGTAAGAAGGTGGATAGTACAGAACTTAGATTGAGAAGATGTGCCATACTGAGTCCAAAGAAAGAAGACTCTGTATTGATCTTTAGATTGAGAAGATGTGCCATACTGAGTCCAAAGAAAGAAGACTCTGTATTGATCTTTAGATTAAGAAGATGTGCCATACTGAGTCTAAAGAAAAAAGACTCCGTATTGATCTTTTAACATATATGCTTGTTAGCAGAGGAATTAAGGTTACTCCCAGTCAGACAGAACATTTTATACAAGAAGTATGTCCATGCTTTTCTGAGGAAGGAAAGGTGCCGGAAAGGTAAATGTAGAGGCATGGGAGAAGGTAGGCCCAAGGAGCCTTATCCTTAACCCCACTGCAGCCTTTCCACCCCGGGAAAGTGCAGGATTGGCAAGCTCTCCCTGGGGTGATAGATCAGGACTCAGGTAATAGCAGAAAGCGCCAATCCTACTCTTAAAATGGATACAAGAGAGCGTTTCAGGTTTTTCTTTTTAATGCTTGCTTTTAAAAAATAAAAAAGGGGGAATTTGCCGGGAGCCGGTCCATCCTTGCTGTTTCAAGGGACCTGGCATATATGGCATACGGTTCTTAATATGTTTGCTCACCTTCTTGGCGCTGTGTTTTAACCAAAGTCACCTCTCCGAGAAAGGTTGAATCCCCAGGTAGGGATTTTCCCCTGAAGTTAGGGAGGGAATAAAACCCCTCAACTAAGTGCCAGGCGGGTAATTAATCCCTTTAACTACGAACAATCATGCTTAAACTACATAATCTTTTCTCCCTGGAATGGAGATAAGAAATGCCCTAACCTTTGGAATAGAGATTGATAGGATTGGAATCAACTGGTATAAATACAGATGCAACAAGACAACAACAGACAGAATTCAGAAGACAACAAGAGACAGAACTCAGAACACAGAACTAAGGACACAGGGCTTGGAAGACAGGACCAAGAGAGACAGAGCCTAGGCACAGAACCTACACAGAACGTTCTCTAGGGACAGAAGAACTTCGCTGGCGAGAGCATGCCGGAGGATCCTGGACAGGGACTGGCCTCGGAGCCTGGAGGCGGAGCCTGGCGAGAGAGCATGGCAGGGGATCCTGGACTGAACCTGACTGCAGAGATTGGCAAGAGAACCTGACTAGAATCTGGCGACCAAACCTGGCTGGAGAACCTACAGAACCTGGCAATAGAACCCAACCATGCTGATCAACTGAACGCTGCCTCCGAGTCTTTCCTTCTTCGCCGACTCCGTCCACACCTTTGGGGACCCCTGGACCCGCTGGGGTTGGACCCCGGCAGTGGCCAAAGTCCAACTGGCCTGAATTTTTTAGGCGATTGCCTATGTGCTTCAGAAAGCTCCCTTAAATAAGCATGTGAGTGAGAATGAGCTATAATTATAAAATAATGAAAACAATTTTTCTGCAGAACTTATGGCTATCGTTCTCATGAAGATTGCCTGGCTAGTCAAATGTTTTTCCTGCAGTCTGCCAAGTTTCTCAGAAATTTAATTAAAAATGGCTTTGATGGTGTGTATCCAAGGGAAACCAATTCCTGGCTTTAACTAAGGGGAGAAATGAATACTTAAAGCAGGTTGCTATGATGGACCAGGAGAACACAAGAAGGGTTATGAGACATTGAACTGGCTTGCATGTCAAATCCAGTGGATGGCTTAAAGAATTTGTTGAGGAAGATGTTTCTTTGGCGCAGAGAATGTCATGGGAACATTTGATTCAACATTACTTTTTGAGAGGTGCATGTCAAGTACTCCTTGGAAAGCAATTGCTTGGACCCCTACAGTCATCCTGCTTTAAGCATCTTGTGATCTTTGTTTCAATTATAATAAATAACTTCTTAGAATGAATTTTATTCATACATTTCAATCCTTTTCTTACCTGGTTCCCTGTGCTGTTCTTGGTGTTATTGCCCAGGAGTGCAATTATGTTTTGGTAGAAAAAATGCAGCTTGTGTTAAAATTCAACTTGAACACGTTACAATTTTCAATTAGCTGCATGAACGTTCAGCTTAAAGACACTTACTTTATCTGAGGTTCAGTTTGTTTCACCATAAAATGAAGATAGTGATATCTACCTCTTGGGTTGCTCTGAGGAAAGAATATGATCACATGTGAGAGTATTTTCTGTGCAGTTTGGTATGATCAAGACAGAGACCACAGAGAGACAAGTAAGGAGCAAAATGCAAGCCCCCCTTCCCAAAAAAAAAAAAGCACCTCAGCAGTAAAGATAAATAATATTTTAATGTAATATTTTTTAAAGTCAAACTTAATGCAAAGAAATCTATGATGAACAAAATATTAAAAAATATAATATTGTATATCAACTGTAACTGGAAGAAAGAAAATAATGCTGACCTGGGTACGTGAGTGTGAGAATGATAATCATCTGTTTGATAGAGCCATGAAGGACCAACATGTGACCCACAGTGTTAAGACTGTCCTTTGCTTTCAACAAATGGTCTCAGAGTCCCGTTGCCATCTCCTTTGGCTTCCTCACTGTCTGGTCGGCTGGAATCCACTCTTGGCTTGTTGTTTGCTTGAACTCTTGCTTTTCCTTCCATGAGTTACAGAGTTGCCTTTCTGACCATTCCTTCATTCTTCCAGTTTCTCTGTTGTCCTGCAAGGGGCACTCCGGTTCTTTGAAAAACCTCTTGTGTCCAATATTTGGTGCCAAGTTGTTTAACCTTGGTTTTCCTGACCTTGGATTCCTCCAACAAAGACCTTTCTCTGAGGATCTCAAGGTGACATAACGCTGCCAAAAGAAGCGCCTGCTTTAGGGTACACTCTCAGGTGATTTGCTCACTCAGAGTGCATTCACTGGCCCAGCCAGGTGACAAACCCAGGTGTTCAACCAGAAGATTATATGCAAACACAAAGGCAAACAATGTTTAACTATAGATTAAATGAAGCAAGTTTAAAAGTCTAGGACATGTGAGTAGAGAGAACCTACTCACATTCTCTCCTCCTATGAGAGTAAGGGGTATTCACTGATTTATTATCACCATCATCAAATCCATATTTCAGATCCAATAATAATTGTTCTTTACTGCTTATTCACTATGTGCTAATTGCTGTGCTTACATTATCTCATTAACTCTTTACAACATTCCTTTGGGGTAGGCATGATTAGCCAATTTATGGATGAGGAAACACACTTAGGCTATTCCAGTTATCAATAGGAGATTCACTCATTTATTCACTCAACAAATGTTTACAAAGTTCCTGCAGTGATTGAGGCTCTGTGCTAATATCTTTGGAGCCTAAAATAGACTCTGGCTGAGTTAAACAGAAAGGGATTCATAAAAAGATATTGACCAGCTCACAGAATCCTGAGGACATGTGGCTATGTGAACAGGGACAAAGCCTACGGTCACATCACAGACCCAGTATGGTGAGGAAATGGTCGCCACTGACTCCACTGCTATGGGAATTGAAGGATACCATCAGCACCACCACCACTGCTTACGGAGGGACTTGGTCCTGTTGGACCACCTCCAACAGAGAGGATCATTGATGTTCTTGCTGCTTTGCATCATTAGTTTTCCATTCAGGGCCTCATTTGAAGTATCTTCTTGGAAGAATCTAAGTCACATGAACACATCCTAACTACAAGGAAAGCTGGGTCATGAGTGTCTGGGAACTTCTACAATAGGAAGTGGGTGGGGTTTCCAACAAAGATTCAAGTCTCAAAATATAGAAAGGGACTTCAGATGTTGGTACATCCAAAAGAACGACCAGTGACCACTCCATTGAGTCCTTGACCTTCAGGCACTTACAAACTAATAGGAGAGAATATGCACACAAATGACCGTGGTCTATAAGATGTCCCACCCAAATGATGTGGACAAAGGCTGCTTCTTGCGGAAAGAAGCAGGAGATCAATTCTGGCTGGAGATGACAGGACAGAGTCAAAGAAGGGATGGCATTTCTGCTGAGTCTTAACGAGTGGTACAGTTTGGAGAGGTAACAGTGATGAGTGGGTCCAATAAAGACAATTCAAAGAATGAGGTACCCACGCAAAAAGTCCAAGGTGTGTTGGTAATGATGCGTCCTCATTGTACTAAGTAGAGGACTAGAACAGGAAGTCTAATGCAGAGATCTAGACATGAGATGAGAAATCCTAGCCAAGGTGTGTGGCCATGCTGAAGGAAAAGAAGGAATAGACTCAGGAGTAATTACAGAAGAAGGATCAGCTGAGCTTATTTCCCCTTTGAGCTCTTGACCTGGTTATAATTTCTTTTTTGTGTCTATGATGATTTGAGTAACATCTCTCTCCTCTATCATACAGATGCCCCATGAGGCAGGGCCCATGTCTGCGATTCCTCCCTCTCACATACTCAAGGGCCTCCTTAGGCCCAGATGCACAAAAGTTGTCTCCCCCAGATTCACTTAGAAAGAACAACTGAATCTGGGCTGCAGGGACCTCAGAAGAAACCAATTTATCCTGGCTAGCAAATAGGGGACATGGTTGAAAAGGGAAAACCAGTAGGTAGTGGACATTTGTGGCTTTGAGCTTACCAGCAGCCTTTATTTTGCTCAGTAGATATTTATTGAGGGGAAGATAGGTTGATAAACAGACTGATATATAATTAAATAAAGAAAAGGAAATGGAGATTTAAAAAGATGAATCAGAAGTTTTGGTTATATAGAAGTCTTATAGACATGTTGAATGTGAAGTTCGAAAGGGACATCTTAGGCAAAATTTTTTCAACCAGGTTTTGGAGACAAAAGGAGACATGATTTGTAGAATGAGGCAGCTAAGTCCGTTCCGTATCAATGGGCGATGGCTAACACATCTCAGGCATGCATGGCAATGATGACATATTACACGTGCAGTGCAGAACATTTGCATTGGGGAAAGTGACGTTTGGATACTTTCACTTTTCCTGTGCCACTGTCCAGGCATTCCCGTACTGGTACAAATGTTCTGGATATTTCCATGTGGTCTGAATGGAGAGGCGTATTCCATCTGAACAGCTCCATCCGGCTGCCTGTCCTCCCACACGTGCCGTGTGACAGAGTAAGAGTGAACATCCAATCGGGCTGGGAGAAAAAAGGGAATGTATGTCAAAGATGCAGCCCCCAAGTCCCCCCGCCACCAGGTGCACCCCATGTCCTTAAGGAGGTCTCTCCACCAGGCTATATGTGAAAGTGTGCCTTGGTCTTATGCCATAATTCATATCAAGAACTGATGAATTTTTCCTGTGAGCTTCTTAGTTTGTGTGTTTGCTTTTCAGTCTGAGGTCCAGTGACCCCAGCAGGCTTCGGTGGCTAATAGGAGTGCAGGACTTAAGGAGGCTTTCCACCAAACCCCCCTGGTCACAGCAGGATATACTAGGGAACATTTTATAATTTAAGCTGCTTTAGCCAGAAAAGAAAGCAGAACTGTTGCTTCCTTACAGTTAACTGTTCTCTTCCAATAATAGTAAAATTAAATGATGTATGTCCACTGTGTCTCCCCCAGATTCACTTAGAAAGAACAACTGAATCTGGGCTGCAGGGACCTCAGAAGAAACCAACTTATCCTGGCTAGCAAATAGGGGACATGGTTGAAAAGGGAAAACCAGTAGGTAGTGGACATTTGTGGCTTTGAGCTTACCAGCAGCCTTTATTTTTTACAAAAGACACATGCCTTTTGTTGGACAATCACACCACCCTGGTCTCAGTCCAGGCTACGAGGGTACCATGAGCCAGGAGAGTCTCTCTCTCTCTCTCTCTCTCTCTCTCTCTCTCTCTCTCTCTCCCTCCACCATGTGAAGATACAAGGAGCAGATGGTTGTCTGCAAACCAGAAAGAAGAAAGAAGGTCCTTACCAGACACTGGATCCCTCAGTGTCTTGATCTTGAACTTCTCAGCCTTCAGAACTGCGAGAAATGAATATCTGTTGTTTAAGCCACCAAGACTATGGTGTTCTGTTATAGCAGCCTAAACTCAGTAAGACAACAAGCTACTTTTGTATGAGAATTATCTGTGTATTTGTGTGTGTCCCTCATTGACCTAAGGACCCAGGGGACAAAGACTAGATATAAATGTTCCCAGAGCACCTTTGGAATCATTTACGGAAATAAATAAACCTCAGTTCTGTCCATACAGAACTGAGGGTGCTAGATCCCCTAGAATAGATGGGCATGATGGAAAACTTCTGTTCAGAGGGTTTCTGCAACCTACCCAGGGTTTCACCCCATGGATAGCTGCTTTAGCCAGAAAATAGATAACTTCATGACATGTATCTTCATTTGCTCAAGTTGTTCATGAGACATCTCCTTCAGAACTAAAAGCAAAATGCTTTGCTTCTTGGGGAAAAGGAAACTTTCTCTTAGTGGACAATAACGCTCGTGTGAGTGATCATCTTTTCTTTTTTGCTTTGGCCACCAGGAAGCCCTGAGGGAAATTTACTGCTCAGTTATTACAGTTGTGTAGGATTTTTTGTTGTTTTTTACTCTTCTTCTCTTGGTGTTGATTCTAATTTATATCTCTCTGGCCCTGTTATTCAATTTTAAATTTATGTTGTGATATGCATTCCTAATTACTTGTTGAACAAGATGTGGGATATTGATAAGCCAATGCTGACTTATAATACGATTTTTTCAAGCATGAATGCATGAGGTAACAGCGCTAAGTGTCTAGAACAAGGGGCTATTTCAGTGATGGCGAACCTTTTGAGCTCAACGTGTCAGCTTTTTGAAGAACCCTAACTTAACTCTGGTGCCATGTCACATATAGAATTTTTTTATATTTGCAACCATAGTAAAACAAAGACTTATATTTTTGATATTTATTTTATATATTTAAATGCCATTTAACAAAGAAAAATCAACCAAAAAAATGAGTTTGCATGTCACCTCTGACACGCGTGTCATAGGTTCGCCATCACTGGGCTATTTGCTTGGCTCTTATAACATGGAAAGCTTTGTTTTCCTACAACATGATTCCTGCTCTGGAGATGATACTGATGGTGAAAGTTCTTTGCTGAGCTTCTGACTAGCAATGAATTATTTAACCTTGAGAGGTTGTCTTCCAATATGTGATTAGCAAGCTCACTGCTCAACTCCACTTGGATTAATGGGTTAATGTTTAAAGTAATTTTGAGTATAAAACATTCTGGGTCATGCCTATCTTAGTTGCAATGCTGATTCTCATGTTTTTAAAAATAATTTTAGAGAGAGAGGAATGGAGAGGGAGAGAGAGGGAGAGAGAAACATTGATGCAAGAGGGAACTATCAATGGCTGCCTCCAGCATGGTCCCTACCAGGGATTGTGTCCTTACTGGGAATTAAACCAGCAACCTCAGTGCATGGATCGATGCCTAACTTCTGAGCCACTCTAGCCAGGGCTTGGTTATTGTATTTGTGACAGATAAGTGAGCATAAAGTCTTTCTGTTCTATGAAACCATTTCCCTTAGGATTCTACTGATATTACCAGAAAAATAGGTGAGCCAGCTACCAGCAAAAAGTAACCCAACCTAGACGTCAGAATATGACTCAGAGACACCAAATAAGGGACATAGAAAGAGGTTGGGGGCAAGAATCTAGGACTTGCAAGGGACCATTAAGATTTCCAGGAGAGATTACGGAAACATCTGCAAGGTCAGGGCAGGAAGTCCAGAGAGGGAAGTGCCTTCCTTAGGACTCCTGTGAGAGCGCTGAGATATTATATAACCCAGGGCCAGGGAGGCCGATTAAAGACCAGCGAGTAAACTCCAAGAAGGACCAAGAGTCCCATCCACTCAAGTCCAAGTCCTTCAGCCACACCGAGGAGCGGACAAGCCTCGGGGCTCTGGGATCCCGTGAACTGCTTAGCCAGGCCAAGGTGGAGTTCACAATTAATTGCACAACAATAAAGAATCTGTGTTTGGGAAATCTCTAGACTGCCTTTGCTTCTGTTCCAGCCCAGGCTTTGCCAATCACGGCCCCGCAAAGGGCTAATCAAAGGACAAAGCAAACAGGGTTGATTGCTGAGTTACAATCAAATAGTTGTGAAACTTTGCAATTTGGGTGCTTGGAAAATACAAGGCCTACAAAACCTCAGCTGCATGACAGCTAATTGGCCAGAAAAATACATCCAGGAGGGGCTTGGATGGCTTTGGGTATGAAAGGAATGTCTCCCTGCAGCTCCGTGGGGGCGTGGCGAGGTAGGACTGGGGTGGAGGCTGGACTACTGGGGACTCACGTCAAGCCCTGCCAGCTTGGCAAGAAGCCTGCTGCTTCCCTGGGTTGGCGCCCAGCACACAGCCAACCCTTCCTCAGGGCTGCAAACCCTGTTCACCATTCCCCAGGAGAGCGCTCACCTTCAGCCTGGCCGTGCGGAATCCCCACGTCTGAGGCCCTCCCACATCAGCCCAGCATTGTTCAGCCTGTCGGATGGCCCAGCCTCCTCCGCGTTTTCTTTAAATAGTGGGGAAACAGTTGCTCTCTGGAAATACAAGGCTGCATCCAAATTTAAAAAAGAAAAATAAGAGAGGCAAGCATTCAAGCAAAACTCTTGGACTCGGGCTCCTGTGTTAACATACCGAATAAAGGAAAACAGGAAAACAATTGCAATAGTAAAAATAGATGACTTCCTGCGTGTAAATTGTGCGCTGACCTTGTTGATTGGCGCGTGATCAGTGTTTGCTGGCCCGCCACCTCCTGCCTGCATGAGCGTGCATACCTAAGGGACAGTTCTCAGGGATCAGCCATCTCTCGCTTCTATTTTAAAAGCATTTGTTTATAGATGTGTCTGTTGGCACCGAGAACCTTTTCTCCTGGATCTCAGTGCCTGTCAGAGATTGATTCCCTCATCTTTGGTTGCATTCCTATGCGTCTACTGGAGGAGAATTTACTGAATATTGAGAACACCCTGGGACAGAGATGGTACCTGTGCATAGCACCACACACCTTGCTGACGTCACACTGCCAGCACAGGGTGGAAGAATGGAGAAAACAACGCCTCGTCCTGCTGAGAGAACATTCATCCGCTCAATGAATGAGCACTTACACATGCCAGGCACCACCCTATGCACTGGTGAGCTTACACTGAGTGGCCAGATTATTATGACCACCCCATCAGTACTCCATTGACACTTCCAAAAATACTGAATATTGAAAACTTCCTAAGCAAATATTCTCAAGGTTTTACTATTATTATTGTTGTTGTTGTTGTTGTTGTTGTTATTTGCATAACTAATTCATTTCATTGTACTGATGGGGTGGTCATAATAATCTGGCCACTCAGTGTATATTCCTGATTAATAAAAGGCAATAAGCATAGAAATAAGTAAATTACAGAGTCCGTTATAACACAGATGAATAGAAAAACAGAAAGCAGGGTAAAGGGGATTGGGCAGATGGGTGGTATTAAATAAGATAGAGCAGACCTGGATAAGAAAGCAACAGATAAGCAAAGACTTGATGTGAGGCAAGTAGCCAAGCAGATACCTCGAGAAAGTGCCCAGGCTGACACGGCAGCCCGAGCAGAGGCCCTGAGGCAGGGCCGTTACGATTAGCCATATGAGACTTGGTTTCCCTCTCTTTCTCTGTCGGGGGCCTCTCCTGGGCGACAGAGGGGATGACATTCAAGTAGCAGAAACAGTGATGAGAATGGTTCCAACAGGGGCAGCTCTTTAGAACTGGGGCGGGCTGGGTGAAAAGGAGAGGTAAAAGGTTAAAAAATAAATAAATAAATAAATAAAAAGAGCACATTCCAGGATTCCACTCCCTGAGTGGAGAGTAAGAGCTGGAATCTAAAGGGCACACCCAAAACAAGTCAGCAGGAGAGCAGGAGCCGTGACCTCGTGTTTTCGTTCCCCGCACGGTTATGAGCATGGCTCGGTGCCTTCTGAAGCCCTCGTGGAATTTGGCCTGGGATCACAGAATTTTAGGACTGGATTGTTCCTTCCTGGCCATGCTTGTTCCCTCCTAATCCCCTTCCCTGCGTCGCCTTGGTCACTGGAACTATCTTAACCATTTTCTGTTTAGGGCCACCCCAGGATAATCTACACCTCTCAGGACTGCCCCCTTCTTCTCCCCAACAAGCAGATTAATTTACTGTGATCCAAGGTCCTGGGGGGAATGCACACCTCTGCTTAAAGAGGCATCGCAGTGGCCAGGGCCTGGGGACTCAGGTATTTATCAAAAAGCATTTGATTTTCTCTCAGAGCTATTCCAGTTCCAGGATGAGAGAGAGAGAGAGGTGAAGCTAGAAGCATGTGTATTTAAAACCATTCTAGCCCTGACTGGTTTGGCTCAGTGGATAGAGCGTCAACCTGCGGACTGAAGGGTCCCGGGTTCGATTCCAGTCAAGGGCATGTACCTTGGTTGTGGGCACATCCCCAGTAGGGGGTGTGCATGAAGCAGCTGATCGATGTTTCTCTCTCATCGATGTTTCTAACTCTCTATCCCTCTCCCTCCTTCTCTGTAAAAAATCAATAATATATATATATTTAAAAAAAAAATAAAACCATTCTAGCCACCCACTGTTCTTGGGAGAAAGACAACACTCTAACCCGCATCATGCCTCTGTAGTCTGTGTTTCCGGAGTCCTCCTCCTTGTTAACTGAGCACTTGGCATTTCTCGGCGGGGCCCTGCTTTCTCCTGCCTCCAGGGATGTGGACCTGCTGTCCTGGAAGGCTATCCCCCTCTTCACCTCGCGTAAGCCTGCTCATCCTTCAAGTCCCAGCTTAGTCAGTCTTTCCTCAGGAAAGGGTTTCCTAACCCTTAAACTAGATTGTGCCACTGTCTCAGAACTTATCATGGCACCTGGCACAGAGGGGTGTGCTCCGTAAGTATTACTGCTTCATTAATGCATCTGATTGATGAATGGATGAACTTTGCACAGAAAGAGAAGCTAAGGTCAATGTGAAATTTGTTTTAAATTGCGGACCAGGATATCAAAAGTTTCTACCACAAAGAGAATGAAAGACAAGGAATTCTTTAAGGTCTGACGCACTATTCAGGCGCAGTCAACCAGGTCAATCTCCAGAGAAAGCCATGGGGATCTGTCCTAGGGTGTCCACCCTTTGGCTGAGTTAGCCCAGTTAGCTGAGACTGAAAACAAGCTGGATCCCTCTCCCCCACACCCCCTACCCCCCAGGCAGGGGTAGTAATGCAAGGGAAAGGGACCTACCAGGAAAACTAAGCACACCCAGCTGGGAGGAGCAAATAAACTAAATTACAGCAACATAATGTCAACATTTTGCTGCCTTAATCCACTGCGGGTGACCTTGGGCCAGTCACTTAACTTTCTGAATCATACTTTTTTGTCCAAAAAAAGTAAACTGGGAGACACTGAAAGATAAAAGGGTCTTAGCCAAGTCTATGTATGACCAAAGGTTCCACACAATAGTAGTAGTATTAATGATCACCGATGCTATCCCCAGCTGTTCCCCAGTACAATTTTATTAGTCCCACTGATGTTTCCTGATTCGTTTCCATTCAGGAAGCTTTGAAATAATGGTTAGCAGAGGGACACATTGCAAAAATAAAAATTCTCACTCTTTTAACTTTTCCATCCACTTTAATCCCACTGCCCATCCTTCCTCTCCCCAGCTTCATCTGGACCCCTGCCATTCCTGTGATCAATCGTGCTCTGGAGAAAACCTTCCCCATTGCAGGGGTGGGAGGGCTGGGAGGGCTGGGGCAGGGGATATCTGGCCCCGCATGCCTGTGAGTGTGATGTCCTTTTGTGGTGCCCTCAAAAACAGAAGTGAGGAAACAGGCCATCATTTATCATGTGGCTTTGTAATGGATGCTGATAATGCAAAACAGCCAGGCTGCTCTGGAGGTCGCTCCAGTGAAGTACCGAGTCAGCTGTTGGGAGCCAAGTCGGAAAGGGAGGTTCCCTATGTGGCATGCCCTCCTCTAGGGATCTCCCTGTGGTAACAACTGTCCACTTGGGAAGAGAGCCTGCCATCTGCCCTCTGGAAGGCACACAACCTCCTGCCTTATGTAGGTTGACAGTTTGGATCCTCTAGAGCAGTGGTTCTCAACCTTCCTAATGCCACGACCCTTTAATACAGTTCCTCATGGTGTGGTGACCCCCAACCATAAAATTATTTTCGTTGCTACTTCATAACTGAAATTTTGCTACTGTTATGAATCGTCATGTAAATATCTGATATGCAGGATGTAATTTCATTGTTACAAATTGAACATAATTAAAGCATAGTGATTAATCACAAAAACAATATGTAATTATATATGTGTTTTCTGATGGTCTTAGGCGACCCCTGTGAAAGGTCATTCGACTCCAAAGGGGTCGCGACCCACAGGTTGAGAACCACTGCTCTAGGGGGAGCTGAAGACTTGTCCCCATTCCAGACACTCACTCCCCGCTCCCCAAGTCCTTCCCAAGCCAGGCACACTATTGGAGGCAGGTGGAAGAGGGTGGAGCTCTTGGTGTGATGATGTCTGCTGGCCTTGAGCCAATCACTGTGGCAGAGGAAATGTAGCATTCTGGTTGGCCAGGCCTAGGTCATCTGCCCACTCTTGGTTGAGGGCGAGACTACCTCAGCCATATTCACAGCACAATGAGGCATGTTTCCGGAAGTGAAGGAAAGCAAAGTGTGGTGGGCACTATCCTGACAATGGCATGATGTCTTCTATTTCTCTACATTCCCATGCCTTTGCCTAAAGGAAGTATCAATCACTATGCATTTGTTGGCAAGAAAACACCTGAATCCACAAATGAACACATGATAAAAGCTATGGAAAGGCAGAGTTCCATGGAAGCACTTTTGAAAAAGGGGCCTTTCCCCCAAGAGGAATCCACCTAAGAAGATGCCAAGCCAAGAGAATGGCATTGCTAAAATAATGATTGGTCCAGCCTCAGACCCACTTAGCCACACTCTCCTTCTGACCTTTGCTGCTCTTCTCAATGTCACAATGGCCTCCATGTTTCTACATCTTGGGCTCATTTCTCAGACCTCATCTGACTTGCCCTATTAGCAGCATTTGACCCAGTTGATAGTGTTCTTCTCCTTGAAACCCTTTCTTTCCTTGGCTTTTAGAATATTACACTCACTTTGTTTTCTTCCTACCTCACTGGCCATGCCTTTTGGATTCTTTTGCTGGTTCTCCTCATCCCTGCAATTTCTGAATGTTCAGTGATCAGTACTTGACCTTCTTCTTTGCTGTCTAGCTTATTCCCTGGGTGATCTCATCCAGTTTATGGCTTTAATCCACCCATGTGCTATGGTTCCAACTTGTTTGTGTCTAGCATTTGCTAAACCCCAGATCTTATGTTTCTATTTGAATATTTAATAGACATCTCCAAATTATCCCTTCTAAAACTGAACCCTTGAGAGCTCTTCTTCCACTACTACCAAAAAGGAAGTTCCCCCAGAGATCCAGTCACTCCAGCAAAAATCCATAATTTTGTTCTTAATTTCTCTCTCTTATACTCCACATCTTGTCCATCAGAAAATTCTATAGGCTCTTTATTTTAAAAATATTCAAAATTGAATACCATCTCCACTGCTACCCCCCTACTCTTAACAGGTCTCCCTGCTTCTGCCTTTGTCTCCTATCCATTCTCATCCTCATGGCACATTCTGAATATGCTGGCCACACTAACCCAAGTCAGACATTCTCCTGATCATGTCACTCTGCTCCAAAACCACAGCGGCCTCTGAGTAAAAGGTAAATCATTATTATGATTTATGCAGGCCTACATAATCTGTCCCTCACTTACCCCACTCACACTATCTCCTACGAATCACACCTTTGTTTCCTCTGCTCCAGTCACGGGAACTCCTTCTTCAGACATTCCAGGCATGCTTCCACCTGAGGGCCTTTGCACCTGAACTTCCCTCTTACTGGAAAGCTCTTCCTCCAAATATCCACAGGGTTCCCTCTTCAGCTTCCTTAAGTATTGACTCAAAAGTCACCTTCTTAGAGAGGTTTACCCTGAAACCCAACACCACTCACTGCTCTTGCTCCCCTTCCCTTTTTTCTTTTTTCTTTTGTCATCATCTTTTAAAAAGAATTTATTCTTTTAAAGAGAATTTATTATTATTATTTTTACTTATGTCAGTTAAGGTCTCTTGATGGAAGATTCTTACTAAGAATTCTTACTAAGATTCTTAAAAGCCTGTGCCATTGTCAATAAAATTAGTTCATAAATATGAGAAAATATATACTTCATTCTTTTTTTAAGTCGAAGTATTAAAATGTTAAATACTTTTAGGTGTACAACATAATTTTATAGTATTTTTTCTTACCTTTTCCCAGCTTGTTTCACAATACTGTAGTGAGATAATTAAGCAAGCATTCACAACACAGAGTCTAGAACCTAAATGCATTGATTCGAATCCAGATTCTTCCTCTAACTGTTTGTATGACTTTGAGCAAGTAATGTAACCTCTCCATGCGTCAGTTTTTTATCTCTGTGAAATGAGGACAATGGTCTTATCTTATAGGTTTTTCTGAGGATTCAATGCATTACTGTGTAAAATACCTGGAAATGTTTCTCCGTATTTGCTATTACTGTTGTGGTCGTGGCAGTGGTTAGCAATCAATTTTCAGTTCACTTGATTTTGGGAGGTAAAACTTAACATCTGGATTTCTTTCCAGTTCCTTAAAACATATACCTTAATTTTATTAATTAATGAGTATATCATATTTTCCTTTTTTCTCTCTTTGAAGGTACAAGTGAATTAAATTCATTATAGGGAATATGTGGTACTATAAATAATTTCTTTAACTTTTTTCCTGCACAACCACAATATACAATCACAATGCAAGTGCAACATTGAGCTGAGTGGAATTCAACTCCCAGTTACTGAATTGACCCCATGTGAGGAACAGAAGATGAAGACAAGGTCCTTCCCAGAACCACTATCTATATAAGATCAACATGTGCACGATTAACTTCTCAATATCTGCTATGTGCTCTATGATTCTTTTATTTATATCTTGAGATTTCAGTTTTTCTCCATCTTCCAATTATCTCTTTTTTTATCATTTTGACTCCAGGATGCATTAGTTCATTTGAACCCATTTCTTGTTTGAATGTGGGAACACATGACATTAGTTGTTGACTACTTCCGACTACTTAATGAAATTGTTTTTGAAATCCTGCCTATTAACCTTTCACCTTGAGGCCCATGCATAGTTTCTGTATTCATTAAAGATTAACTCACTACCAGAGTTATTTATGAGTTCTTGCCTCAGTCTGAACCTGCTTGGCCTAGTCAAGAGACCTGGGAGATTCCAGAATGATGTCCTCAGCCTTCTCCTGAGACACTGGCTGTCCCGCTTGTCCCTCTCCTACTCTTCCCCACATGCTCTCCTCCCACCTCTCTTTACTCTCTTCTCCAGGCGGTGCAGTTGTAGCTGGTCCTTGACCATTTGACTTTGCAGTTACTTTTATAGATGTTTAATCAGGTGTGCAGATCAAGAGATGAAAAATAAAGTGTGGATGTTTTAAAATATTTATTCAGAAAACAAATTCAGCAATATTCAGTTCGGCCTCCTGTCCTTCCTGGGGGCATTGACATCAACATCCTCTGGTCCTACCGCTTAATACCCATGAAATTAATTGTTTTCTTCATGCCTGAAAGTGTCCTCACCCTCTACTCTGGATAAACAGACTCAGAAGTGGTTTATATACTAGGTTGTTTTCCTTCTGAAAGAAGATCCTTAAAGTAACTTCAAAAAACAAACGGCAACTCTAGGGATTTAAAAATAAAAGGAGGCAATGATTATGTTAAAAAGCCTTCCAGTAAGCTACAATGCTATTCATGAGAATCATAAAATAATCTTCCACCATTTACTAATATTAAAGTGTTTAGACTAATAGGAGTTATGGGGAAAGATGCCCATGAGGGTAGTTCCTTGGATCATTTTCCTGAAGGTTATCAAGATAAAGCAAAGTATCTATAGTCTGATATGGGCCACCTTGGGATATAAATCCCAGGATATTTAACTCTTGTAAGGGACACAAAGATATGAGAAAAGTGTCTCAATGGTTCCTTTCCCTAAAAAACCGACAAGGCTGGCCAAGAGGGAATGGTCCTTCCATGTTGTTTTTTAAATACACTAATACATAAGCCTTACCTTTAGGTGTATTTGTAGTCCAAGGTTAGGGATTGTGGGTCAGCTTTCCAAAATGTACTCAAGGCCTTCAGTCCCAGACCAATAATGATAAAAGGAAGGATCTACACACTTTAAGAATCTGGCTTGGATAAGCTGGTTGACAAATTATAAGAAGCACTAAAAACTCATCTCAGGAAGTTTGGAAGACTACTTTTCCCATTAGGGTCATAACCAAGCTATGACCACAAAATTTTTGGTAGACAGAGCCTGATTTTTATCAGACATTTGAATACCCCAATAAAATGGCTACATCATTTAGAAAAGATTAAAGGAATTCACATGATTCTCCAGGCCAAGGACTACTGGTGGGATATGAAGTTCAATCAGTAACCACAATAAGTAAATAAAATAAGAATTTGAGATCACAAACCTTAAAGAGATGAATGAGTTAGAGGAGACCTTCATGGGCAGGAAGAAAAACAGAAGCAATAGTGATCTCCATCCATGGTGCTCAGGAAAACAAAGTCGTGTCAGACAAGATTGAACTATCAGAGGATTTGACTGCATCATCCAAGGACTGCTTACAAAGGAAGAAAATCATCTGTTTTGTTGAAAAATTGTTTTCTGGGATTTCATCAAAGTGAAAAAGCCCATCACATGCTTACCTGAAAAGAAGCTTTAACCAACATTCATTGAAAGGAGGGTCAGGTTTTTGGACTTCAGTGAGGGCTACTGAAACCTTTGCCAAAAGGTGGCACAAAGCTGCTCTGTTTTGGGGGAAAAACGTCTCTGGGTGAGATTCTGACATTAAAGCACAAAAGTACTAATCAATTAAAATAAACAAAGAAGGAAAACCAGCTGTGTCAAATATTGTTATACCTTATTTAACCTTTTCAATGACATGTGAGGTTACAAAAAAAAAAAAAAAGGAAACTGAAGCTCAGAGAAGCAAAGTAGTTTCATCAATTTTACCTAGCCTGTAAGTTTCTACCCAGGGCTTAGACCTAGAGTGGAGAGTGTCCAGAGTCCCTCCTATTTCCACAACATGCTACCTCCATTTGGGACAATGATCTCTGTGTGGATTAAACAGGGAAAGGGCCAAGATGATGCTTTAAAGAGGTAAGCATGAGGCCTTTGTCCTACTTGTGGCTCCTTTAAGATGCAAAATGTATATTGCATTAAGTTACCACATTAGTTGGAATGCAAAGTCCTAAGTTTGGCATATAAGGCCCTCCATGATTCTCCCCCACTCATTTTCCCACCACATTGTCCTATTTACACTTCAACTAACTCTAAAACAGCATGGAGAGATGATACACACTAGGGTTCGGGATGTAGACAGTGAATAATAGAGTTATATTTTCCCAAAATAAGAAAGCTAGATCGTGCATACATGATATATCAAAAAAGAAACAAAAGATGGCTTGCTATTTGAAAGGAGTAACAATTTGGGGGGAGGAGAATACAGAACTTTAGCAACTCTTTTAATCACATCTGTTTTTCTGTGTTCCATGTTCCAACTAGTGAAAGAGTAATCAAAGCAAACAGCTTAGGAATGAAAATAACTTTATTGGGAATGTGTGGACTGAATGTAACCTGTGTGAAAGGCATGACTGAGCGAATGCCAGTGGAGACCTGAAATAAGACTGATGGTTTGATAAAGAATCAATGGAGACTTGGAAAAGATGAAAATGACTAACCCTGAAAGACAAAAACAGCCTACTGCAGAATTGGGGAGAAATTTCTATTAACCGAAAGGTGAATGGTAGTATACTGAAAAAACAAAACAAAATGATAGTCTTCCTGTGCTTTTCCTCATGAAACAGAGCAGCCCCAGCAACCTGAGAGAAGGTAGCAATGCACATAGATTTCGTCCTCTTGCTCAGAGTCACAGACTGACTCTGTCTAAGCAGAATTTAATATGTGAGTGGCTATCTTTTGAGATGGAGAGAGAACTGTTCCTTATCCCACCCCACCTCCAAGTTTCTAATCTATTTAGAGGCTATTAACCTTCCTAAAACAACATGATGATGATGATGATGATGATGATGATGATGAGAGAGAGAGAGAGTGTGTGTGTGTGTGTGTGTATAGTAAATGCATTCTTATGAGGACAGTTCTTCATAAATAGAGTAATGAGCAGAATGATAAAGGTGTGAGTCCAAGGTAAGAATTATGGTCCTTTAAATAATAATAAGAAGAGTAAGGGAGAAAAACATTTTTTACAGCACTTTGTATGGTAGTTATGAATGCAAGTATTCTTTATGCATTAACTAGTGTTTAGAACAACCCTGTATGATTAGAATAGCAAGAGCTACATTGTGGTAAAGATAAAAATAACTCAACAATTTATATAGTTAACACAACACAAGTTTATTTCTTGCTCATGCAAAGTTTGATTTAGATAAGCAGAGACTCTCCTCCATCTAGTAACTCAGGGATTCAGGCTCCCTCCATCTTTTTTTAAAAATATATATTTTATTCATTTTTTTTAGAGAGGGAGAGAGAGGAATAGAGAGTCAGAAACATCGATCAGCTGCCTCCTGCACACTCCCCACTGGGGACATGCCCGCAACCAAGGTACATGCCCTTGACCGGAATCAAACCCGGGACCCTTCAGTCTGCAGGCCGATGCTCTATCCACTAAGCCAAACTGGTTAGGCGGCTCCCCCATCTTATGATACCACCCTAACGCACTGTGGCAGAGGACAGGGATGCAGAAGGCAAACCAGCTACTAACTGCATTAGCCTTCCACTCCCAGACATCTGGTCACATGGCCCCAGTTACAGCAAGGAAGGCTGAGAAATGTTGAGGAGCTCATAGGTATCCCAGTGAACACTGTCTCTTTCAGTGCTCATGAGGAAGGCCATAGCATAATCTCTGTGATTTTTACAGATGATAAGAAACTGGCATAAAGCAAAAATAACTTACCCAAATTCACACTGTTAGTAAGTTGCATATCTGCTATTTTAACCAGATGAAATTATACTATTTTATCTTTCCAAAGTAATAGAAATACCGATGATTTTATGAATGATTTCTACCAGAGAAACAAACTGTGGGTGGAGGTAGCAGATCTCTCATGGGACCCCAGAGCCAGATTACATGAGTACCAGCTGGACACTGGAAAGTAGGCAGTAAAATGTGCAGTCACATTTCTGTAGACCTGAGAAGGGACTCAACCAGCACGCCAGTGCTCAACAAAAACAATTGAGGGAAATTCCCACATCCTGCAAGCGTAGCATCTAGATATACCTCTCTTACTGAGGATAAGTAGCATAAAAAAATCAACTCGAGACATATGTGGGAAGTATTGAAAATCCAAGGTAAAGGGAATGGGATACTCACAAAACAGGAGTCTATGCTCAAGAGCAGGGGTGGGCAAACTTTGTTGTCTGGTCCAGATGGTAAATACTGAAGGCTCTGCAGGCTATACTGCTTCTGTTGCAACTGCCCAGTTCTGCAGAGAGGCACCAAAGCAGCCACAGACAAGACATAGATGACAGGGAGTGGCTGTGTCCCAATAAAAGCCTATTTACAAAGACAGACTGTGGTCCAGACTTGACCCATGGGCTGCAGTTTGCCAACTCTTGCTTTAAAGAGTAGAAAATTAGGAAATATAAATGATTAATAAACATTTGTTGAAGAATATTCAATTTGGTAGGAATCCAAGAATTATAAATCTAAACAGTGAAGTGATTATTTATCAACAAACTGACAAATATTTTTAAAGGATTTATTGTTAGAAGAGTTTCAGTAGGATGATTTTATATTTCTAATAAGAATGTGAATAGCTTGAATATAACTTAGCTTGAAATTAATTTCTTGTATAAATTACATATAGAAAACATATATATGCGTATTATGTTAAGTGAAATAAGTCAGACAGAGAAAGACAAATACTGTATCATATCACTTATATGTGGAATTTAAAAAGCCAAACTCACAGAAACAGTGAGTAGAATGGTGGTTACCCAGTGCTAGGGTTGGGGAGGGGGGATGGGGTATCTGTTGGTCAAAGAATATAAATTTCCAGTTATAAGATAAGTAAGTTCTGGAGATTGGATGTGCATCATAGAGACTATAGCTAACAGTGCTATATTATATACTCGAAAGTTGCTAAGAGAGTAGGACTTAAATATTTTCACCCCAAGAAAAGGTAATTATGTGAGGTGATGAAGGTATTAACTAACCTTATCATGGTAATCGCTTATTTAGCAATATATAGGGCATCAGATAATCATATTATACACCTTAAACTTACACAATGTTATATGACAATTACATCTCAATGAAGCTGGAAAAATATATACATGCATATATGTATTCCAATTTTATGAATATATTTAAAACTGCATAAGCTCTCATAATTAGGAAAAATTTACAAAATACAAAAGGAGACTCATGGGCTTTGAATCAGACCTGATTTGAATTCTTTGCTATACACTACCTGGTGATCTTGGCCAAATTACTTCATACATCTGATCCTCAATTTCCTTATTTAAAAAAATGACAGATATAGTCATATCTACTTCACATGATTTTTTAGAGGATTAAATTAGTTCATGTATACATAAAGCATCTATTTCTAGTGTGTATTAGGTTCTCAATAAGTATTGGTTACACTTTGAAAAAGGGATACAAACTTGAGATTTCACAGAAAAGGCAGAGAGAAAACTGGGAAATGATCATTATAAAAGCTTTGAAAGTTGAAGAGAGGGACGTTTTGGTTTTTTTTGTTTTGTTTTGTTTTGTTTTTGCATGTGGTGTTGGGGATGGTGGTTAGGGAGAAGAGGTGAGCGGGAGAAGAGAGAGAAGAGACAGTGAGAAAGGAGTGGGTGGAGAGACAGAGAAAGAAGAAGGGAGATTGACTCTTGTTTTAGATGTTTTGGTGACTGGTGGATTGTGGAAGTTTTTTTAGTCAGGAGTCAGGTGGCTGCAAAGCAGGTGGTCTAGGGTTGAAAGAACTGGGATGGAGGAAGAAAGTACTATGGCTCCTTTTCTGAACACAGGGACTGAAAGCAAAACTTTCTCTTAGAGGGAAACCAGCAAAGAGGCCCTCAGGGACTAGGGTCCAGGGCCAAATGGGGGCTTACCAACATGAAGCTCAGCCAGCAAGTGCTTGTGCCTGATGAACAGGTGGACCTTATGAGAAAGGTCATGGATCGAATCCCAGACCCTACCTTTGTGAGTTTGTTCCCTGAGTCTCACACTGCAGCAAAGCTCCTTGACAAAGCACAGGGGATGCAGAACATTGAGGGAGGTGATGGAGGAGAAAGGGAGATCAGATTAAAGGATTTGGCTCTCACAGTGGGGTCTTCAGGGCAGAATTATCTGCATCCCAGTGCAGGTCACCAAATAGTCTTCCTTAGATGACAAAGCCCCTTTCAAGACACCAAAGAGGCCCCAATAGCAGTTGGACAACAGTTCCTCAAATATCTCTCATTCTCACCTCCAAGAACAGCACGAAGAGTGCTTTGCAAAATTTCCCTTCTCTTGTTTCTTCCTCACATTTCCACCACCACCCTACATCCCATATGTCTGCTCTTTTGGCTGACTCCTTATTCACATCTTTATTTCTCAGCATTGGTGCCCCTTTCTCTGTCCTCCCAGGAGGATCAGCTATGGCTTCTAGAATCTGACACTGAAATCTAAGTGACACTCACTGCTCTGCAATGGCATTGTCTGTGTGCCTGTCTGTCTCACCCACTATATTGTGGTGAGCAATTTGAGAGCAGAGACGCTATCTCATGCCCATCATTGTCTAGCTCCTAGAACAGTAACCAGCACACTACTGTAGCTGGGCTCTTCTCTTGGTCACTTTTCAGCATGTGTCCTTCACTACCACACTCAACACAGTTCCCTTGGTGCTTCAGGACCCAACTTCTGACACACAGGACAGAGTGATCCCACGAATCACTGCGTGGAAAGCAAAGAGGAGCTGCAAGAAGTGAAGACATGGTACACAGTGGGACTGATGGACTCAGCTGTGGCCACAGAGACGACCACAACTGTGAAACAATTGCATACTTTCCACCTGCTCATCTGCAAGTGCCACTTTGGTTTCACATTTCTGACAATATTTTAAATGTTTGGCCAACTACTGGGCAAATCTGAGTGTAGGAAATCAGTCTATTAACCTCCAACTTGACTTGTTCTCCCTACAATTTTGAACCTAATTCTGTAGTCTGTACTTGGCAATCAGTCAGCAAATCATTTCGGTAGAACTGAGGCCATGATACCCTTGTCAGTAAGGCAATCGGAACTGCAACCACTGTTTATGGAGCATGAACTCTAAGCCATGTACCAGGTGAAGTGCTTTACATGCATTATTTCACTTAGTCCTCATAACAAACCTCTGAGATGAACATTGTTGGAAACATTTTTGCCCCAACTTAAAAAACGAAGAAACTAATGGAGTTTGAGTAACTTTCCCAAAGTCACACATTTAAAAAGTGTTATAAAAAGGATTTGAAACAAGTCTTTCTGCCCTGTCCAAACTGTACTGCCAAGAATCGTGGATATAAGAGACTCACTAGAAATCACTCAACAGAAGTTTAGTTTGGCAAGACCCCAATCTCAAACTATATATTCCATTATGATGCAAAGTGACTTATCTGAGAGACCAGGGGTTGGGTTGGACTACTGATAATTATGCTGCCTTTAAGAGACTTAGGTTGTAGTGGTAGCAATCACAGACCTCAAAAGCATGTTGGAAGTTGACCCCAATTAACACCACTGAGCATACTCAGTTTAGCTCTAATATCATGTAACTGCTACAACATCCTTAAAGGTCCGGGCTCTGTTTTCCAGGGTCATTGATGACAGCTTTGTTTTCAGAACAAACAACTAGAGTGGGATAAGGATTCCCAGGGGATATTTAGTCTCAGTGTCTATGACCCACATTGTAATCCCTAGAAACAAACACAGTCCACTTGCCAAAAGGTCTGCCCATCAAGTTGGTTCAGACAAAGGTATAACGAACACAAAGTGAAGAAGGTTACTGAGTAGAGGAAAATCTCACACCATTAACGAGGCAGCAAGACAGACCTACTTTTCTAAGGGTTTAAGAGTGCCTGAGGTAATGATTCGCTCTGACATAGATTCAAACCTTTGGTAGAAGAAAAGCTTATAGCTTAATTTTGCAAGACCCAGCATAGAAACTTGTTGGGCCTAGAGAGATGGGGTCTGAGAAAATTGGATTAGATCTCTTGATATAAGGACTTGAGCAATCCGAGAGGAAAATGCAATGATAAGTAACTGTAGCACTCAAGTCCCTCCCCTGTGCAATATTTCCATTCCAGAGATCAGGAGCTGGAAAAGCAAACCAGCACTGATCTGTTCCCTCCAGTAAGTGAGTTGACCCTGCACTGCAACAGCTTTGGCTCCTGGTAACTGGAAATAATAAATCCTCTTTATAGACAGTAGTTTTGAGCTGCTACTTTCTTCTTTTTAGAATAATAATAATTAAAAAAAGGAATGATTGGCTCCTGAAAGATAAGCTTCAAGAAGAAAGACTGCTCCATCTTCTCTTGTTATTGGTAATTCTACGTTTATCTCACCATCCATTTTGGTCAGTAGCCACCTTCCCTTTTTTGACCCCAAAGCTATACATGAGCTTGTTTCAATGAGCTCTTCCCAACATTCTCATTACCCCTATCATTGAACTTACTCTACTATATTATAATTGTTTGTGTGTCTTCACATATGAGAATTCAAGCTTTTGGTCTTATTCATTTTTTTTATGTCAGTGTTTAGCACAGTGTCTTACACATGGCAAGTTTTAAGAAAGGTATCTTGAATGAATTCACAAATGGATGTATGGATGGATGAGTAGCCACAGGTCCTCTGAAGATGCTCTGGAAGATACTAGTACATCTGGATGATCTCTCAGAACATTCCAGCTCCTTCTGTGTTCTTCAGATGAATCACTTAACATCGCTAGGTTCACTTTTCTTATTTATAAAATGAAAGCAATGCTGCCCGTTTCATTAGGTTGTTGTGAAGCTCAAAATAAGAACTTCATACTGGGTGCCTATCCATGAACCAGACACTGTTCCTTTTTCACTCTCTCTACATTCAGTCTGTCTTTTACTAGAAGACGTTGACCAGGATTGCACTGGGGCAGCAGCTATGCTGTTTGTAATGTGGTAAAATGATAACTTGCTCCCAATAGCTCAGTTGTTTGAGTCTGATGTGTTCAGAAGGTTTTTCCTGGAGGTGGGGGAGGAGGGACTATATCAGTTCCTCAATTCAGTTTACCTTACAATATAAATTTTGTATGTTAGAGTATTTAAGAATAGGGCCAAAACTTCCACTTCCCACAATATTGAAAAAATAAAAGTACTACAAGAACCTCCCTAGCTTACAAAACCTAAAAATTCTTAATAAAAGGTATTACAATGCTTATCTAAGTTGTCAGGAAAATAAAGGAAATCATAGAGGCTAAAAAAAAAAATACAATAAAGCACAAGTTTTCAGAAGTTACCTTTCTGAAGTAATGGGTCCCATTACTTATCCCTAGTAGTGTAGAGTCATCATTTTAGCAGGGGTCAGCATACAACACCTAGGACCTGAACAAGGTGAGGACAGAAAAAGATCCCTAAATAGGCCAGGACCTAGGAGTTGACATCTTTAATGCAAGAGTAAACCAAAAGAAGAAAATGTATCCCACAAAGGAAAATAGTAAAAAAAAAAAAAAATCTTTCTTATCTCAACCTTGGCTCTAGGTAGAGTCTACCCTAAAAATTTCTATCCATAAGAGGTCCTCGTGAGAATTTAGAGACAAAATCTAGAATTTAAACTACCTATGTGGTCCCAACATATCTACCTTTAAAATTTAATTTAAAGTGACTCATTATTATCAATGCCTTCCTAGATAAATATAAATTAAACCAAGGTCTCAAATAGTTTCCTTGGGAATTTTTAAACTCACTGAAATATAAAAATATAAAACAGAAGAGGAAACAAGTCATTTGATGGAGAATAAGTAGAAATAGCAAACAAAAACATAGCTACAAAAATGGTTGATATTGGAATTAGTAATTATAGAGTACTAGAGGCCCAGTGCACAAAATTCATGCATAGGAGATGGGGATCCCTCAGCTCAGCCGGCACCCTCTTGCAATCTGGGACCACTGGCTCCTAACCACTCACCTCTCTGCCTGCCTGATCGCCCCTAACTGCTCTCCCCTGCTGGCCTGATTGCACCCTAACTGCTCTCCCCTGCCAGCCTGATCGCCCCTAACTGCCTCTGCCTCAGCCCCTGACACCGTGGCTTTGTTCGGAAGGATGTCTGGAAGACATCTGGTCTAATTAGCATATTACCCTTTTATTAGTATAGATAAAATAAGTAGGTTTGATATACTTACTAAAAAATAGAATATCTGAAGTATAATAAGGTACCAGAAACTATGAAATATGATCAAGTGAGATCAACCGAAGGACTTGTATGCATGCATATAAGCATAACAAATAGATGCAAGACACTGGGAGTGGGGTGAGGGCATGTGCCGGGGGGTAGGGGAGGCTGGGGTGGAGGGGAGGAGACATATGTACTACTATTTGTAATACTTTAAACAATAAAAAAAATATGATCAGGTGGATTTGAAAAAAAAAATTTCCAAGTAATAAAAACACATAACAAATGAGACTAATGATCCAGAGAATTGATATGGCATTAGATACAGTGGAAGAAAGAATTAGTGAACTGGAAGAAAAAAGTTGAGATTTTTGGTCTTTGTTCACTTTAAAAAACACACAAATTAAAAGTAATTTATTATGTAATATTCTGTGCCTATAATGGAATATATGAATTATATATTATCCACTGACCAACTGAAGAATCCAATATTAAGAATGTAACTGAAACTAGCTGGATCCTCCCCAATCCCATTCTACTTTCCTTTCAAACATAACCACTTTCCTGAATTTTTTGTTTATCATATTCTTGCTTTCCAAAAATAGTTAACTACAATGTAGGTATAACCAAATAATATTTGTTCAGCTTTGCTTGTGTTTGTGCTAATATTTATAGTGCTTTTATTAACTGTCTTATACATTTCACCTAATGCACATGTGCAAGAATTTATCTAGAGTACACACACCTAGGAGTGGAACTGTAGGGCCACAGAAATGTAATCTTTACCTGTGCTAGGCACTGCCAAGTTGTTTTCCAAAGAAAGTGTACTATTTTCCAGTCCTAACAGTAATGTATGAGATTGTTTTCTACATTCTAAACATCTGTCATTGTCAAACTTCATAATTTTTTTGTCCATTTAGTGCAGGGGTGGGGAACCTTTTATCTGCCAATGGCCTTTTAGATATTTATCACGTCATTCTCAGCTCATACAAAATTATCAACTTAAAAGTTAGCCTGCTATGTTTGGTCAAACATCTAATTAACTCACCGCTAATGCCTTGGCAGCACCAGACCGAATGATTTCGAGGGCCTTATATAGCCTATGGGCTGGACCTTCCCCACCCCTGCTTTAGTGTCTGTAAAATGTTCTCATTATGAGTTTCATTTGCATTTTCCTGATTACTAACAAAGTTGAGAATCTTTTAATATCGTGAATAGTCATCCGCATTTCTTTTTGTGAATTACCTTATCATGTCTTTTGTACATTTTTAAACAGGTTGTATGCATTCTTTATATATTCTGGATTCTGGTCCTTTGACTTATGTGATGTCAAGATTTTCTCCCAGTTTGTGGCTGATATTTTACTCTCTTTATGATATTTTCAGTAAACATAAGTTATTAATTTTAATGAAGTAAATTTTATTTCCTTTTTTATTTTATTTTTGTGTGTGTGTGTATCTTTCAGTCTCATGAAAGAGTCATTCATTGTAAAAGGAAAATCTTTAAAGTTTTAGAAGAAAATACAGAATATCTTTATGACTTTTACGTAAGGAAAGATTTCTTAAACATGACCCAAAACGGGTTAATCATAAAACGTTGCTATGTTCACGAACTTGTTAAAAGATTTTTAAGATAAGTTCAGCGGCATAAGCTGAGCCATTGTTTTCATTATTTTTTCCTGGAGAAATACACTGCTCGGTGCTGCTGAAGCGGTGGTACCAGAACAAAGGGCTGCCCGCGCAGCCTCACAACTGCGTGTGTCCTAATTCTCATCCTTCTCACCCCCGCGGCCACCACCTTCCCAGAAGGGAGGCCCAGGCACCCACAGCAGTTTCTTCACCTTTAGTTGTTCTTTGTTATTAGCACTGATGGGGGTCTGTTTCCGCTAATCTTAACTGCAGCAAAATGCTCCAGGATGTCTATTCTTCTGGTTACATATGGAATTTCCTGGACTTCAGTTGATTGCTTGGGATGGGGGCTGATTAGATGCAGCTATTTCTAGGCATCCTTGCCTTTTCTTTCCTGAAAAACCATTGTGTTAGCAACATATTTTTAGGTGGGGCTGCAATATTCACATACATTTTCTTCTCTTTTTCACCATACAATTTCAGATCCTGTTTTCTTCCAGAAAACAAAACAAAAAAACTTTAGCATCGAATGCTACTTTCCACAGTCCTATTCTTTGTAATAAAATTTATGTAGTCCTACAACTATACTGTTATCACTTTTTAGCATTTTGAGGCCATTTTCCCCCTGTGTGATTTCATGAGACTTCCCTCACACTCCCCAACACCCTCCCCTTTCCCATATATCTATTTATGGATCATTATTCCCTTCTCCATCAACATCTTCTCAGCATAGCTGAATGCTCCAGGGAGATGGGGCTGGTTGGAGGCTCTGCCATGATAAATGGGTCTCTTTTCACTCTTCAGTAATGGGCTGGCTTCCACTCAGAGGAGCTAATTTCTTTGTAGCTACTTGGATAACCTAAGTAGATTAGGTTACCAGTATTGCTGCTTATCTCATTCTAGAATCAATGATCCAATTCACATGATTACCACCTATAAATCTGGGGAAACGATTACACGGAAGCCCAACTAATTGATTAGTGGGTATTTCCTGAAATGAGTCATTTACAAAACTCTGCCTTAGTTCCTAGCCTATTTCTGAGACAATTATAAGCTAGTGAGTTGCTCATTTGCTGACTGTTTGATGGTAGCAGTTTATTCCTGGTGTAATGTCCGAATCACACCCGTTTCTCAGGGCTCTGGCCCCTGGTGCTTTCTCATCTCTTTGTCCCGTGCTTCTTTCTGAAGACCTCTGAGGAAGATGCCCAGTTTGTGACACAGCAGATCCTGAGTTTCCAGCTGTCTGTTGATTTTGATGGCACTGAAGTGTCCTGGTCCTGTTTATCCTGGAAGCAAATTGTAAACAGAATCTGCTTCCTTCTGCCTTGCCTTCCCACATCCAACTGACCGTGTCAGAGGAAAAGGCCAAAAGAGACGTGTAGGTAGGAGATAAACAGCGTGCCCTGCCTCTCCTCCCAAGACCCGTATGCTAATGGGACGTGCCCAAAGATAGTGGCCGCTCTCCCGCTGAGTGTCTCCTGGAGGCTGGAATCCTTATTTTTCCAATCAGATAAGAATGAGGTATTTATAATTTTGAATGTGCCAGGCACTAAATTACAAAATGTTCCTTAAAATCTGAATGGGACAGGAAGTCAGATAATAACTGCTGTCATACACATGAGCACTTTCTATGAACAAGGTTATTTGTGCTAAGATTTTTGCCTACAGCATCTTATTTAATCTTATAACCATCATGTGTCCTGGGTGTTATCACCTACATGAGAAAACCATAGCTGAGAGAGGTTGGGGATACATTTCCTAGGTCATTTAACTAATAAGTGAAGAAATTAAATTCAAACATAGACTTAGCTAACTTAATGGTGTATGCTTTTAACCATACACCGTTCTGCTTCCCTCATCTATAAGGCTAATATGCAAAGTGTCTGCACTGACGACCAGGGCGTGGCATGGAACGAAGGAAGGCCCTGGCCAGCAACTGGCAGCTGGAAGGCCCCTGATCACTGGCCAGGCCTAGGGACTCTACCCATGCACAAATTTTGTGCACCGGGCCTCTAGTTAAAAAATAAATGATAGGGCAGAATTACATGGTACTAACTAAAAGGAGGTCAGAAAGAGGAGAGTTCATGATGGCCTGGAGCAGTCATGGGCTACAGAGTAGAAGGAGGGGGCCCGTGGAGAGCACCTAACCCCATGTTCCTCAAACTTTTTAAAAAATTTGTGGTAAAAAAACACATGATAATTTTTAAAATATGGAATGCTTCATGAGTTTGTTATCTTGCACCGAGGCCATGCTAATCTTCTCTGAATCATTCCAATTTTAGTATATGTACTGCACAAGAGATCACTCTCAAACTTTTTAACTTACATGAAGTGAATTTTACATCATGAGCAAGTACTAGTAAATACACACATATATAACTGAAACAAATTTTTACTTTGTAATACTTGCCCTATTCCATGCAGAGCACTCCGTTTTTCTACTATGCTTCATGTCTGTTTTTAAAATAATTCTAGTCATAGTTTATTAAATAGACTTTCTGACCTACAATACTGATCTAGAAACCTCGACAGATGGGGAAATCAAGGCCCGGAGAAGAGTTGAGTCCCTAGCCCACTGTCTTGAAAATAGTCATCCTAAGTGTCTTTGCTTTATCTCCTATGTGACCCAGCACACCCATATGGCACCTCAGTGCGGAGCTGGGATAGAATCCAGATTTCCTGACTCCCAGTCCAGGCTTTTTCAGTCAAGGGAAGTTTGTCAAAGAGGAGGGACTCTCCCACGGCAGTTTCTTCAATGGTGTGGGTAGAAGTGGGAGGAAACAGTGAAGCTGTGGGAGACTCACACCACACCCAGTGGGCCTTGTTCAAGGTCACAAGGTCACAAAGCTGTCTCATTCCAAAACTACCCTCTTTCTCTGGTTGTCTAGCCTGGTTGCTCACTCAAATCACCTGAGAGCGCTCCAACAATACTAATGCCCAGCTGCACTCAGATTGATTTAATCCAATTATTTAAGGATGGGGTGTTTTCTAAAAGCTGCCCTGTTGGTTTTATTATGGAGCTATCACCTCAATGCAGTGCAGGAGATGTCCTTTAACACCACTCCTGCTTACCCTTCCAGCCCCAGAAAAAATGCCCCCTTCCCAATCTCATGGAGCCCTGACTCAAATCACAGCCAAAAGGAACTGCCTTTCCATTATTGGATTCATCCAGCACTCAGATCCCTTCACCCTGTGTTCGACTTCCTGCTTCATGCCTTACTCATCTTTGTATCCAAGCATGCAATGAAATGTACAGAATACCCTCTGCTCAGATGGCTCTTCTTCCCCATACCACCCAGATCTCTGAAATCTACTGTGATTCACCTACAACTCCTAATGAGGGTGATGAAAATTCTCCCCAGGGTCAATGTTACTATCGGACAAGAGGGACACTCTCTAGGGGCTGCAGAATCCAAATGGCAATGAGACTGCAGTATCCCTTCTGGTGTGGCTGGGCTTTCTCTACAATCTTTCCTCTCCAGTTGTCTCCTCCGGGTTTTCAGATTTCTGACAAGGCAGTGTGGCCTGGTGTGCAGGACCCTAGACAGGAAATGGGGAAGAAACACTTCCTGACCTGATCACGCTGTCTGCCTGTCATGCCATAGGGCCTCCCTTTTTTGTTTTGTGAGCTAGGAATGACAACATTCCTAACTCAACTGTCACCCTCCGCTCCGTTTCCTCCTGGAGATTATATAAGAACTCTTGTATATGAAAACAAACCTCGTTCAAGTCCGTGAGCTTTTCTGAGGACAGCTTTGTATAAATATAAGATACCTTTTGTTTTTGTTTGTAGCCCAGGGGATTTGCAGAAAGAAGCTGAGAGCCAGTGATGCTCGTTTTTATGGGCAGAAAATAGCTGCTGGAAAAACAACACGATGTGTAGAGCACAATGTTCTGATCGAGCAGGCAGAATTATCTTTCCCAGGCAGCCAGGGACACAAAACACCTGGTGCACACGTTTCCTGCCCCTTCACATATTTTGAAAGAAAGAGACCTTTACCCTGACCTGTCAAGCAATGATCTTCATGAACTTCTGTCCACAGACTGTGACTGTTATCTTGGCTTGCTGCTGTGGATTTAAGTGGTAAACACAGCTGATTCTCACTCATGGGGCGTCTTCTCCAGACATCCCTCAGACCTTATCAGATCCACACATGCATCTCTTCTTCCTTAAAATGCAACCATTGGATGTGCTAACAGTCGGGGGCTTCCTGCCACATTCGTTCAATACCGTGTTTGGTGCCATTGAGAAGACAGGGATCTTGATGAGTTGATTCTGACCCTGTAATTGCTTTACATCTTTGAGGGAGAGAAAACAAAATAAATTCACTGAGAACATTTAGAGAGTAATGCAAATCTATTCATAATAAGATTCACTTCCTACCTTAAGGGCTCAAAGGTGTTTAAAGGCTCAAGGGCGTTTAAAGAAGGAAATTGATTCAATTTCACTGTTGCACTGGCACATCTTGAGGGAAGATTTTGATAACTAGCAAAGAACTTGCCCTTAAATTCATGAAAACACTGCAGAAAACTCTGAAAGCACACAGAAAAACATTCTGGAGGAAAATAAAAGTTAGGAGAGGGAAGTAATCTATTATTCAACTTTTCATAGCATATAGGAAGGCATAACAATGTTGATTTAACTAAATGTTGACCTAACCAAAAATTATGAGATAACTATATTCCGAGGATAAGTTGAAGGAAGAGGAAGGATGCATATGAGGGCTAAGTACAGAAATGCAAAAGAAAGCTAAAGCCTCACATTCCATGCTGGGAAGACAATATATGATGACTAACTCTGAAAAAAACAAACAAAAAGGAGCAATATTGGCATTATTTAGAGACATGAATAAGTACCAACTGGCTAAAAGAGATGAACATGATTGCTTTTTCTGATAAACAGGAAATGATGGAGGGCTGTGCTGCTTTCAGTAATAAACCTGATGAAACTATTCGACTCTGAACTATGTGTGTCTATACAACTTCAGTGAAACAAAAAAGCAAAAAAGAAGAAACAAGCAGGAAAGAAAGAAGGTAGAAATCAGTGTGGGAAAGTTTCATGGAAGAAGAAGAAGACGCAACACAGGGGAAGGTGCTCAATGATATCGATGAAGTGAACAAAGGAAACGTGAAATGGCCCTTGAAGGACAAAAGCATTGAGGAGGTGGAGGAAGGAGCAAATAGCTATTGCTGGGAAAACCAGATAGCACAGCAGTTTAAGTCCTGACTTTGGAGTAAGGCAGATTGAGCTGGGTATGCCACTCATAGACTGTGTGATTCTGAGCAAGTTAAGTAACCTCTCTAAGCTTTACTTTCCTCTTATATGATAAGTACTAACAATACCTCCATCATAGATTTGGTGGAGAAGTAACCAAATAAGCATAAACTGGCAAACTCTTAGCACAAAGCCAGGAATATAGGAGCTCCTCAATGTTTATTTATTGTTGTTATTATTGGTATTATTATTATCATCATTATTGAAAACAGGCAAGAATTACTTAGTCTATATTTGGGGAAAATATATTCTCCCTATAATAAAATAATCCAAAACTTGATATTGAGCATTATTTATGTAAACTTGAGTAGAAAGAACCTGCCCACGATAGCATTATTGTTTTCCTCAAGCTGGGATTTCTTGCCTCTCCCCTTTCTTTCAGTTTCCTTCCCAGCCCCACTACTTCATATCCCCCTGTGCCATAGTGAGCCCCCAATCCCTCTTCTCTCTCCCATTCTCCTTCTGCCTTCTCTTCTCCCAGTGACAGCCTGGTGAGTCGTAAGGGATGGATCTGTGATGGTGTCCTTTCAGGCAATGATGACAGAGTGTGGGGCCTGGGGACAGAGATTTTCTCGGATGCTTCCCAATCCTACCCAGTCATGTATAAACAGCTAATGACCTCTAAAACAAGGAGCACCCAGCAGCACAATTCTGAGCTCCTTTACAATCAGATTTTTAGTAGTAAGAGTTTAAGGAATTCTTCATTTTTTTTCTGGTGGAGACATGGATTCACCATAGAGGCCATGACATAGCTAAGCCATGATGTCACAAGTCAATAGGGCTGCCATATACATACCACTGGGTAGTTTGAGCACTGCACATAAATGCCACAGGTAGGCATTTGCTTATCAAGTTATGAGATCCCACTCCTCTCCATAATCCACCCTATGGATGACAGTCATGTTCTCACTGAAATGTACTTAGTCACATTCTTAGATTCAGAGGGCTCTCTTGGCTTCAAATTACCTACAGGATAAAACCCAAGATTCTTAGCCTGGCAGATAAAGCTTTTCACATCCATCCCTGCCTTTTCTCCTCATCTCCTACCATAATAAACTTCTCCCCAGTCCCCACAAACACCGTGCCTTTTTAGGACATGGCCCTTTCATCCCAATACCTTTCCTACACTTCTTCACTTGGTAAACTCCTGCTCGTTCTACACAAACCAGCTCCGGTGTCATTTCCGAAGTAAAAGCTATCTCCAGCCTTTGGAATCTACAATCCTTTGCTCTAAGATGTTTAGAGTCCAAAAGGCAAGCACATAGTACATGCATAAGAAATATTTCTTAAATGAACGAATGAGTCCTGACTTTAGTAATAGCACTTATTATGATGTCCTACTTACTTATTAGTTCCTCATCAGACTGAGCTTCTCAAAAGGGTAAGGTCAAGGGAGATTGTGTCTTTTAAATCTGTATTCTGAGATCTTAGCACAGTGAGTCATATAGGAGTTAGACAAATGAATGAATTTTCCAATATGTATTTTGGAAAAATTATTTTTTTTTCTCACTGTGCATTATTTCTTACATGATTAGATTGCCCTTCTCTGTTAATGTTGGGTTGGGAGGAAGGGGAGTGAAGAGAACAGGGGCCTTTTGTTATCTTCCCTCTCTAGAATATACCTGGGAATATGAAGTGGGGTGCTGTCTTAAGTTAGAGTCCCTGGAGTCAGAGGCTGGGATGGGGAGTCCTGTGCAAGTGCTCACAGGGAGACCTTGTAAGGGAGTGAGGGAAGCAAGAAAGGACATGAGAGAAGCAAAGCGAGGATATGGGCTAAACTGCATGCAGGCCTTTGCCCAATCCCATAGAAAGTTCTGGGACAGGATAGCCTCACAGAATTGTCCCATTTTGAGGCAAAGGAATAGGTTTTTATACTCCTGTATCGGTATCATGTTGCAAACCACACACCGAAGTAGGGGACAACCTCCCAGGCATTTCTGAGTGGAGCAGCTCTGGTGGCCAAGAGAAGCCTTAGTCACCAACACACACAGCAGCTGAGTAAGAAGATAACAGACTAGTAAAAGGATGCGAGTAGCACAGCAAAAGCCCCTACCACACCCCTAAACACAAGGATAGAAAGTGTTTACTCCTAGAAGGATTATCCAAGACTTTACTTAAAACCTATCTACTCCTGTTTGATCAACAAGTCTAATCAACATGGCTATCTGGGCTGGTTTCTCACTCTTTAACAGACTCTTAAAGGTAAGCACATCACTTTAGCAAAAAAAAACAACAACAAGGGGACTCCAAAAAGCAGAGCATTCTGGAACTTTGTATTGTAGATCCCTAGAGGGCAGCAAATTAAGGAAAAGTCTAGAAAAACTGAGGTTTGCAATAAGAAGAGGTTAAATAAGCTATGTCTGGCATTCTATAATTAAGGACACAGGGTGATATGCAACATAATTTTAAAAGATGTCATTTGAAATTTGGAAACTTAAGCTATGTAAACAACTACATAGACATCTTATTTTTGCAGAGTATCTGCCTCCCCACCAGCCCTCAATGACTGAGGTGTTACTGAACTATACCTTGGAGAACATCTGACCTCAGGAGCCTGTTGAAACTTCTTGGACAGTAGCATAACTTCAGACTTGTTTAAACATTCCGACACTTCTGATTCTATCACATATAGTATATACACAGTCTGGCATAGAGGGAGCTCTAGCCTGGCATCAGACATATGGAGTTCAAGCTCCTCTACTATCATTAACATCTGGGTAGCCCTAAGCAAGTCGTTCATCTTCTCTGAGTCTCAATGCCTTCATCTGTAAAGGGGAAATAATCATATTTATCATGTTACTAATAATATTTATTATAGAATATTACATATTATACCAATGTAATATATTATTATATTAACAATATTATTGTTGTTGTTGTTATGGTGATGCTTCATCAGCCTGCTGTGAGGAGCAAATGAGATAACATTTGTGAAGTTGCTTTGTAAAGGTCAAAAATTAATTAAAATGAAGGTATTGTATTTGGCAAAGCAACCACCCTTTCATCCCTTTCTTCTTTCCGATGAACATTTTGACAGTTTTTCTAAACCCCTAAAACTGGTGAGATACACATGGATGCCATTTCCTATAGGTTTACTCTGCCCCAGCTCACCACCATCTGGCCTCTGAGCTGCCCTCCCGGAGGCCGCCTGCACCATTTCTTGCTCCTATTTCAGATGACTGCCTTTGGAGCCTGGGCTCCTCAGGAAGGACATTGCACAATCAGAAACCCCTGATTGGCGAGGCTGTAACTTTTTTTTTCCTGGAGTCCTTTCAGGAATGTGTCACAGGAGGTGGGAGAGATGGCCCATGGAACAGGGAGTACTAGGCACCAGCAACCTGGTAATAAAATGTCTGAGCATTCCTTTTCAAAATCTGATGAAGACATCAATCTTCATTTAAGCCGAAGGGCCAGGGGTCCACGGCACTGGGATTGACTGAGCTGCATCTAAAAGCTGGAGAAACAATGACCAAAATACAGGCCCTAGAGCAAGAGGGAGTGTTTTCTAGAACTCGATGACGTCTATTTTCAACAAGTGGTGAATTTGCCAATAGCAATTATCTCTAAGCACGAGCCAGCCTCAAGCTATGTGCTGTCAGAGGCAGCTTGCTCTGAATGAAGAGCTACTTGACTCTTCATGGCTTTTCCAGTGCCATCCTCAGTGATGTCATCTCGGTAGCTTATAATCAGCCAGGGTGGCAGTATTTACATCATGAAACTCGGCAGGTGCCACAAATAGGGATTTTTTCCCACCAGAGAACCAGCTTACCAGCCCTGCCAAGCTTGTATCCAAATGTCAACAAGACGGTGGAGCCCTAAAATAGCTTTCAGAAGAACAGTTGCTCTTGAATTTCCATGTAAACCACTGGGGGAAAAGAGGTTTATTTGTATATAAATATTAAAAAACCCGTGCTTTCCTATTCCAAACTCACCTTCCTCATGTAGCCTCTCCTTTCCTCTTGCCTGAATGCTGTGAAGGGCGCTACCACACTGAGAAAAACCTGAGTCACTGTTACATCCTTGGCATTGTCAACTTGATTGTGTTTTTTCTGGTAGTTTTTTTCCACGAGTGTTTCCCAGACTCCACCAGTACAGAGGATGCCTAAAGAAAGTAATTTCCTGTGGGGAGTATACCCTCAGAGCTTGAGGTTTCATGGGGAAAAGTAGCGGCAAGATGCTGCTCTCTGATTGAAGGAGTTTTGCCAAACAAATTGGATCCAGCTGAAAGTAGCCAACCTTAGTAGGAGAACATGAATTTCTTCTTCCTTTGCATACCAAACTGTAAGATTAATGAAAAATAAAGGAGAATAAAAATGCAAACATGCACAATTTTCACTTCCATGGACATGTTTTTCTTCTTTTTCTAGTGATGTAATTCCTGCTACATTTATTAGTTAAAATTCCTTTCTATATTTATTTTATTTTATTTTATTTTCATCACCATTTATCCCCTCTTCCAAACCCGTCTCCTCCCACAATCACCACCACAGACCTTTATTTTACTAATATTTGTGGCTATCGCTGATGGTTTTCACAACTCTTCAATTGGGGGAAAAATCCCCCCAAGCAAATTTTAGTCACATTCCCTATCTTCAGTCTGGATTAAAAACAAGAAACTGCAAACCAAACAATGTCTGTCCCTTGGAAGAAATCTTATTTAAAAAAAAAATAATAAAAAGAGGGAAAACCCCAGTTCCTGAAATATGGTAGATGCTTTTTAGAGGCCACTGAAGCTTGCCTAAATCATCCTGGTGAAATGGAATACATGTTGGTGTTGGAATATGGGCACCTCCTTATTTCTTGCTAGTAATGATCTTCATCTGAAGGAAGGATGCTAGCCTAGGCACCATTCAATGCCACTTATGCCATCTGAGGTCTCAGGGTCAAGTAGCCTTAGACCCTTCCACTCCATATCTTCCTTAAATCTCCCACATATACAGTTTCTTGTCACCGGATGATGAGAGAATGATGGGCTCACTGGAATGAAAAGCCACTTCATTGATGGAGTCAGCATAGCCAGGCAGCTCATACAAAATCTTCCTGCATGTGATATCCTACACATACACAAACCTGCTATGTTACTTCCATCAGATGACCAAGACCATCTCAGAAGATTTTTTCAAAGTTTTGCATATTTGAACCAAGATGGCGGCGATATAGGCAGACGTGTCCCAGGTCGTGTCCCAGAGCAAATGGAGCGAGCAGCTGAAGCTAGTAACACTCACACCGAATTGGCGAAATTGCTCAGCTGGTGAGAGGGTTTGCAGCCGGGAAGAGCAGAACTCCCCTGGAAAGGTAAAAAAAAACCAGGGATTTGGGCAGGAAAGTTTGCCAGACCTCTGAGCCCAGAGAGTCGGAGGGAGACCGAGTGGCAGACAGCCGCGTCCCTTGGGACAGGCACAGCCCCTGACGGGGGGAAAGGAGAACCGCGGGATTCCTGGCGCCGCCAGGGAAATTGAGAGCTGGGTTCTGTGATCACGGAGGACTGAGCCTAAAGGGGGCAGCCTGAAGAGCTGACCTGACCATGCAGTCCCGGTAAGAGAAGAAGCTTACAGAAACCAAGCCTTCCCCGTTTCCGCGGCCGGCATTTGTTTGTTTGTTTTCACTGAATCCTGTTCATGGGACATTTCGGATACAGACACTCACCTGTGCTGAAGAGAGGGAGAGTGTGCTGAGGAGTGGAATCTGGGGAGAGACTGGGGAAAGAGGGGGAGCCGGGAGAGGTGGTAGTGAATTGAGTGCTGAGACACCCCTGAGCCCAGGACTGGGGCAGCCACCCACTCCTGAGAGTGAGTCTCCTCCCCCCAGCCCCCAGGCAAGGAGCACAGCCACACCCAGATTCCACCCTGTAGGAGATCAAGGATTAAGATAACCTGATCAGTCCCTGGGAGTTAACAGGGTCTGGCCTATAGGGGGATTTTCAATCCCAGCAACAACATAGTGCCCGTAACTAACTATTACGCAGTCAGCTCTGGGCAGTGAACTTCCACTGGACAGAGAGGCCCTATAGCCTCAGAGGCCAACCCCAGAACACTGCCACCCAGAGGCTGACCCACAAACTGACTCTTTGCTAAACACAAAATAAGGCAGTCTGGGAAATAAATGCGGCATGCTTTAAAATAAGGACTGTGGTTTACAACACAGAGGAACAGTATATCGCAGGGAAACTCAACACTCTCCTGAATACCTGGAAGGTCTAAGGCGAGCCACACTGAAGAATAGAAGAAACGAAGGACCTCCACTACTGCAATTTTTTTTCTTTTTTCACTTTTTAACTAAGAAACCAATTTTTTTTCATTCTTTTTTTTCTGTTCTTTTTTCTTTCTTTCTTTTCTTCTTTTTCCATCACCTGATTTTACCCTTTTAATTACTACCTTCTTATTTTTAACCAGTATTATTACTGCTACCATTTTACCATTTTTTAAAGTGCCATTTTATTTTTTCTTTATTTTATTTTGGGATTAGTGTTCACCATTCTATTTTCATCGTTATATTATTGGTTGTTTCTAGTTTGCATTCATATCCAGGGAGCTGTTGCTGGAATTTGTTGGGATTAATGGCTGTTCTATAGGAGTATTCTCCTCATATAAAAAGTCTCTTCCCTCTTCCACTTCATTCTCTCTTTTCACTCTTTTTTTTTTCTTTTCTTTTCTCGCTTTTATTTTCCCCCTTCCTTTTTCCCAATTTCATTTTTGCACTCCCTTTTTTTGGTCCCTACTTTTCTTTTCCTTTTTCTCTTTTATCTTTTTCTCTTCCTTCTTCCTTATCCACTAATTCTCTTAATTCAGGTGGTCACCTTTAATTGGGGTTATTAATATCGTGAATATATTTGTGTATAGTGCCTGGTACGTGGTGCCTTGTTGTGTTGTATTTTGTGCCTTTAAATCAACACAGCAGATCCAAGCAACAGCAACCTCCTGAGCACCTCATCCTCTGCTGAGGAACAGCAGCTGTACGTGAAACCTCGCCCCACCAGCCGGAAGAGCCACCACAGCTGTGAACAGCACCCACCAGAGGAGCTGCTGACAACTGAAGAGCAGCTGCTACCGCAACCGCCCGAAGAGCAACCACAGACCAAGGAGTCACTGCCACCAAGGGAGCAACCACTGAACAACTCAACGTCTAGATATGTCAGTGAGATCAAACATGGGTAGACAAAGAAACCCCCAAAGGAAAGAGAAGGAGGACTCTCCAGAAAAGCAGCTAAGTAATACAGAGGCATGCAACATGACAGATAAAGAATTCAGAATAAGGATCCTAGAGTGCATAAACCGGATGGAGGAAAAAATCGACAACCTCTGCAAGAAGCAAGAAGAAACAGATGAAAAAATCGATAACATATGGAAGAAGCTAGAAGAAACAGATGAAAAAATCGATAACATATGGAAGAAGCAAGAAGAAACAGATGAAAAAATCAACAACCTAAGTAAGACCCAAGAAGAAATGAAGAGTGATATAACTGCAATGAAAAACTCCATTGAAAGTATCAACAGTAGACTAGGAGAAGCGGAGGACCAAATAAGTGAATTAGAAGACAAGGAAGCAAAACACACCCAAAATGTACTGCAATTGGAGAAAAAAATTAAAAGACAGGAGGAGAGCCTAAGGGAGCTTTGGGACAACATGAAACGAAACAACATACGAATAATAGGAGTACCAGAACAACAGAAGGATGAACAAGGATTAGAAAACCTACTCGAAAAAATAATATCAGAAAACTTTCCTGACGTGGGGAAGAAAAAAGTCACACAAGCCCAGAGAGTCCCAAACAAGGTGAACCCGAAAAGACCCACACCAAGACACATCATAATCACCATGGCAAATGTTCAGGACAAAGAGAGAATCTTACAGGCTGCAAGAGAGAGACGGAAAGTTACATACAAGGGATCTCCCATTAGATTGTCAAATGACTTCTCAACAGAAACACATCAGGCCAGAAAAGAATGGACTGAAATTTACAAAGTGATGCAAAGCAAAGGACTGAATCCAAGAATACTCTATCCAGCAAGGCTATCATTCAAACTTGAAGGGGAAATAAGAAGCTTCACAGACAAAAAAAAGACTAAGGGAGTTTGTCACCACCAAGCCAGCAATGCAAGGAATGCTAAAGGGACTGGTATAAAAATAAGAAATAAAAAGCTCAGAAAGAAAGCAGCCACACAAAAAAAGAAATGGCTACAAACAAGTACCTTTCAATAATAACTTTAAACGTAAACGGACTAAATGCTCCAACCAAAAGACATTGAGTGGCTGAATGGATAAAAAAACATGACCCATACATCTGCTGTCTACAAGAAACCCACCTCATTAGAAGGGACTCACACAGACTGAAAGTGAAAGGATGGAAAAATATCTTTCAGGCAAATGGAAAGGAAAAGAAAGCTGGGGTAGCAATACTTATATCGGACAAAATAGACCTCAAAGTGAAGGCCTTAACAAGAGATAAGGAAGGCCACTTCATAATACTAAAGGGATCAATACAACAAGAAGATATAACCCTGGTAAACATATATGCACCCAATGTAGGAGCACCCAAATTCATAAAAAAAACTCCTGGAAAATATCAAAGGAGAGATCGACAACAATACAATCATAGTAGGGGACTTTAATACACCATTGACAGCACTGGATAAGTCCTATAGACAAACAACCAGCAAAGATACAGCAATCCTAAATGACTCACTAGATCAGATGGACTTAATAGACATCTTCAGAACACTTCACCCCAAAGCCAGAGAATATACGTTCTTCTCAGGTGCTCATGGGACATATTCAAAAATAGACCACATATTGCGTCACAAGCAAAGTATCCCCAAATTCAAGAAGATTGAAATCATAAAAAGCGTCTTCGCAGACCATGATGGCATAATATTAGAAATAAACTACAATAAAAACAACCCAAAATACTCAAACACCTGGAAGCTGAATAGCATGCTATTAAATATTGATTGGGTTACCAATGAGATCAAAGAAGAAATTAAAAACATCCTGGAAACTAATGACAATGAAAACACAACAATCCAAAACCTATGGGACACATTGAAAGCAGTCCTGAGAGGGAAGTTTATAGCTCTACAGGCCTATCTCAAAAAACAAGAAAAAATGGTAGTAAATCATCTAAGTCTACAACTCCAAGAATTAGAAAGAGAGCAACAAGAAAACCCCAGAGTGAGCAGAAGGAAGGAGATAATAAAGATTAGAGCAGAAATAAATGACATAGAGACCAAAAAAACAATACAGAAAATCAATGAAACCAAGAGCTGGTTCTTTGAAAGGATAAACAAGATTGATAAACCTCTAGCCAGACTCACCAAGAAGCAGAGAGAGAGGACCCAAATAAATAAAATCAGAAACGATAGAGGCGAAATAACAACAGACCCCACAGAAATACAAATGATTGTTAAAAAATACTATGGACAGCTTTACTCCAACAAACTAGACAACCTGGAGGAAATGGACAAATTCCTAGAAAAATACAGCATTCCAAAACTCAATCAGGAAGAATCTAAAAATCTCAACAGGCCAATAACTATGGAAGAAATTGAAGCAGTCATCAAGAAGCTTCCATCAAACAAAAGCCCAGGACCAGACGGCTTCACAGGGGAGTTTTACCAAACATTCAAGGAAGAACTAAAACCTATCCTCCTCAGACTACTACAAAAAATTCAAGAGGAAGGAACACTTCCAAGCTCATTCTATGAAGCCAGCATCACCCTAATACCAAAACCAGGTAAAGACAACACAATGAAAGAGAATTACAGGCCAATATCCCTCATGAACATAGATGCCAAAATCCTCAACAAAATCTTAGCAAATCGGATCCAGCAGTACATCAGAAAGATCATACACCATGACCAAGTAGGATTTATCCCAGGGATGCAAGGATGGTACAATATCCGCAAATCAATAAACGTGATACATCACATAAACAAATTGAAAGAAAAAAACCACATGGTCATATCAATTGATGCAGAAAAAGCATTTGACAAAATTCAACACCCATTTTTGATAAAAACTCTCAGCAAGGTGGGAGTAGAAGGATCATACCTCAACATAATAAAAGCCATATATGACAGGCCCACAGCCAACATCATACTCAACGGACAAAAACTAACACCATTTCCCCTAAGAACAGGAACAAGACAGGGATGCCCCCTCTCACCACTCCTGTTCAACATAGTACTGGAAGTGTTAGCCATTGCAATTCGGCAAGAAGAAGAAATAAAAGGCATCCAAATTGGAAAAGAGGAAGTAAAACTGTCCTTATTTGCAGACGACATGATATTATACATACAAAACCCTAGAGATTCCATCAAAAAGCTACTAGACTTAATACATGAATTTGGCAATGTAGCAGGATACAAAATTAACCCCAAGAAATCTGAGGCATTTCTATACACCAATAGTGAACTTTCAGAAAGAGAGATTATAAAAACAATCCCGTTCACCATTGCACCGAAAAAACTAAGCTACCTAGGAATAAACTTAACTAAAGAGGTAAAAGACCTCTACTCAGAAAACTACAGGACGTTGAAAAAAGACATAGAGGAAGACATAAACAGATGGAAGAACATACCGTGTTCATGGATTGGTAGAATCAACATCATTAAAATGTCCATACTACCCAAAGCAATCTATAAATTCAACGCACTTCCCATTAAAGTACCAACAGCATACTTCAGAGATCTAGAACGAACTTTCCAAAAATTCATCTGGAATAAAAAAAGACCCCGAATAGCTGCAGCAATCCTGAAAAAGAACAAAGTAGGTGGGATCTCAATACCAGATATCAAGTTGTATTACAAAGCCACTGTTCTCAAAACTGCCTGGTACTGGCACAAGAATAGGCATATAGATCAATGGAATAGAATAGAGAGCCCAGAAATCGGCCCGAACCAATATGCTCAATTAATATTTGACAAAGGAGGCAAGAACATACAATGGAGCCAAGATAGTCTCTTCAATAAATGGTGTTGGGAAAATTGGACAGATATATGCAAGAAAATGAAACTAGACCACCAACTTACACCATACACAAAAATAAACTCAAAATGGATAAAGGACTTAAATGTACGACAGGATACCATAAAAATTCTAGAAGAATCCAAAGGCAAGAAAATCTCAGACATATGCCGAAGCAATTTCTTCACTGATACAGCTCCTAGGGCACTTGAAACTAAAGAAAAAATGAACAAATGGGACTACATCAAAATAAAAAGCTTCTGCACAGCAAAAGAAACCATCAACAAAACAACGAGAAAACCCACTGTGTGGGAAAACATATTTGCGAATGACATATCTGATAAGGGCCTAATCTCCAAAATTTATAGGGAACTCATACAACTTAACAAAAGGAAGATAAACAATCCAATCAAAAAATGGGCAAAGGACCTAAATAGACACCTTTCAAAAGAGGACATTCAGAAAGCCAAGAGACATATGAAAACATGCTCAAAGTCACTAATCATCAGAGAGATGCAAATCAAAACAGCAATGAGGTACCATCTCACACCTGTCAGACTGGCTATCATCAACAAATCAACAAACGACAAGTGCTGGAGAGAATGTGGAGAAAAAGGAACACTTGTGCACTGCTGGTGGGAATGCAGACTGGTGCAGCCACTATGGAAGACAGTATGGAGTTTCCTTAAAAAACTGAAAATGGAACTCCCATTTGACCCTGTGATCCCACTTCTAGGAATATATCCCAAGAAACCAGAAACACCAATCAGAAAGGATATATGCACCCCTATGTTCATAGCAGCACAATTCACCATAGCTAAGATCTGGAAACAGCCTAAGTGCCCATCAGTAGATGAATGGATTAGAAAACTGTGGTACATCTACACGATGGAATACTATGCTGCTGTAAAAAGGAAGGAACTCTTACCATTTGCAACGTCATGGATGGAACTGGAGAGCATTATGCTAAGTGAAATAAGCCAGTCAATGAAGGAAAAATACCACATGATCTCACTCATTCATGGACAATAGAGACCATTATAAACTTTTGAACAATAATAGATACAGAGGCAGAGCTGCCTCAAACAGATTGTCAAACTGCAGCGGGAAGGCCGGGGAGGGTTGGGGGGCAGGAGGTAGGGGGGTAAGAGATCAACTAAAGGACTTGTATGCATGCATATAAGCATAACCAATGGACATAAGACACTGGGTGATAGGGGAGGCTAGGGGACTGTCTAGGGCGGGGGTATAAAATGGATACATATGTAATACCCTTTGTAATACTTTAAGCAATAAAAAAAATAAATAAATAAATAAATAAAAAAGTTTTGCATATTTTCTTGAAATATCATTTACATTATCACCCCAAAATTGAAATACTTATAAATCTAGCAGAATATATACAAAATCTATATAAGAAAAACTATAGAATTCTGATGAACAAAATCAAAGAAAAACTAAATATATATATGCCATGTTCATGGATAGGAAGCCTCAATGTTGTTAAGATATGAGTTCTTCCCAACGCGATCTATAGATTCAATGCAATACCAATCAAAATCCCAGCAAGTTATTTTATATATATTAACAAACTAATAATAAAGTTTACATGGTGAGGCAGAAGCCCCAGAAGAGCCAACACAGCATTAAAGGAGAAGAACACAGTTGAAGGACTGATACTACCCTTTAAGACTTTCTATAAAGCAACAGCAATCAAAACAGTATGGAACTGACAGAAGAATAGACAAATAGATCAATGGGACAGAATATAGAACCCAGAAATAGGTCCCAATAAATATAGTGAACTAATCTTTAACAAAGGAGCAAAGCAATATAATGGAGCAAATATAGTCTCTTCAACAACTGGTGCAGGAAAACCAAGACATCCATATGCAAAAAAATTAACCTAGACACAGATCCCACACACTTCACAAAAATTAACTCCAAATGGATCACAGACCTAAATGTAAAATGCAAAACTATAGAACTCCTCTATTTCCTGGATGGCCTAAGAAATAGCAATGACTTTTTAGATACAAAACCAAAGGCAAAATTCATGAAAGAAATTGACAAGTTGGACTTCATTAAAATTAAAAACTTCTGCTTTGTGAAGGACAATGTCAAGAGAATGAGAAGACAAGTCACTGATTGGGAGGAAATATTTGCAAAAAACACATCTGATAAAAGACTGTTATCCAACATACATGAAGAACTCTTAAAAACTTAACAGTAAGAAAACAAACAACCTAATTAAAAAGTGGGCCAAAGACCTTAACAGATACCTCACCAAAGAATATGTACAGATAGCAAATAAGCATATGAAAGGATGCTATACATTATATGTTTTCGAGGAAATTCAAATTAACATATCAATGATATACCACTACATACCTATTAGAATGTCCAAAATTCAGAACACTGTCAACACCAAGTACTGGCAAGACTGTGGAGTAACAGAAACTCACATGCATTGCTGGTAGGAATTCAAAATGGTATGGTAATCTTGGGAAATAGTTTGGCAATTTCTTACGAAATGAAACCAATCTTGCATTATAATCCAGCAATCATTTATCCAAAGGAGTTGAAATTTTTGTCCACACAGAAACTTTCTCACAGATATTTATAGTAACTTTATTCATAATTGCCAAAGCTTGGAAGCAAGCAAGATGTCCTTTAGCAGATGAATGAACAAATAAACTGTAGTATATTCTAATAATGAAATATTATTTAGTGCTAAAAAGAAATGAACTATCAGCCATGAAAAGCTCCTGTTATCTATTATGCAGTAGCACACTAATCCAAAACCTAGTGGCTTAAAATAATTTATCTCTCACAGTCTGTCAATTGATTGGGCTCATCAGCAGGGTGGTTCTTTTTGGGGTCCCTTATGGGATTGCAATTAGATAATGACTGGGCTAGTCTGGAATCATCTGAAGGCCAGACTGAACAAGACTCCAAGTTGACTTCTTCCCACTCATGTCTGATTCCACCCAGAATTCCTGTGGTCTGTTGTCTCTGGTAGAGTGGCCTGGATATCCTAAAAAAATGGCAAAAGACTGATTAGACATCTCATAAAATGTATCATTAGTCATCAGAAAAATGAAATGCAAATTAAAACCACAAGAGATACCATTTCACACTAACTAGAATGGCTGAAATTTAAACGACTGACACCAAACGCTGGCAAAGACAGAGGTAAATTGGCAAACTACTGCCGGCAGGCCAAAGCCAGCTCACCACCTGTTTTTGTAAATAAAGCTTTATTGGAACACAACCACACTCTCATGTTTATAAATTGTCTATGGCTTTCACAAAACAATAGCAGAGTTGCAACAGAGACCATATAGCTTGCAAAGTCTAAAATATTTATTCTCTGGCCTTTAACAGAAAAAGTTTACCAACCCACAATGTAAAACAACTCTGATGCATTTATTTAAGAAGTGTAAAATGGTACATCCATTTTGGAAAAACAGTTTGGCAATATCTTACAAAGTTAAAAATATACTTATCTTTGACCCAGCAGTTCCATTCCTAGGTATTTACCCCAAAGAAATAAAAACATACATTCACCAGAGGCTTGTACAGAATGTTCATAGTGGCTTTATTTATACTATCTAAAAACCAGACCAAGTCCAGGTGTTCATCATTCGGAAAACAGATAAACTGTCATATTCATAAAATGATACTGCTCAGTAATATAACGGTATGAACTATTGGTGCATGCACCAATATGACTGAATCTTAAAAAATTATGCTCAGTATAAAAAGCCTAACACAAAGAGTATACACTGTAGGACTCCATTTATACAAAATTCGAGAGCAGGGAAAACTAATATGGTGGGAAAAATAAGAACCATGGTTGACTTTGGTGGGAGTGGGGTTAGCAGAGTTTGATTGGGAAGGGCATAAACCAGGTTCCTGCGCCTGATGGTGCTGTCCAGTACCCTGAGAGAGGTTTGGGTTACACAGGTTCGTGAATTGTCAACATCAACAAATATATACTTCAGATGTATTAAGATTTACTTTTCGTTTGTATACTTCACATCAAAAACTGCAAATATTGAACTCTACTTGATGTTATTCAGCATATCAACACTAATAAAAGAGAAAAATGGTAATTGGCGTACGAGCTACCCTTTTCATTGGCTAATCAGGGCTATATGCAAATTAACTGCCAACTAAGATTGGCAGTTAACTGCCAACAAGATGGCGGTTAATTTGCATATGTAGGCACAATGCAGGGAGGTGAAAGGGAAAGCAGGAAGAAGCCCCCTGCCACTGACAGTGATCGGAAACCCAGGGGGGAGCTAAGAGCTGGGGGGCAGGGCAAAGGCGGCCCTGGGGCCGCCTTTGCCCTGCCCCCCAGCCATGATCGGAGAATCAGGCGCCTTTTCCGCCCTGGCCAGTGACATCAGGAAGTAGGGGTGGAGCCAGCGATGGGAGCTGAGCATGGTCGAAGCTGGCAGTCCCAGGAGCTAGGGGTCCCTTGCCTGGGCCTAAAGCGGAGCAGCCAGAGGCGTCCTGCAGGGGCAGGGGCAGAGCCCGCGCAATCGCGGGTCCCCCCGCTGCCACTGCAGGTCCCCGCTGCCCGGGCCGGACGCCTAGGCCAGAGGAGTCAGGCCTGGGCAAGGGGCCGATCCTGTGATTGGAGGGTGATGGGGGTCAACACCTGTGGGCTCCCAGTATGTGAGAGAGGGCAGGCTGGGCTGAGGGACACTCCCCCCCCCCCCCACACACACACCCAGTGCACGAATTTCGTGCACCGGGCCCCTAGTATATATATATGCATACTAATGTCTGCAATTCTCTTTGCAATGCAATAAAGAAAAGATGAATTAATGGATGGGGAAAGGGATAAGTGGATGAATAGATACATAATAAAGCAATATAGTTCTGTGTTAATAGAAGACTCTAGGTGGAGGGTGTACAGGTGTTTGTTGTCAAATTTTCTCAGCTATCATGTAGTTTGAAATTTTTCATAGTAAAATGCTGAAAAAATTTTTTTTCTTTTAAAAAATATGGAACGCTTCACGAATTTGCGTGTCATCCTTGCGCAGGGGTCATGCTAATCTTCTCTGTATCATTCCAATTTTAGTATATGTGCTGCTGAAGCGAGCACTGGAAATTTTTTTTTAAAAAGCCAAAAACTTATTTAGAAGAGGAGAAAGGGGCAGGTCAGCAGAGAGTGAGTTATTAGGGAGTTGCCCCTTCTTTTCTGTGAATCTTGCTTTATAGACAGAAGAAAATGCTTCTGTAAAAACCGACTATTCCATTCCCAGTCGAATGGAATTTTACAGGATATCTATATTAAGTGGCTTTCAAATCCTTCCAGAATAGATCGGAAATGTCCAGGTTCCTGAAGTTGGAGGAGATTTCCTTGCCTGAATTTGCCATGGCCTGTTCATGGTTGGTGGCCCATTTGGGATTGAGGTAGGGACTCCCAAATGCAGCAAACATTTGCTCCCCAAAACACTAAGACTGAGAAATCTATTGAGAAGATAAGGCCTACCAATGGATATTTCAAAGGGTCTTGTTATTCTAATATAGCCAAAAGAATGTTTCCTAATGGCCCTAAAAAGGACACAAAGGGGGAAAATCCCTGTACCATAAACCCCATGGAAGTAGGGACGTATTTGTCTTGCTCACCATTTTATTTCCAGTACAGTGTCCAGCACAAAGTAAAGCCCCGTTAAATATTTGGTGAACAAACAAATAAATGAAGTAAGATCCTTCCTATTGGAAATCTTAGGGTAACTTTCAAGATAAATGATCCACACATTTCAGCTGCCCTCTCTACTCAGCACCAGTGGAAACAACTTCCCAGCAAGGTCTTGATTAAATATATAATTTTATATCTTTGTCTACATGGTTAATATGTTTCCCCAGCAAGAGAACAACCAAAACAATAATTGCTACTGCTACTACCATTTATTGAGCAAATGCTATAAGTCTAGGGATGATGTTCAGCGCCTTACTAATTGTTGCCATGCTTTGCAATAATCCTGAGTGGTAAGAATGAGATGAGAAAATCATTGCTTAGCTAAGATAATTTACCAAAGGATATACTGCTAGGAAGACCCAAAGCATTCAAATATAAGCAGCCTGACTCCAAAACGTATTAACTATAATGCCTAGCACAGCAGAAGGTAAAAGTGTTCTATGCAACACAACACAAAAGTACATTTAGAAAGGCTAGAATCTAATTAGTTTGCTTTCCCCTGTGTGCATATATGGAGAATTGACTGTTGGCAAACACCTACTGTAGACCATGGTGTGTGTGTGTGTGTGTGTGTGTGTGTGTGTGTGTGTGTGTGTGTGTAGTAACTGCCTAAATAATTAAAAGGAGGAAGGAAACACATCCTCTCTGGCCTCTGGACTCTCTCTTCCTCACCCTTCCTCACTCTGGCAAATACAAGCTTGTCCAACCAGAAAACTCCACCTACTCTAGTAGAAATAGTTGCCCCAGCATAGCTAGTTGTTGATGTTTTCCTGTTTTTGTTTTAATATCTGTTCTCAGGAGAGGAACACTCCTGGGGTTTGTAGTTTCTCCAAGTCCTTTATGGACACTACAGAGCCGTGTTTCTCTCCCCTCTGAAGGTCTGTCTGAACACTGGGCATGTATAAATGTCCCTGCTCTCTCATGACCATCCCTGAACAAGCACAAGAATAGTACCCATGTGGGACATAGGAGCCATAGACCTGAGGGAGAAGCTCATCCTGCAGAGAATCAGGAAATACCTAAAATGTGTCTTTCATGCAATCCACCACCACCATGAGTGTTCCCCTTCATGTTGAAAACTTCTCTACCCAGCTGGCCTCTTGTTTAGAAGCATCAAACAGACCATCCAACCTCAGAGGGAAGGTGGGGGATGGGGGTGAGAGATCAACCAAAGGACTTGTATGCATGCATATAAGCATAACCTATGGACACAGACAGTAAGGGGGTGAGGGCATGTGCTGGGAGGGGGAGGGGAACGACTGGGGAGAGGTCAATGGGGAAAAAGGAGACCCATGTAATACTTTAAACAATAAAGAATTAAATAAAAATAAATAAATAAAAAATTTAAAAAAGAAATGAATATATATTAATACATGGACCTGAATTAGGACAAGTGATTGAATTCTAGGCCATAGTCCAAACGTTAAAGTAGACTCTCATGCTCATAGAGGTTCAATATTATAAATTACAGTTCTATCCCTGGAAACACATATCATTAGATATAAGAATTGATCAAAATATAAAATTAAATTCTTATATATTTACTTTTTGATAGGAAATATATCATAATCCACAAAACATATAGTTAAAATAACAATTACAAAGTTAATGTTTATCTTAATACCCAAATCCCAAGAGAGCCACTTCTGAGAACAATGACATAATTCAAGAAATTGAATATAGTCAGCATCCCAGAAGACACCACATGACACTCTCCAATCACATAGGTTCCTCTGCTTCTTCATTAGAGGTAATCACTATTTAATCTATAGTGATAAAGAGTAATGGTCTTTGTTTTATATTTGTATCTATATCCGTATATCTATATCTATATCTATATCTATCTATTTACACATATATCTCAAAACAATATAAATTGGGTTTGCCTATTTTTGAACTTCATATAAATGAACTTTAACTATAAGAATTCTAACCATTGGTATCCTTTTGTGACTTGCATCTGTCTCTCAACATAATATCTATAGCTGTTGCTCAAGTAGTGCTCTAAAACACTGATTTTGAGCTATTTTATAAAGTTCACTTCTATGAAAATTTCTTCATATGTTAGAATAGATGTACTGAATAATTGATATTAATATAAAATAATACTAATTGTAAACTGTAGTTTAAAATTTAAAAAAAATTAAATTAAAAGTAATTCCTATTTTGCTTGAAAGGAAGCTAAAAATAGTGATTAATGTTTTACTTTACTCAAAACAGGTAGATTTTCTTATATAGCATTGTTTTTAAGTATCCTTTCATATAAAAAGTACTTTTGTTTTCTAATTTTAAAAGTAATAATGTCATGTAGGTATTGTATAGCTAAGCTCATATAAAAAATGTAATTTTTCATTGCTTTAATATCTGATAAGACTTTACATTTGTAAAGTTAATTTGTGCAAGGAGGTTTAAACTATATTTTGAAAATTCTATTATCCTCAAAAAAGATTTAGTTAATAGGAATTGAGGATTCATGATGCCAAGGCTGTAACATTTTATAAGGTATAAGCTGAACTTTTAGAAGGCACCTGCTACAGTCTGGAATGAGAGTCCTAACACCTCAACTCACTGTGTGATCTTAGGAAGTCATTTTAACTCTCTGGATGTTACTTTTCTACATCTGAAAAATGAAAGTTAGATAATCTCTAAGAGCCCTTCCAGTAATGTGTTTCTAAAGCATTTAGATTGTTTCCAAAAGTTTATTGTTTACAAAGGATGCTGCAGTAACATCTTTGCAAGGATAGCCTTCTCCTACTTTTGTTTAGTTTAGATTAATTCCTTAGTATAAATTCCCAGGAACAGGATTAATAGGCATAAATATTTTTAAGGCTTTCAATAAAACTGACCAAATACATTCTGTAATTGGCTTCCCTAAGGTGTTGTACCACTCATATCAATTGATAAATTGGCAATAGTTATTAAAGCTTTAAAAATGTTCTTAACCTCAAGTCTTCTATTCCATCTCTATAAATAAGTCTCCAAAAGAAAGAAAAGGATGACACAATCATGTTTATCAGATTACTAATTGTAATAAAGAAAACTTGGAAAAGAAACACATTTCAAACAACAGGGACTATTTGTTATGGAACAGAATATTATATAAACGTCAAAAGTCAGAATTTAGAAAAGTATTTAATAACACAGGGAAATGCTCATAGTATATTTTCAGTGAAAAAGCAGATCTACAAAACACGATGCATATTATAATCCCATTATATCTTTACATATGTATGGACATATATATATATATGTAAAGTATATGTACATATACATACTATATATATGTGTGTGTTATCAATATTAATATTTGACTGCTAACTAAATATATGTATATGTATATCCTAAATATATATGCATATACATATAAATGCAGTATATGTAGATATTCTAAATACATATGTATGTGTGTATATATATGAAAATAAAATTATATTACTTTCAACATGATAACATTATTAATATTTGGTTTTAACTATATATATATATTATATACATATATATTTAGAATATATATTTATTTATTACTTTTTACCTGATAACATGGTTATTATTATATACTAGAGGCCCCGTGCACAAAAATTTGTGCACTCAGGGGGGAGGGGGATCCCACAGCCCAGCCTGTGCCCTCTCGCAGTCTGGGACCCCTCGGGAGATAACGACCTGCTGGCTTAGGCCTGCTCCCAGGTGGCAGAGGGCAAGCCCAATCCCTAGGTGCAGCCCCTGGTCAGGCTCAGAGCAGGGCTGATAGGGGAGTTGGGGCACCGCCCCCTGTCACACACAGAGCAAGGAGGATCAGGGGGTTGGGGGTGCTGCACCCTGTCACACTCAGGACAGGGCCGATGGGGAGGTTATGGCTCTACCCTGTCACACACAGAGCAGGACCTGTGGGGGGCGGTTGGGGCGCTGCCCTCTATCACCCACAGAGCAGGGCCAATCAGGGGGTTGGGGCTCCGCCACTGTCACACTCAGGGCAGGGCCGATGGGGAGGTTATGGCTCTACCCCGTCACACACAGAGCAGGGCCCGTGGGGGGAGGGGGGGTTGGGGTGCCGCACCCTGTCACACACAGAGCAGAGCTGATCAGGGGGTTGGAGTGCCTTCCCCTGTCACGAACAGAGCAGGGCAGATAGGGAGGTTGTGGCCCCGCCCCCTGTCACACACAGAGCCGCAGGGCAATCAGGGGGTTTGGGCGCTGCCCCCGTCACGCTGATCTCGGTGCCGGGAGGTCTCGCGGCTCCGCTGATCCTGGTGCTGGGAGGCATATTACCATTTTACTATATGGGATAGAGGCCTGGTACATGGGTGGGGGCTAGCTGGTTTGCCCTGAAGGGTGTCCTGGATCACGGTGGGGGTCCCCACTGGGGTTCCTGGCCAGCCTGGATGAGGGGATGATGGCTGTTTGCAGCTGGTCACACACCCTTCAGGGTGGGGGTCCCCACTGGGGTGCCTGGCCAGTCTGGGTGAGGGGCTGAGGACTGTTTTCAGGCTGGCGGGTGACTGAAGTTCCCAACCGCTCCTTATTTTCTTTTTCTTTTTTTATTCTGGGCCAGCTTTAGCTCTGATGCTTGGCTCCAGCTCTTAGGCCTCGGCTGCTGAAAGCAGGTATCTGGTTTGTTTGGGTTCTATAATCGAAACACTGTTTCAACTCCAGCTCTGAGATCCCGGCTGGCTGAAAGCAGGTTTCTGGGATTTTGTTTAGCTTCTATATTTGTAACAATGTTTCAAACTGCAAGCTCAGAGGCTAGCAGTGGCAGGCGGGGAATGTTGGAGTCCCTCCGTCACTGAAGCAAGCAAGCCACATGTTCGCTTCAAGCTGCCTGGCTGCCGGCCGCCATCTTGGCTGCCAGTTAATTTGCAAATCGCCCTGATTAGCCAATGGGAAGGGTAGTGGAGGTACAGCTAATTACCATGTTTCTCTTTTATTAGATAGGATACTAGAGACCCGGTGCATGAAATTTGTGCACAGGGGGGGGGTGTGTCCCTCAGCCCACCCTGCACCGTCTCCAATCTGGGACCCCTCGGGGGATGTCCAACTGCCCGTTTAGGCCCAATCCCGGTGGATCAGACATCCTTCTCACAATCCAGGACTGCTGGTTCCCAACCACTAGCCTGCCAGCCTGATTGCCCCCAACTGCCCTCCCCTGCTGGCCTGATTGCCCACAACTGCCCTCGTCTGCCAGGCATCTTGTGGCGGCCATCTTGTTTCCACATGGGGAGCAGCCATCTTGTGTGTTGGAGTGATGGTCAATTTGCATATTACTCTTTTATTAGATAGGATAATAATTTTTATGCCAGTACATTTATGAAATTACTCTTAGAAAGGAGGCTGTTAAAATAGTATCTGATTATATTACTAGAATATATATATATATACTAGTAGCCCATCGCATGATATTGCTTGCAGTAGGCCACCCTCTGCTTCCTGGGAGCCGTCAGGAACCGCAGTGCGCTGCCGGGAGCCGCGTCGCTTCCACGGGAGCCATGCGGCTTCTGTGGGAGGCAGAAGTGAGCCACTGGTGCCCATGGGAGCCGGGAGGGAGCCGCACCACTTCCACAGGAGCCAGGAGGGACCCACACCAATTCTGCGGGAGGCCTGAGGGACCCACGCTGCTGCCATGGGAGACAGGCCCGCAGTCTCCTCTCCAGGCCTGCGCTCGGCTGCGGAGGCTGCGGGCCAGCTCCCCTGTTCCTGCCTGTGTCCACTCTGGCTCTGGTGGCTGGCCCGAGCTGGGGTTGCGGCAGCTCATCGTCACCCCCATCTCTGTCTCCTTCTCTGCTCTGGGCCTCACCTGCGTGTGCAAACTCCTCCTGTCTGGTCATGACCCATTATGGCGTCCCAGCCTAATTTGCATATTTCCTCTTTATATAGAGAGATAGAGATAGATAGAGATAGAGATAGAGATAGAGATAGAGATATAGAGATATATAGATATATAGATATATAGATATATATAGTTAAAGCCAAATAATATTATTATTAGGTAGAAAGTAATGAGTGATTTTAATTTCCTGAACTTAAAAATTTTTGCATAAAGAACATATACTGTTGTGACCTGAAAAGAAAAGCAATAAAAAGAAAAAGAAAACCAAATGTGTCATTGCAGGTCACCGCGTCACTCACAGTGACTGGTACTCTGGTGAGCAATTGAGTGGCCTGCCTCACCCGTACTCCATTTCCTTCCTGCCAAACCTTGGTTTCTTCAGGAACACAGTCGTGTGCTTCGTGGCAAAGCCATGGGCTTTGGCCATCCTACCCGCATTTCCAAGGGGGTTCCTGATTGATCCAAGGATTAGCCTATTCTCCTTTCCAGTGATTGATTCAGAAATGGGCCAACTCTGAGCACTGAGCCATCTGGTGAAGTCTGGGGTATGGGCTTCCGGTGATCAGTTGCTTGCTATTGAGAGGTTCGGCCTTTTCTTTCTTCCATCCGTCATCAAGTCTGCGCCAACTGCGGTATCTTGCTTCCTGCATAAAATACTGAAACTGTCCTGAGGTTGGAAAAGCAGAGAGATGGAAACTACCTGGATGCCCAGTGGCATCACAGAGCTGCCAAAGCCCACTCCCTCTCTCCACTTCCTGGCGTGTGAGGTTATTAACCTTCTTACTGTTTAAACCAGTGGTTCTTAACTTTCACTGTGTATCCGAGTTTCTAAGAAGATTTAAAAACTGACCCCCGTGTTATTTTAAGGTAAAGTCAGGATCTTCAGGAACATACCCATCTGCACCTGTTTTGGCTGATAGAGACACGTTTATGGCCATTCCCATTGCTGCTTTCCTTAAACCTTCCAGGCAGGCATTTGCTTTAGGGCTTTCTCACAGAGGTTCCTCTTGAGATGGAAGTTCACCATTAGTGACAGCTGTTTCTTGGGGACCTAACAAAACCCACCCAAAGCCTGTTTCATGTGACTTTGCATATTCATAATACGTTAAGGATCGAGGATGTGAATGAACCTCCTCAATCATTTCATAAAAAGTTTATTTTATGCTTTCAAAAAGAATTTTGTGAAACGTTACCTTTAACATGGCAGTTTCACTGTAAGTTAGTAACTGCTGAGTTTAGGTGTGACTACCAAGTGAATACAATGTCTGAATATCTTATGTGTTCGGTTGGTAGATTGTGGAAAGTACAGGGCTCTAGCATCTTCATATATTCCATTTTCATCAACTGCCAGCGAGCTTCAAAGAGTTTGGTTCATGCAAGTATATTTGTAAAATCACCCTCAGCAAGGAGGCTGTTATAAATAGCACCTGTTTAAAAGAGTTCCACCAGCTCTGGGAAATGAAATCTTTAACACAGACTTCACAAGCACCATGTCTGAGCAGTGGATGGGAACATTAGGGGAGGGGGCTTGACACGGGAATCTCATGGGATAAAAGGTGGGGGGGGGGAATCACAGAGCCCCAAAAAAGAATGACAACTTTCAAACTGGCCCACCACTCTATTTCACCAGGTGTTGGAAGCGAAGTAGTCTGAGGGGGCCCAACTCTGCACCTTTCATGGAGATGGCTGTACAATGAGCATAAGCTGCTGGCTGCCAATAAAACAGAACAAGCCAGGCCCGCAAGATGGCAGGATCACTGTGGGAACCGGTCAGGCCCACCCCACTACTGATGGTTTCCGTGCCATTAAACAGCAAGTGAGTTAATAATTGCAATGGTTTATCTCAACACTCCCTGCTGCTTTTAGCCCTTAACTCCAATGTGATGTTCATCAGCTCCTGCCGGTAAGCGAGACGGAGAGCTTTATCAGAAAATGTAAAGATCGCCTTGTGATTATTATTTTGTCTTAGGGCAAGGCTACCCTAAGTGCCCCCACACAGCTGCTGGTGGGACGTTATCTCCTGGGGACTCTGGAAGTGAGTTACCACAGCATTTAGATTTCTGTCCATGCCTGCCCCACTCCACCCACACACACTTTTTAAAAAATGGCATACTGGGCTGTCTTAAATCACACAAAATGGCTATTGATAAGATATGGAGTAAGCTGTGTTTTTGTCTCAGCATAGCCTGGCTGACCTGGTCACTCTTGACTCCAGTCCCACCTGGTCCTTGCTGGCCACAAAGCCACTTCCTTTCTTGCCATCCGAAGTCTACTGCACAAACTCTGTCATCCGGTGCACTGAATGCTTATGGGAGTCACACTGTGTTCCCTTCAACACGTTAGAGGGCAGGGCCCCAGGAAGACTGTGGAATGAGAACCCCAGCAGGTTGCTGAAGTCAGTAGTGGCCTGGGACTCACTTTTAATTAAGTGCCTGGTGGGAGAATCTCTTATCATTGAAGAGAAGTCATTAAAGCTTCCACTGAGAGTGATTCAGTCTCTAGAAAGTTCCCATCACAAGTCAGTGGATCAAAGATCCAACCGGCATCTGAAAGAGAGCAGCTGCATCACTAAGCAGGCACATGGCAAGGTGCCTCTGCAGTGAATGCAAACTGGAGTCTAAGATCAGACATTTTCCGAGTTCAAGTATTTCTGATTGGAAGATGCATAGAGGAGACAAGAAGAGAAAGGGAATGGCAACTCCCACAAGCGCAGTATGCCAGCCCCTCACCCTTAAGCATCTTACATTGCGGGGGCACACTAACTCCGGAGAGCCTGATTATTGTATTGCTAGCTGGCCAGTTCTAAGGAAAGAGACTCTAGATTTTGCCTAAAAAGCCCAAATTTGAACACAGGAGTGCATATATCTTCTCAAATTAGTGTTTTGTATTTCTTTGGATAAATACTCAGAAGTGGAATTGCTGGGTCTTATAACATAGTCCTATTTTTAATTTTTTGAGAAATCTCCATACTGTTTTCTATAGTGGCTGCACCAACTTGCAATCCCACCAACAATGTGCAAGGGTTCCCTTTTCTCCACATCCTCAGCAACACTTGTTGGTTATTTTATATTATTTCACTTTATTTCATTTATCCTCGCCCAAGGATATTTTTCCACTGATTTTTAGGGAGAGTGAAAGAGAGAGGGGAAAACAGAGAGAAACATCCATGTGAGAGAAACACATCGATTGGTTGCCTCCTGCAAGAGCCCCAACTAGGGCCTAAGCCAGGGAGGAGCCTGCAACCGAGGTATGTGCCCTTGACCAGAATCAAACCTGGGACCCTTTGGTCCCCAGGCCGATGCTCTATCCACTGAGCAAAACAGGCTAGGGTAGTTAATTTATTGATGATAGCCATTCTGACAGGTGTGAGGTGATATCTCATTGTGTGTTTAAATTGCATTTCTCCAATGATTAGTGATGTTGAGCATTTTTTCATATGTCTATTGGCCATCTATCTATACGTCCTCTTTGGAGAAATGTCTATTCAGGTTCTCTGCCCATTTTTTAAAATTGGATTGTTTGTTTTTTCTTTTGGTAATAAATTATATGAATTTTTTTCATGTTCATTGCAGCATAACCACAATATGAAAGCAACCTAAGTGCCCATCCATAG